>NC_058142.1:3095000-3442500 GCF_011075055.1 Mangifera indica
GTATCCCACACACATATCTACCTACTTTTACAGAATATGAACGACAGTCAGGGAAGGAATAAAAAGCATTACCATTATCTGGAGCCCATTAATCATAACAACTTTCTCCTCACGGGAATCACTTTCTGACAACCAAACTTCAAAGGGGCCCTGCTCCCTATCCATGTGGTTTGAAAGCTTCAAGTGTAACTGCATGAAACACTAACAGGTTCAGTTTCCAAATTAACATATTCAAACCAACACAAATTTGCTAACCCACTTACAGTCGAAGAAGGAAAATCAGAAATGGAAACTATGAGCTTGAAACTCTTTAATATGAAATTGGAGTTCTTAGCAACACAGGAATGAATAGTGTACAAAAGAGGGTACACTATAATCACACATAAAGTGCTATTAAATGAAACTGAATTTACCGAGAAGGGTCTATCTACTCTGACAACAGATGGAATCTCCAGAACAGTCAACTCAATCTCATTGCTTGCGATGGGCTGCAGAAGGAAGTTTCAAGGCAGCAAGTAAAAATTCCGCCATATAAGTGCATGCATGCTATGTATGAATATAGTTGAAGTGAGATGTATTCATATGCATAGGTGTGAGCATGTGTTCGTAAAACCCCTATAATTGTGTTACTGCTGAAATGATAAATAATGTAACAGTGGTTTCTGCTAAAACAAATGTGCTACTTGCTCTTGTAGTTATAGACCTATGTGTATCAATTAAATCTATCACTTTCACATGATTTCTTTTTTTTCAAGAATGAAATGATAGAGCAAAAGACAGGAAGGAAGAGTAAATGAAAAGTTGAATATATCTATAATTTGATAGGTATGTCAACACCTTGAAGAATGAAGCTTTCTTGTCTATGACTATTAAAGATAGAACTTACAGAGCCAAGAATTTGCTGTGTCTGTAGGCGACCAGGTTCACCCAAATTTGTACGCCATGTAATTTGAAATTTTCCAAGAACATTACTTCCTTGAACTTTCACAGGTGTGGAGTCATGTGAAGTCATTCGTAACTGATAAAGATAGTTGTGAATCCCTCCGCTAGATCTGATGAGCACTGGTGGCTTAAATATCTTGCTGCAAGCATATATCATCCATGGAAATGGCAATGGGGATAAATAAGACTTTGAAAATTAACAAAATACAGAATGATTAAAACACGAAAAACACTTTAATTAAACAAGAAACACAATTTTCAATTCAAGATATCCCACATAACCCATTTGTTACATACCTACTTTGAGAATTATTTTCGGATTCAGGTTCATCGGCTTTCAGCATTGTTGCAGTCCAATTCTGAGCTGGCTCAAACTCAACTTGGTCCATGTAAAGGTTTGCTTTTGTATGATTTTCAATGCATGCCTCCAAGTATGTAATTTCCTGAGACAGAAGACACGACTATCTATGACATAGTTTTCAAAGACAGCACCTCTTACCATAATTTCCAAGAAAATACACCAGAAAATTTTAGTAAGGACAACCTACCTTAAGAATGCGGACCTGCATAAAGAATAGAATTAGTTACTAAATCCAATATCAAGAACAAAATTCTTAGTTCAGACAATTTAAAGTTCAATTACACAAAACAAAAATGTCTAATACCTTAGTCCGAACAGAAAGTGGATTTGTAACAGCGAACTTGAAAAACTGTGGAAGATATTTTCGTTCTCCTTCCCCATCATTATACAATGCCGTGCACACCAATCTAAAAAAATAAAAACAAACAGTAATAAAAACCGACACCATGGCTACAAAAATAAAAGAAAGATATAAAAAGAACTAACGTGTGAGGTCCAAGTTCTTTAACATCATATTCTACAATGAAATCATATCGTCCTCCTGCCCGTATTGATTCAACAGGTGATTTTGATGTATCCAAAAGGAGTATTCTTTGCCTGTCCGATTGAATCTCTGCCTATTATCAACGAACATGGCATAATTTGTCAAGAACTTATATAATTAAAAGATATTGATTCGAAAAGAAATGATCGAATGTATAAAGAATTCACCTTGATAATAACATCTCTAACTTCAAATGTTGAACTGTTGTTAATACTAATGTAGCTGCAGAATGTCTCTCCCAAATAAATTGCCCTATCAAATACAAATAGACCTATTATATATAAGTTTGTTTAATATTAATGAGAAAAAAAGTTAGACAGATGTCAGTTAGTGAGGGACCCGAAGGCTTGAGGGAGGACGAGTAGGCCAGAAAGGCCGATAGAATCGGAGGGGTCATGGAGGAGGAGTCTGGAGCGGTAGCTGAGATCGGAGGAGTTTTTCGTGGAATCCACGTAGCTGGATAAGAGAGAAGGGAGATTGGAGGCGGCGATTGGATCATCGAAAATGTCCTCGCCGACGAAGAGATCGGCGGGGTCCAAAAGAAGTGGAGGCTCCACGTGTAAAGACGGTCTGCATAGCCTCATCACTCTAAAGGCCAGCGAGTGCGTTCCTGGCGTTGAGCTCATCGTTTCTGAGCCGATCACACTATCACTTTCAGAGTTTAGTCCACCTGAAGAATTTCAAATAGCCAGCAGCGAATCCCAAATTCTTATTTTACCATAAACAAGCTCTCCCAGTTTGCAGAAACGCCGTTTCTACTTTCTAACGGCGTTTTTCAGTCAGTGGTTTCAATATATATGCAAATTGCCTATATATTAACCTATTCATTACCTTCAAAAATAAAAAATAAAAATTCTAGGTTACTGATACCAGTGTATATAATTTGATTCAAATTAAACCGTTTAAAAATTATAATTCACCTTGGTTTAATTTATAAAATAGTTTAATTTAAACTATAAATTTTCAAACATTTTTTCAATTTAGATTAAGATTCAAACAATTTTTAAACTAAATCACATCGTAGACCTGTATTTTTTTAAATACATATATATAATTATATTTGACAAAATTTTTTAATAAACAATTATATACACAATTTATCTTTTTATATTTATTTTATCATTTTTTCACATATATATTTCATATTTATTTTATATATTTACATTATATTATATAAAATTATAATTTTATTAAATAATATATATTTAAAAATATTTAATTTTAATAGATTTAAACTATAACTTAATTAAATCAAACCATATGATCTCTCAAATGATTAAATTTAAAAAATTATTAAACTTTTTTTCAATTTAGTTTAAAAAATCTTTCATGCCGTATCAAGCTAAAACATATACACCCCCAGTCAGGACAAAAGACACAGAATCTGAAGCCGATGGTTCAATACAAACTAATGTAAAATTTAGAAAAATTAATTTCTCAAATGACATTTGAATTGTATTTTCAATTTGCAAGAATTATTCTTATTTAGGGCCTTCATGCTAATGAAAGAGACAATAATTAGAAGCCACAAGAAAGGTAAAAGACTACATTGCAAACATGCAGCGCTCACCAACCCAAAAATACTGTCCAGTTCTCACAATAAGCAGCTACTTATTTGCCACCCTTAACTAATCTTATAATTTACAATATCAGTGGCACTAGTGATTAAGAAAGTACAAAAAAATACCAGTAACCTTCAAGGTATATTGAGTTTGATCCTAAATTTCTTGTCACCTTCTAAGGGGGCTGAAAATAATAATCTCTTCTACTTAAAAGCCTCTTATCAACATATTATACATTATAAACAGGAATCCAATAGCATCTGCCAACTGATCCTCATCCAAGAGAAAAGAGGTTCCAGTACACTGCCTGCTTCTCCATTGAATTTTATCATAACCACGGTAATTTCTATTAGGAATTGGAAATTTGGCAGAGTCCATCGAAATGGAAATATGTTTACTGTCTGCAATGTGGTACTTTAATGTTAATCCTCCAGGCAGTTTTAGTGGTGGCAGATTTAACACAACTACAAGCTCCTACTTGGTATGCCCTGTGCAGTATTTCTGTTCTGTGACATAACTCAGTCAATTGTCAATCATCAGCAAACATATATATAATGTCTGGTTTGGGATGGTTTCCACTATAAACTTAAGGGGAACTGAGTTCTATACGATCAGTCATTTATACCACTCGAACCCATGTTCCACCACACATTGGGCAGCCGAATGCCCAGCGGCTGATCCACCAAGCCTCTCGATCATTTTGATTAGGTGGATTAGTGGCACCTGGTGAAGCAAAAGCTGAAGTCTGACGCAAACATCTTATACACTGCATCACAGAGTAATCAAGCTTATGAGACAGATTTAAGGACTACAACAAAAAAGAAAGAAAAGGAAACACAAGCAGCATACACAAAGAGGTTTTGGTTAGCACTTTGATCACCAGAAGTTTTGAAAGTATAGTGAGATATATCAAAGAAAAGCAGCACAGCATCTATTTACTCAGGAGTCTAAAAATATACTAAAGGGGCGTTTGGTTTCTGTATATAAAGATTACATTGGTAATTTATCTTTTATTCCCTTGTTTGATTTACTAGTAATAAAATATTAAAGTAATCTTCTATTAATAATACTGACGTGACAGGTAATATAAGTGATAATCTGATTATCACCTTCACCTTAGGTATTTAATGATTACCAAGGTAATCTTGATTTTATTATTATTTATTAATTTTTTGAGAAAAATAAATTTATTTTTAATTAATATGACAAATAATATAAAAATATTTAAAAATAATTATATTTAAGGGCATTTAAGTAAAATAATTTACTAGTAATCTTTTATTACCTTTAACCAAACATAATAATTATTTATACCTACTAAATTTTATCAAACATAGTAATTATTTATACTCAGTAATTTTTTAAGTAATCTATCTTCAAAGTAATCTTTCTATTTTGATAATAAAACATTACCCAAACCAAACGCCCACTAAAGTCTAAATTCATCAGCATCTGATACAGATGACACTCAAACCAAAAACCTTCAGACTAAGGATCAGGTAATATTTAATTTTAAGAAATGAAAGGTAATTATTCTTCCTTAAGAATAAACACAGATGAAAACCTAACATATCATGACTGACATTATCTTAAGGCATACACACTTGAATCAGTACCCCTAACCGCAGATTTTTGCACAGTTAACCAAAATAGAATTATACTTAAAACAAAAACAGCATCATTAAATATTCAATAGTTAAAATATCAAAAGAACAGAACCAAGGTGAAGGAAACTTCGTCTCATACCTTGTACCAAACCCCTTCAAGACCAGTCTTCCACACTGCTGTAACAACATCCCTTCTAGATCCCATAATCCCCAGATAGGCCCCCAAGCCCACAGAAGTATTCAAGCCAAAAGCTGCATCTCTTTCAGACATTCGACGCTTCCTTGGCCACAGTCCATGTGCACCATAATAAATGTCATAATTTCCAAGTGAGTTGACTTCATGTGGATCTACTAGCCTGGGAGTATCATCTACAGGGCCCATATCATCTGGATCAGACCATGGCCCCCCAAACATATTCCTCCTGTGCCACTCTTCAGCTGGCGGGTGGAGCTCTAACTCACGAAGTAATAGTCCAGCAGCATCTGCACCTCGAGGCCGAGGCATGTTCTGTGTAAAAAACAATTGAGACAGAACATAGAAGCTCAGAGAAGCGTAATCCATGATAACAAAAGAAAAATAAATTCCAATAATTTCAACAAATAAGCATCACATAAGAACTAGGACAAATTAAGGTCATAGTCTTAATCGAGCATACACGGGAAAGAAATGCAAGATTTGATACATAAAACATATACAAATGATCAGAATTACAAAAATACATATCAACTAAAAGTGGGACAAAATTTAAAGACAAAACCTCCCTTGCATTATTTAGAACACAATGCAACTAAGGTAGCCAATTTGCCTCATCAGTTTAAGCACGTTCACTTGTCTTTAACAGACAAATGCCCTCTTGCAGTACAGTGCAGTACAATTTTTACCCTACCTAGATGTGTGTGTGTGAGAGAGAGAGAGAGAGAGAGAGAAACTAGATAGTGTTTGGAACGATTATAGGTTATCATTTCTAGTCATAATTGGTTTGAACAAATTTAAAATATATAAATTAGATACCTGCATATGTGGACCAAGAGACGCTTCTACAACTTCAGGCAATACAGTATAATTGCCATCAATATAATGCAGCCGCACCTGGATATTGCTGCTCCCCACCTGAGAAACTGGTAATGGGTGTAGTGAAGCTGCTGTACGTCGACAAAGATCCATAAGTATGAGAAAAAGGACCTTCACCTGCGTAATACCAACATATCGACTTCTTTAGGTCAAACCTGGGGGCTCCGGTCTCAATTGATTCTTTGTGTAAAGGATTATCAAAATTATCAATGATATCAAAGACAGCTTATGCAAAAATTGAAGCTACTGATGTAATATACAAACATTTAGTTTAGAAACCACAAGAAAGCAAAAAAGAATCTGTATCGACCTCCTCAAATGTGTATCCTTGACCTGCATTACCCGAACCCAATTTTGGCCGGCTTGCAGGACCTTCTTCACTCCCTTTTGCACCAGGTATGGTCTGACCAGTTCTAGTTAACTGACCTTCATCCAACCTGACCATGGCAGAGGCAGGTTTGGAAGAAACAGAATTGATCTCCTCCACTTTGCCAGGACCTCCTGGCTGGGGTTTTTGCATATTTGCATCAGTATTTCTTTGTGCACCAGCGAAAAGGCGAGTTTGTTGAGTTCGTCGAAAGAAAAAACAGAAAAGCAGAAGTTGACATAATCTATGAAGGAAATGGCAGTCCCCAATGAGTCGAACAGCAGGTGTTCCAGGAAAAGTTCCAGTGTTAATGCTTATTGGCATAAAGGAAGATGGACCACTAATGGTGTTTGAGGTTGAGTTAGACACTCCATCGTTGGTGCTACTAATCTTAGCAATAGCACCTTGTACCCAAGCTTGCATCTGGGTGCTTCCAGTGGAACTTGCTGTACCACTTTGACCAGCTGTATGATATGTCATTATAACATTAGAAGAAGTATTCATTCTAACAATGAGACTATAAAAAAAGTAAGAAATAGATTAAAATAACTCAGACTAGTTGCTTATTTCTAGTGATTTCATCAGGAGACAATGTCTGAAGCAGGACCAAATGTATTAAGATTGACTGGAATTCAGTCTATTCAAATCAAGAGAGGTTATAGAATTTGAAATTTTCTTTGGAAAGAATCCAAACATCGCAAGATAAGTTTCAACTGCTACCATTAAACGTGTACTATTGATTGCATACTGACCCTGACTTGTCGCAGGAGATGCTGAATTTTGAGTAGGACTAGCCACCATACTGCGATTGCTGCCAGTTCCTGCATTAACAGCATGGCTAGCCAATGTGCGACAGAAGCTTGCATAACGCCGCAAGCGTGTGATAAAATGTGAAGCTAGATCCAAAATAGCATCAACATAAGCCTGCATTACATTTTCACAATAAGTTTAGCCAAACAAGTCAACATTTCAAAATCACTCAACTCAATTAAGTTTTAACCCAGACCAAGTCAGAACATCTTCAACAACATTTTTTTAAAAAATAACCCGTGATACTACAGGAGATGTGAGCAGATTAGGAGGGATACCTTACACCAGCCCAATGACAATGGCAAGGATTTGAGCATTATAGACAAGCCTAAAGTAGCTGGCATATAAATTGTTTGGTTGGCATCAGTTTCCAGCTATAACAGCTGGGACATTAGCTCAATTACACATCCATTATACAGCCTTTACTAAACTAAGATACATAACTTAAGAGGAATAGTTAAGGAAAAATGCTAGCCACAAAACAGTTGCCATACAATAACAGTCCCCACACAACTGGAACCAAATGGGTTCAGCACAAAGTCATGACTGGAAGCATCAGCTCAAATTCACTACCAAAAAATTAATTCTACAGGACCAAAATGTGAATACTCATGACAGAAAGACAATTAGAGCAAACAGATGACCTGAACACTCGGAACAAGGGCAGGTTCAACAGCCATTGCTTCAGGATCAATGGTGGATAGTGTATCACTAGTGGCCTGCCATGGCTCAGCCACCAAAGCTGAAGGATTTAATAAAGCTGACTCAATTCCTTTTCCCAGCATATCCAGCAGCAACCTTGCTTGCATGTCTAAAACCATTGCCCTAACTTCTTGAGCATTAGTACCTTCCAGTAGCCTGCATTTTATCCTATCCAGACTCTGCAAATTACCAAAAAAAAAAAAGCTTACTTACCCAAAGAAGTAAAACCAGTCAACAAAAATTTAGACCTAAAAGAAAAAATTTTGTTAGAAATCTTGAGCCTTTTAAAATTTGAGTACAGATCAACATCTTTACTAATTATGGGTTCTAATGTGTTTTTGGTTCTAATTGTTAAAATGATTTAAGTCAATCTAATAGGAACCTAACTCAAATATTATTAATATTGAAAGAAATAGTGTTGGCAACAAGAGGTGCCAACTCCTCCCAAAGGCAAATAAAAGTGCATTTCCCCTCCCAATCAGCCAAAGGCCGCTCAAATTACCCAAATAACAATAATCTTATATATAATATCCTAATCTTATCCTAAGATTAAATATCTTATCCTAATAATATTTGTTATACTAATCAATTAATATTATTATTATTATTATTATTTATTAAGTCCTAACACAGTCTAACTTGAATACCCATTAAATTATATACTCTTTCAATTATCTTTTTCTTCCCAATGTGGAGCATATATTCCAGCACTCCCCCTCAAGTGCAATTTGGCTACCAGTTGACACTTACCATACATGGGGGTGGCACATCTAAACTTAAATATGACTCCTTGGCTCAATACAAAACAGGGTCTACGTCTTCTTGGCTAGCTCAACTAAACTTAGGTTTGTCTCTTTTTGACTCAACCCATGGGTCCATCTAGGTTTTAACCAAGAGGTGTGGCTTCTTTCAGCTTAGCCCACCATGCTTAAACAGGTCTTGGATCAACAAGCTTTGATAACATGTTAAAAATCTTGGGCCCTTTAAACTTGGAGTGCAAATCAACATCTTTATTAATTGTTGGCTTTAACATGTTTTGCGTTCCAATTGTTAAAATGACTTAAGTCAATATAATTTGGATACCCATTACATTATATACCTTTACATTTTTTTTCTTCCCGATATGGGTAATATATTCCAACAAATCCAATAATGCATAAACTATCATTAAAATGGCTCTCACCACTGCCCTAAAACCCCAAAATAATGCATTGCATGGCCATTGGCATAATATGCCAGTTTGATTAATAAATAGGCCTGTCAAAGGCTAATACAAATCTTGAGCCTCACTAATCAGATTAAGTTTTTTGGTGAAGTACACTTTATCTAATTCGGTAATGATTTAGTTAAATTACGATAAGTTGCATATGTTGATGTGGTTGTAGTACATTCACCCATGTACCTTGAGCAAGAGGGGACATTTCAAACCTTAGATATTTATGCTGGGTTCCTATTATCAACTTAAGCTTTGAAATAAATCAGTAACATAACCAAAGTACTCTAGATGATATTGAACTTATGCAACAGAGGAACAGAATTAGAAAATAAATGAGCAAGAGAGAGATTGCAGAAGACCAAGAAACATACAGGGCCATATTGTTGCCTGTGTTGAATAGAAGGAAGAGAATGAAAATCCGAATCCAATACAGCAATGACACTGTTCAGTGAAACTGAAACATAAGAAGGAAAATATCATCAAAAAGAGGTGCCAATAGTTGCTACAAATACTTTTTCCCCTGAAGACAGCATAAATGAAGGAAAATAAATCATTCTGCGACTTTTAGAAGAATAAGGTGCTTTTAATTGCTCTTTGTCAATATCACACAACATGAAAATTATGGCAAGTCTAAACAATATTTACCAATGCCATCCTCGGCAGCACTCTGAGTACAGCCAACAGCATCCCACCAATCCACATTAACCAAAAGGCTCCACCAAAACCTGCTCACAAAAATACATAAACAACATCACCAAGTTTGACATTAAAATGACAGTAATCCATTAAGTATTTAACAAAGGTATAGTTTGGTGTTTAAAAAAACAATCAAAAGTTCTAGACATGGCAACAGAAATGCCAGGTCATCACAAGTATGCATAAAGATAACATTGCTATAAAATTTAATTAGCAAATAATCAACAGTGACTTTTCCAAATTCATAATTTTTGGTACATATTAATATATTTGCCACATCTAATGAGTGTTATTGAAGTTCAAAAATAGATACAAACATTAAAACAGGTTATACATATTTACTTATCCATTCAATATAATCTAGAGAGAAGGATAACCAAAAAAAACCTCCTACCAGGTTCCAATAGCTACTTCATTTATATTGCAAAGTACCTCTCAGCAATTGCACGTTCCCATGTTGATGAGTTGGTCTTCACTTGACTACTCATGATAGCAGGTGGGAGAACACGAATTATTTTCAATATGGTGCAGTCCTTGCTAGTGTCATGCCAAACAGATGCTGAACAGCAGCTTGTGGAAGAAAAGGCAGGCGCTGCTATTGCAGATCCAACATTAATCTGGTAGTTATCCACAGGTGCAAAGTTTGGACCAGAAAAAATATGGACCCCACCACGTAGAAGGGCAATAGCAATTTCACCACCATGGGCTGAATAAACAATTCTAGCAAGTGTTCTGACATCACTTGGTAAATCAAAGGGATCAAAACTGACTCTTTTTGCCTTTTCCACACCAGAATCAATTGCATTTCTGACACCAGAGGTCCCTCCTGCAGCTGATTGATAAATCTTATAATCATTAGTTGGTGGTATGCTTGTATCTACTTTGGACACCCAAACGGTTTGCATGGGTGCCTGCCCACCAAAACTAGAAGTAGGATTTCCAAATATTTGATGAAGAACAACTCGCTGAAGTGAAGATTCCCACCGTTGAACCCTCCACCCTGTGATTGAAGGACCCTCATCGGGATCATACGGCGACATGTATTGTCCTGTCACAAATCAACTTCACTATTAGTTCCATGGAATCTATTCATCTCTAGATATTTTACAAAATTCAACTCCAAAAATAAAATACAAGTCAGGCCTAGAATTTTTCCATGCCTATAGAAAATGTTTTCAGGTAAGGATTTGCTCTATTAGATCAGAATTCAGACAAGAAATCCAAATATGGATGCATCAAAAGGGAAGTTATAGATGAATTTACATGTTGACTAGGATTACACTTGTACGCAGCAACAAAAGGTTTACACAAGCAAAAGCAGAATTCCAACAGAAAGAGAAAATATCATCATAGGAGTGATGGAATCCAAAAAAGTTGTAAAAGAAATTTTACACATAGAAAGATAAATGAAAGACACGTAAACAATGCAGGAAAATCTATTTGTTTATTCTCTCCATCTAGCTTAAATTTTTATGGATTTCTGTGTATCAGAAAAACAAGAGACAAAATATTGGTGAAGTGAGAATCTATTTGAGATTATGCATGGGAAATTTTGAAAATACAACATGGATACCAGACTATAGAAAATGATATCAGACTACAGAAAATGCCGCTGGTAGACCAACAATGACAATTTCTACCCTTAAAACTAGCTAACAGGAAAGCAAAAAGAGAGAGAGAGATATAGGTGCCAATGGCATTCCAATTGGCAATGCATGTCCTGATCCCAGGAACACTGCAATAATATATGAAATGAATATTTGATCTATGTGCCATTGCAATACATGGAAAAGCATATATGAAAACCCTAGTAAGGAAAGGATATAGAAGAAATCAAAATAGAATAGTCCAATAAATTGCAGTTTTGTATGAAAGCTCTCAGGTGATGCATGTTGAGGGCAAAAAATATGTAGAGGAGCAAACAAGATCATACATACGACGGCAATATGCAACTGAAAAAAGAAATTATCAACAAAAATACATGCCCCAGATAAAAACGACTGAAAATTGAAATCAGAAATAAGTTTTAAGGCAAGAAAATAGATAAGTACCCTCAACTATAACAACAGCAATCACAGAACCACCACGAGTTGGATCAAAGGCAACTGCAGTCACTCCAGAACCCCATGTAGTAGTTGCTGCAGATTGAGCTGCAGCCTCAGGACTCACATACGCTGAAAAGTTTGAAACTGGCGAACAATGAAGGGATACGGCATCACTAAAGTCTTGATCTGTCGACTTTCCCTTTTGCTTAGCTTCAGACAATAAGTACTCTTGCCAGCTGAACAAATATGCAGCCAAAGGGGCAAAACCAGCCCATTTGGGCGGTTTGATGGAAGGTGGAACCTCACTGCCAGTACTTGTCTTTGGAGTTGCATGAAATTCATTCCCTAGGCCAGGAGTGACCTCCCAAACAACAATAGTAGAAGGATTAACAATTGGAACACCTGCCACATGCATGGCACCGCTGTCTGTTATTATAGCATCTGCAGCCATGATCCCACTAGGCCCGGCACCCAAAAGTCCTTTGCTTGTGGAAAACCACTTTGATGATGAACTATTTTGACTAGGAGGCCAGTGGGACCAGTGAAGCTGTACAGAGCCTGATGAGAAAACAGAGCAAACGCAGAGAAAATTGGGCCACCTATCTGAAGTGAAAACCAGGTGTTTCATCAGCACAACACTGACTGCTATTCAAGTGAAAAATTTTATTTTATGAAAATGAAAAGCATTAGAACAATGGAAACATTATTATCATAATAAGCTGTCTAGAAACTGGACTAGCAACATAAGTCTTGTGCAGTGTTCATGATTACTAACCTCAGAAATCAATCCTAAGTAATGAACATAACGGTTATTTTTGTTTAGAAAGGAATAACAGAAAGTGAAAACCCTATTATTTTGTTTAGAGAGGATATATTGTTTATTTTTCTCTAAATTTGTATGATATGCTTTATAACTATAAAGCCATAAACATATATCTGCCATCCACAGCATCATCAACAAAAGGAAAAGACAAAAGATTAGCAACATGAAGATTCACCAACTAAAAACCAAAAGGAAGTTTCTATATACAAAGTCAAGCAACAACATCTCCTAAAACTATTATGACAGGACTGTTGAAATAACTTTCTGGTAACAACTGCAGTGCAATCTGATCCAAGTCATTCACAAAGTAACAGTTGGATGTGAACTGATATATCCAGATGTAAAATGCTAGTCAAAACTCAAACCAATAACCAGAACCCACAGTTTAATCAGAGATTGCAAACCAGACCTAAAACATCCTGTGCATGATTAGTGTAAACAATATTGAAGCAAAAGGAACCAAACCTGAAGTTTGAGACTGTTGTGAAAGAAATTTTTCTTCAAAAAATGATTTTGAGTTAGAAGCCCCAGCAGATTTTGAGGAAAGCCACCTATACTGATCACAAAAACAGATAAAACAAAGCCAAAAGTGCTTAAGATAAAACAGGAGCAAGATATATTTAGTTTTCAGACATCAGATGAGCAGAAGACATAGACAAACACATACTGGAGACACCCCTGAGAGCCACTTTGTAACGACTGCAATATCCTGTCGCCATTCATGCTCACGCTGCCAGCAGCTAGCATCACGTACCAGATTGGCTGCCCCCTACATATACAAACACTAGTATGCTTAAAAACAACTTATGACCAAGAGGCAACTAATATCTAACCTTGTTTCATTGCACCAAAAGGAAAAAAAGAAAAGAAAAGAAAAGAAAAGGAAGCATGTAAAGAACTAGTGCATTGTAAGGCATCTTATAAAAAGTATTCAAGGAACTGGTCCAGCAGGGCTAGCTTACATGAGAAGGCTGAGTCCAGATGGTTATCCGCCCATGGAAATTAGCTATTAATAAGGCACGGGGGCATGAAGTAGGAGACCATTCAATAAACTGAACAGAATCACGAGGAGAATCTGCAAAAAGTATTCAAAGAAACTAAATAATATTGATACTTAACCGAAGAGAGAAACAACGCTTCAGCAAAGAGTGTGAAAATCTACAAGTAACATGAATTGTAGCCAGTACATTAAATGACATCCTAAACACATAACCATTTGGTAGAGATTGTTCAATGTATATATGTATTCCATTTACTTAAGAACAACAACGTCTTAAATAATAAAATATGTATTCAAATCATAGGAGAAAACAGTCTCCAAACCATACTAAGTTAAACAAAAAGAACACTCAGTTCACCCAAAAACAACATTGTATAATAAGCTCAAAACTAGAATAACAATAAAAACATCAGGAAACATAAAATTACCTGCTATAACATTGAATACTGCACACTCAGTAGGTCGCTCAGGTATCACAATATGTATGGGAATCCAAAATGGTGGATTGGCATTAGAACTAGAAAACAAAACATCATAGAAGACCAATTATAATCATCCTTCAACGTTTAGTAAGGTCAACACAGGAACTCCATTTATCTGAGACACAAAATCTAACTCCAAAGCAATTGAAAAAGGGAAAGGAACAAAACACAAAGTACCTCGGAATTCTGGCACAAGTTTCAGATGCACAAGCTATGGCATTCAATTTACCACACCAAGCAACAGCGCTGAAAGTACAAAAATTGATCAAATCCACAGGAACGATTAACCCAATTCAACAAGTTAAAAAAAACCCAAAAACGATATTACCTAAAATTTCGACACAATTCAGGCACGCTCATTTTATGCTGTAAATTAGACCTGGGCTGTTTAAGCCGAATACAAAACACAGTAGCCGGATTTACCGAATCCTCCTCCATCGGATCCTCCGGTTTCACACCCACTTCTTCCTCAGCACCGCCAGCACTAACAGTCTCCGCCTTCTCCAGAACAGCAGAAACTTTCACAGCCGCATCGACAGACTGACCCACAACGGGCTCCTCGTCAGCTTCCTTGGTGGGAGTAGTAATGTTATTATTACTATTATTGTTATTGGGAGTAGTAGTAGTAGTAGTAGTAGTAGTAGAAGTCATTGTGACAGAAACCCTAATTTATAATTAAAAAAAAAAAGAGTAGAGAGAGGGGGGAAGAGAGAGAGGGAATGTGAAGTGTGTAGTGTGAGTGGTGGAGCAAAAGTCACAAGTGAAGGCGACAGATAACACTGTAGAGAGAGTGAGTGGGGTTCTTGTGGGTGCGATTTGAATATTTTTGGCCTTTTTAGGGTTCGAGCAGACTCATCAGGAGACAAAGGAGTGTTTAAGAGATTCCCGGTGTTGAATTTGATTTTTTTATTTCGTATTTTCTCTCTGCGCCGTGTTGCTGTGGGTTTTGGCTATTGGGTGATTTGCTCTCCTTTTTTCCAAGTTCCTCACCGTTTACCTTCTCTGTCCTAACTTTTCAAACTCCTTGATGGGGAGTTGATAAGAATCGAAGCAAATTCCAACTTCTCTTCATTTTTAATTCAAATAAAAATAATTAAATTTAAATTTATTATACTAAAATTAAAAATAGATTAAGTTTAATTTTATTTAACATAAATTTAAAATTTAAAATTATAATTCAAATTTATAATTTATTAATAAAATAATATTATTTTATTTAATAATAAATAAAATACCATCATTTTATAAATAAATAATAAATTTTCATCATAAATCCAAACTATAAATTTAAATTAAACTCAAATTATAAATTTGAATTGAATTTGAGTTAAACTAAACAAAACATGTAATAACTCAAGTTCAATTTAATTTGAAAATGAACTAAATTTTTTAAATTAAACCGAACCAACTCACTTTAAATTCAACTTTATTTTTAATATTCAATTCAAATTTATTCAATTTAGTATAAAATTTTATTGAAAAATTATCTACGAGCTCGACTATTAAGGATGAATAAGCAATGAGTTAAGCATTGAGATTCTTGACATGGAAACAAAAGCCAAGTATTCAAATATTGGGACATAAATTTCTATGTAGTCTTAGTCTTTGTGATGAGCTAAAGCCAGCAAAAAAGTTTGTGAAGTCGTCATACTCTGCTTTTGGGCAACATTTGACTAAACCAGCAACAAAACAACGAGTCAAAGTTAACAACAATAATGGACTGTTAAGTGGGCAAAGGCCTAATAATGTAAGCCTTGAATATTAAATATTTGCACAAATACCAAGTGTGCCAAATGTTGGACAATCTGAAATTCATTAGATTTTAGTCCATGGACAAGGGCTTGCGCACATGTGATGAATTGGACTGTACTAATTTCTTTGATAGAATTGAGAGTAGTAGAACTACTAGTAATTAGGAATATGTGTCTCTCCATAACTAAGAGGGATTTGGGTTAATTTTTGTTAAAGGATGGTGGCCGTTTGAATAGGAAATGGGTTTGATAATGGTCTATGTTTAGTACAAATAAACAATGGGTTAGATGCCTGTTGAGGCCATATTTAAAATGGGCCAAACGTTTGTCCAAAGAAAAGGTAGAGAGCATGTATTCAGTCTGTACAAAAAGAGTAAAGAGAAAGAAGAGCGCTTATTGGCCTTTCCAGGCTCAAGATAAAGAAATTGTCCTTCTTGAAATGTGATGGTACAATGGAGAAGTAGCAATAAACTAAGTTGGTGTGTAGATATTTTGCATGGTCTTTATTAGATTTTTTTTTCCTTATGTTTTGTGTAGGGTTGACCTTCAACATGGATCTTCGACTAGTCTCTATCCAAATAAAAAAAAAAAAATGGTTAAGGTCTTTGTAATCAAAGACAAGAGTAAAAATGGTTTGCCCTTCATATATTTTGAATTATTATGAATATGTCCCGATATTTAATAATTATTATATTATTTTTTTACGATGATGGAAGAGAAAGAGGAAGAAAAAGAGAGAGAAATTTTCCTGTAAAAAGGAGATATGAATTCTTTATTAACCGAGTATAAAAGATGAAATAAATATGAGAAGTTGTCTCCTCTATAATGGTAGAGATGAGAATTAGGGTATTCAACCCCCACTTTACTTTGTTGTCCCAAGTTATGTGCATTCTACAATCATTAGGGATTTTTTAAGATTATATAACGATATTGAATAGAAAAATTAGTGTTTGATATCCTAAAGGGTAATTTAAATGATTAAATATGAAATCCCTAAATAGTTCTAAGAAGAATTGGGTTTGAGACTTTCTTAAATTATTCGGTATAGTGATTTTGGAGTTAATTACTAAACCCCTAGTTGAGACATAATTAATAGAATTTATTGATAAGTTTTAAGGGTTAGATTCTTATTTTTGAAATAGTATAGATAGATGTAGACTCATAAATGTATCTCTAAACATAAATAATAATAATAAAGAAATATTTTGTGTATAAATAATAATGCATCATCATATAGATTGAATACTAAATATATTATTATTTATACATAAAATTATACGTATAATTTTATTAATAATAATAATATTGTTTTCAAGAACTTCTGATTTGACTCATCAACTCGAATCTAAACCACAAAAAACACAAATGACAAATGGGAGCGAGGAAGTGAATTCCTAATTGTTGACAATATCTTTCTTTACCCTATCTTTTGAGTTCCTTACATAATAATTAATCAATGACTTAATTAATCACTCTACAACTCACCCCTAGCAATAATTCTATCTCATAGTTGATAAATATTATTGAATGGCCAATGGCATTGCTTATAAAACAATTAATTAAAAACATTTAATTTAATAAAGTTGGTGACTTTTTTTTTTTTTTACCAAGAATTTCATTCGAGTCAAATTATTTTTTTGAGTCAAACTAATCATATCTAATAAATAAAAATATCTTATAATTTTTAAAGTTAAGGATGTGATTTTGACATAGTGTTTGAATTTGTTTATAACTAAACAAATCTATACTTAGAATTTAGCTTAAACGGTTAAACGAAAACTTTATCTCTCGAAAGGTCAATAGTTATGGGTTTGGTACCCAATATAGTGGTTGTAAATTTGATATTTAATAATTATGAATTTGATATATACTTATCTAATAAAGTTGTGTCATTAAAAAAAAAAAAAACCAAAAATTGGGGAAACAAGGGAGTAATAATGTATAAATGCTGCACTGCATCGACAGAAATGGGGGAACAGGGGAAGTTAGAAAAATAAATAAATAATGTAGAAATGGGAAACAGAAGTGTGAAAAACAGTCATTTTCAGGAGTGAAAACGCAGCACAGGGAGAATTAGAGGAGGAACCTGGAACCCAATCATCACGGCTGTCTTTTGAATTGTCAGATCAGATCAACGATACAAGGAAAGAAACGTCAACAACTACCGCTTCACGTTTTTAGTTTCTCATTATTATAATGACACGGTCAATCATTTATAGATTTTCATTCGTTAATATTTTACAAATTAAAACACCTCCAAAAACGAAAATAAAGCTAGAACAGAAGAAAATAAATTGATGGTCTTATTTCGACCACATGTATCCACTTATCCTTCATGTACTTGTGGAAAGGTTTATGATTCCTTAATTCTTAACTTCACTTGGTAAGTAATTTTAGCTCCTGGGTTTTGTTTTCGTTTTCGGTTTTTTTTTTTGTTTTAATCAAAGTTTAACTTCAGTTTTTTAAGGACTGATTAGAGCTGGAAATAGTGAAAATTTCTTTGTCTTTTTTAGTTGAATTTATCTTTTCAAGGGAATTGGGTTTTTTTCTCTTTTCTTGTGTGAACTTCGGTGGTTTTTGATATATACTATCATTCAATTGTTGGTACGTTAGTGCTGTGATTTTGCTGTGATGAGCTTTACTTGATGGTTAATGTTTTTGTTTACCCTTTTAGTTAATTGGGGTTTGGTGATCGGGTCATTAACTGGCTTTTCTGATTATGAACTTTGAAGTGTGTTTATAAGGTATGGCTATGTGAACTGGGAGATACCAACTAAAATCATAATACAGATATGAATTGTGGATGCTTTACTGGTTCATCTAAACGCAGGAATAGGGATGATGTGCGGCAGGCTTACGTTGGTGAAGATGGTGAGTACTTTGTTCTGGAATGATTTCTTGTGTTGAACGTCCAATCAACTTTTTATATTTAAGTTAAATGTATTTGGTTGTATGAATGCTTTCTTAAGCAATACAATTTCAATAGCATCAACATTTCATGGGTGTTTCATGACTTTATGGGGCATTTATTTTCTACACGTTTTTTAAATAGTCAATTGTTGTTGTTGGAGTAAGTTAGAGGCGTGGTTCATATTAAGTTCTATTTGACTGTTTATAAGCATAATGTTATACATTTTCGCTGGCATCAAAGGCATGAACACTCACATGTGCTATTTTCTATTATAAACTGTGTGCATAAAATTATTGTAATGCAGCTTGATGCATAACCCTTTTTAGGTGAAGTTATCTTTTTTACTAGACCCTCGGTTCTTTCTTCTTTAAAAAATCATTTGTCAACTATAAGAATGGATCTTTAGATATATGCATGTGCATCTGGTGCAAGGAAAATTGTCTTCAACCTTATTGTTTAATTAAAATTTCAGGTAAACATACCGTTAATTCAGCCAGAAAGAACAGTGGGTAGATTTGATCTTCCAACCTAACCTTAACAATTTTGACATGTTTCCTGTGTTTTCTTGTCTGTCTTTGTTCTAGATGGTAAACCAAAAGTGATTCTGATTTAAAACAGTTGTTAAGGTGCCTTTGCCAACATCTTGAAGTTTTAAGCTTTATGTTGCCCAATTATGTCAAAAGATATTTGAAAAAACCAGTTAAAGTACTTTCTTGATTCTTAATTAAATGCTTTAGCTTGTTTTAGAAGCCATTTCGGATGAGCTTCAGTTCTGAGTATTTTATCACTTTATATTTCCCTTTCTTGCTCTTTCAATTGTATGGTTTTAGCTTTGTTCTCTAAATAAATTCTTTTGTTGCTTCTCTTTTTGGTGTTGTCTAGGGCAATTTCTTGGAAATGTCAACTACTTTTATTACAAGGAATTAAGATCAGCAACGGAAGATTTTCATGTAAGAAACAAGATAGGGAGAGGAGGTTTTGGAACTGTTTACAAGGTACATCAAAAGCTACAGATAATTAACCCTAGTAGGATGAAACGTGGAAACACTATTCAATATCTTTCTGCATATTAAGCATTCACTTCTTTATGGGCTAAATTGAATTGGATCAGACGTGCCATTCCTATTTCATTTCTCTTAAAGAATTTGTATGAAATCTTGTATCCCTTGGCTTCATGCTTTCCTGCTATAACTTATGGTGGTATATCACAGGTTAAGATTGGTTTAGTCCATCTCATGTTTGCAAAACCTTTTATATGTTTTAATTTGATTGCCATATTGCAAGGGTGTCCTACAAAATGGAAAGCAAATTGCGGTGAAGACACTTTCTGCTGAGTCTAAACAGGGCGTGCATGAATTTAGAAACGAGGTCAATACTCTATCAGATGTCAAACATCCGAACCTTGTTGAGTTACTTGGGTGCTGTATTCAAGGAACCAAGAGGATACTGGTCTATGAATATGTAGAAAATGGCAGCCTTGATCATGTATTATTAGGTAAAGTCAATTGAAAGTTTAGCAGAAAACTGGAATGAAAAACTTTATCAGGAAGGTGAGGCATAATATTTTTCCTTTGCAGGTTCAAGAAACACAAATATAAAGCTAGACTGGAAAAAAAGATCTGCTATTTGTGTGGGTATTGCTAGAGGCCTTGCATTTCTTCATGAAGAAGTTGTGCCACATATTGTGCATAGAGACATCAAAGCTAGTAATATACTTCTTGACGAAGAGTTTAACCCAAAGATAGGAGACTTTGGATTGGCAAAACTTTTCCCAGATAACATCACTCACATTACCACTAGGATAGCAGGAACAACGTATGTGATCTTTCAACTCTCCAGCTATTTCCTATTTGTTTTTTGTCATTGGATATTCCTTGCTTCTGTTTAAGAGTGAAAAGAGAACGGTGATTGAGTTCCTGTCAAAACTTTTGTTGTGACAAGTGATCACTTTAGGAATTGGTTGGTTCCAGCATTATGGATCTCCATTTTATAGGTTATTTATTGGACTCCACAGATGCTTATTATGAATCAGACATCCTATTCATTCCATTATTTCTGCGGTTAAGGACACAGTTAACTCAAGCAGGATAGCTAGGCTTATGGTTTATAACATCTTAAATTGTTTTTGACATTCATAGACACAAGAAAAGAGAGTTAAAATAGATGTCAACAGAACACAAGAAAAGAGAGTTAAAATAGAGAAAATTATATATACACAAGGGAAGAAAAGTTCCATAGGGTACCCTTGAGGCTCATAGTTGAAGAATTTGATAGCATTGATGACAATAAAAGAGGAGATGGACTTTATTGATAACCTCAAGTTTTTGCACAGTGTTATCAGAAAGTAAGAACATTTACTTGTTGATGTCTCCTGTTTCTTGGACTAATACTGATGAAATTCAGAATAATGTGCTATCTGTGCAACGCATTGAAATATTCCCACTTTTTTTTTCCAATGAACCCACAGGGCCAACTTCCTTTCCTGCTCCCAAACCACATACTCATCTTGAATGGCTGCACTTTTATCGTTTTATTTTATTTTGTAAAATTATTTGCTCCTCCATTTTCATTTAACTAGCTTTCTAAGTTGGGGCATGTCAGTGGTGCGACTCAAATTTTTCCTTCCCAAGGAACATTTGTTGAGTCTCTGTGACACCCAAATCAGCAGAGCAATGTGTAGAGTAGTATTTTTGGCATCACTCAAAGCTCTTTGCATAAATTGAGGTTATAAGTGAAAAAAAATGCAAATCAACTAATGCTGTGATTTATTCTGTCCAGTGGCTATTTGGCCCCTGAGTACATATTGGGTGGACAGTTGACCATGAAGGCTGATGTTTATAGTTTTGGGGTCCTTGTGCTTGAAATAATCAGTGCCAGAAGCAGCGGAAAGGCACTCTGGATGGACAGGTCAAAACTACTTCTGGAATGGGTGAGTTGCTTTCCTTTTTCAATTTCTGCAGTTTATTGACAAATAAGTCTATCGGAGCTGCTTTTCTTTCTTTGCCATGTCCCCTTTCTTTCATATGTTTGCTTTCCGACAATTTTCCTGGTGAGGACCATTCTTCAGGAATAGATAATTTTACTGGTGATAAATTGTTTTTTAACACTTAATTTGCTGACAGTACAATTTCTTGGAGTTGAATGTTCATTTATTTTTCTTGTATTCTTGAATTACTTATTTGCAAAATAATTCTGTAGAATGATTTCCTGCTACAGGCTTGGCAGCTCTATGAAGAGGGAAAACTCTTGGAGCTGGTGGATTCAGAGATGGAAGACTTCCCGCCAGAAGATGTAATTAGATACATGAAAGTAGCTCTCTTCTGTACCCAAGGTGCAGCAAACCGAAGACCGAAGATGAGTCAGGTTGTCGAGATGCTTTCAAAGAATATTCGACTCAATGAAAAGGAACTTACAGCCCCTGGTTTTTTCCAAGATTCAGAAAGTAGTAGAGGATCTTCAAGTAAAAAATCCATGGACTCTACGATCAATCAGATGAGTTCAGTTCCAGTCACCATTACTCAGGTGACCCCTAGGTGAAGAAGTACTTTATATTCTAGCAGTCGAAACTCGGATGATAGACAAAAAGGGGAACTTCGTTTATGAGTTTTATCAGCCAAAAAGAAACAAGATAATAGAAGATAAGAGAAGAAAAAAGGACTTTAGGTTCATTAGAATGGAAGATCTATCTCCAGAGCAAGTTGATGATTTATTTGGTTTATGTGGATCATACGCAATAGCTGGTGTATTTTGTTAATGCTTTTATTGTTTTTCCTTCCTCTTGATGAGAATGAAATTAAAAATTATTTATTATTCTCAAAGTTTATGCTAATTATTTATACATTTATAATTTAAAAAAATAAGAATAAGTACCAATGAAATAGTTTTTTAATTGATAATTTTGAAATAAAATATATTGGAACAAATTATAAAAATGAAGTTATGAAACAAACACAAAAATTTTGCCCAACAAAATGGTTTCATAAAGTATATTGGCACAATGACAACTCGAAAGATCAATTCATACAATACTTCCAAAGAGAATAATAATAAAACAACACTCCATGGTCTAAACCGTGTAGAATTTTGAACTACCCAGGCTTAATCCTTGTTTGCATGATTAATGACATCTTCAAACAAGACGAATCAAATCTTAAATTAAAGAGGAAAAGAATAGAACAAGAGGGAGTGTAAAACATGTAAGGTACATAATCAAGTGGTTGGCCTGGGCTCATCGGCTTCTGCGGCAGGCTGGTTATTGGCAACCGGAGCATTTTCCTTGGGTGGATCTGAAGAACCGTTTGAACTGGCATCTTTAGCCGGAGACTCAGGCTTCCCTTTTGCTGATGCCACAGCCTTTCCGTCTTTTCCATCCTTTGCCGGTGGTGGTGGGGGTGGCAACATGTGAGGCGGTGGGTTGTGTTTCAGCTTCACCAGAATATGCCGCATTCTTGACAGATCGGTTGGTTTCCCCGGCTTCGGACCCTGGATGACTGTTATTGATGGTTTCTTCTCTTCATCCTTCTTTCCTTTCTTTTTCCCGATGTTGGGAACCTCATTAGGAATGAGTTCTGCTATTGCTTTCCAGTATTGTTTATCAGCCTCTTTATGAAACTTCTCTTGATTAGCCAAATATAACTGTTCCAGACACAAATTGGAAAAAATTAGTGAACAGAGCCCAACTGCCAAAAAACCAGGATAGTAAAATTTAAAAAAATTGTACCTTCTCCCTTTCTCTGGTATTGGTCTTGTTAGTCTCTATGTTGAGCTTTCTTTTCTCATAGAAACTACGTTTATACTCCTCAGCTTCTTCAATTATCTGAATTCTCATTTCCTTCTCCCTTTTCTCCTTCTCCTCAAGTTGAATTGCATTTTGACTGCACCAGGAAAATGCCATTTAGACACATTAAATCTTCATTGCCAGGTATTCTTAATACAGCTATTGCTCTTTTATGACATCCATAAAGAACAAAAAAATTGATGACAGTCGCACATAGTATGATTACAAGGGTAGAGTGCCCATTAGAAGAAACAGAAAAGCGGACTTAAATTCTATATGAAGTGTTCCTCTCATGAGTGCTCTAATATATAAGCTGTGCAATTACCAAGCGTAAACAGTAATATTTTCTATTATTTGGGGATTGTAACACAGTCTCAGTCGCCTGGCATCATTCACATACTGCAATCTTAACAACTTATCACTTCACACAGGTTTTCCTTTGCCTATGAAAAAATTGACAACTCATAACTTCAAAATGCTTCTTTTCTCGAAAGTAATAAATACAAGTTCATTAATACTATCAGTTTGATGTGATAAGATTTGTCAGTTAAACTTCAGATAGTTCTATGAAAGCTGCAACTTACACACTTTGCACAGCATAATATGCCATGCACAAAGAATTTAGGCTTATCAACAACTCATGTAAACTGAAACACAAGAGAACATACAGAATACTCTTAAGAATTTCCAAAAAGATTTATATACATTATCATTGTAAATGGGTTAGATCCTGGCTGTTTTCAAGGTAAAGCACCAAATTTACAGCAGTTCCCTATTTACTATAAAGTCAAACTTGAAAGTTGTTTAAGGCCTAACAGTTTAGAATTATGGTATTTGTAACCTTCCAGTAAAATAACTCCGCAAAACATTTAATTCAATAGCTCATAAATACCACAATACTATAAAATCCACAAGCATTAACCCTAGAAAACCATCCAAAAATAGTATTTAAGTTCAAATAAATGTCCAATTTGAAAGGTTGGATCCAATTAGAGGCTTGTCATGTGGATCAAAGCACAAGCTCATCTCACTGCATTGCTATTAATTAATAAAACAATGAGGTTGTTTTTCAAGATTGAAAGCATGACATCATTGGGTCAAACTTGTCATGATACTAGATTAACACTAGTAACCTCGAAACTACAACAAACAACTAACCATGGTAATTAAATTCTGCATTTCCCATATGCATCTAGCTAAAAAAACATAAGTGTCTTACATGAGAGAGATGTAATAACTAGTAAGCAATGTCATTCAAAGAGAATCAATGCAAGACTTCATGGTTCTAATTTAAAATTTGGAGCTGTAGTAGCAAGGCAATTAGATAGAAGATTCTTTTTGGATTTCAAAAACAAACAACATACGCAATCTTAAAAGTTAAAAAATTATATTAAAATAAACTTCAGTTTTGCATCTAAAAACAATGGATTTAGACTACTATTCAGCATGGATTCAATCTTCCAACAAAATTAACACACTCTAGAAAGGATTAAGTCAATGTAGTGACTAAATCTAAAAATTTCCTAACACCCAGACACATGCATGCACCAAAATATAAAAAATACATTTTATAAGCAACAAGCAGATCGATGAAAATCACAGCATCCAATGGTTGAAAGCAATTCACACATAGGCATGCACGCACACAAAGGCATATTTTTCAATAGCCATATAAATTCTATTGGATCCTATAATCAGGACACCAACAATAAGGATGAATGTGGTCCAAAATCATAAAGAGCCTAGATAAAAACAGACTGAGAATAACTCTTTCTACACATGGAAGTAAGCATTTAAATATCTATACATTTACTCAAAATAAACATTAAAAAACCGGACGAGAAACTTCAATCACTAACAAAGCTAAATCATAGAACCAACTTGGTAATCACAAAAGGAATTTAATTAAATGCAAGTTATAAATTATGACTACATAACTAAGTAAAAAGCTTCCAAATTGAACATAGTCACGCACAAAAACCTTAGTGGACATAAAAGAACAAAACTGAACCAAGTTCAAATGAAGTCATACAAAACTACCCAATCAAGCTACACAGAGCAATATGAATCACTGAATCTATTCATAACATTTGAAACATGGCACGGATCTGAGCAAATTCACAGACTACAGCCAACAAAAAATACTTCAACTGAATAGATCTATATCAATCTCACAATTATCGAATAAGATATCACACACCAATGCAACAGTCCGACTGTACACTAAACCAGATCTAACCAGAACCAAAACAAACACGACAGATCTGAGCAAATTCACACACGAGGCCACAACTTATAAATTAAAACTTCCTCAATCAACTTCACTTACACTTCACCTAACTTAAATTTATCTAAATTAAAGCTTATAAAACAAAGCAATAGATCTGAGAATCTAACTGACCGGCGCCATTCGAGTAAAGCAAATCCTTCCTCGGGCTCCATCTCAGTAGGGGGCGGAAGAATCGGACCGTCAGAAGCAAAAAAGCCGTCATCACCGTAACCATTTCCGTTACCGTTACCATTCTCAACGTGAACAGACTCGAAGGGAGATTGAGAGTAGCCAGGTTCCGGATTTTCGTAACCGAAGATCTCGGGAGACTGCACGTGCTCTACGGCTACGTCACCGTGATCAGCGGAGAAATCATCGGGAGCAGAGAAGTTAGAGTAGGAGCCGTAGTTGGAGTACTCTACGTCGTCGTTGAAGGGATGGCTACTTGAGATATGGATTTGCTCTTCGTTCTCCATGCTTAATGTGTCAAAAGACGACGACATTGGGAGAACTTCGCTATGAAATTATTGAATGAGCTTTTGGTGGATTCAAATTTGTGTCAAAACTTTTCTTTTTTCTTCCGTTCGGAGGGTTTATACTCTGTGCTTAACAAAGAAGGAAGACGAAATGATTCTTCCGGAACAACAAAACGACGTGGTTTTAAGATTTGTTGATTGGCGGTTGTTGCTGTCGTTGAGAAGGGACTGAAGTTGGGTGAATTTGGGCTGCCGAGCCCATACAAAATCAGTTTAAACTTGACTCTACACTTGACTCGAACGTAAAAACACATATTAAACTTTACCATAAGAACTACCTCAAGTTTGGTTTATTTAAACTAAACATTGAGCTAAATTTGAATTAATTCAATTAAAATCGTGAATAAAAATTCAAAATAACCAAAATTTTAAATCAAACATATGTGCTCTTAAAAAATACCGATTATATCTATTGCTTCATAATTGAGTGTTAAGGAAGACAAATATGGATGCATCCATCAAAACAATTAACTCAAAAGCTATACGAAAAATTCCCCAGCGTGGATTTATGAGTAAAAACCTGTGCTATGGCAATTCGGGTGAAGTCAGTAAGAAGTTCACCAATGTCAGCACTCAGCACTCTAAATTCAATGCATTCTTCCGAAAGGTGGAACTGACAAAGGGCTATATGATGATGTCGATGATACTACTGTATTTGCTTAAGTATCTTCTGTGATTCTGAGTACACCCAAAACCAGAAACTCAAGCTGCCCTTCATTGCCTCTCAGTACACAACTTCCACTTAATAGATATACAAAGCAATTCCACCCTAGCAGGTTCTGCCAAAGAATTCGGTACAGGAGTGGCATCATCTGGCACGAGAATGAAAGAAATCAAGGCTAAGACTACATGGCACCTTGTTTTAATCTTGTCAGGCTTCTATGGACCTATCGGAGAGGAAAAAATGATACAGCATTGAGTCAGCCAGTCCTAGCTTTATCACTTAGTCTCAGATGAAGCAGAGACAGAAATGACTGGAAAGACCAAATTTACATCTGAGAATTGCAGATATTTGGCAGTATAGTTTCTCGCCTCTTGCGCCAAAAGGATCCAAAAAGAAGAAATAAGTGGTTAATCGGTGGCAGCCTGGATCTTGACAGCCCTTTCTTGTCCCTATGTTATGTACAATAAAAATGTCCGACCAAATAGAATAACCAAAGCGTGGGATGAACAATCATATGCTAAGGGCTTTCAAGGAACAGGAGGAGAATTCTTGGGATATCTACCAGAAGCAGGCATCCGCTGTAAAACTTGAGGGAAATCTGGCTTTAGATGTTTACTTGACATTCCTTGCAATGACCTGGATATACTTCATCGTGTCAGCAAGAATCTAAACCAAGGAAATAGTAAAGAGAGCAGAAATAGGCGGTACATTGGTACTCGTCAAGCAAGTTACTTTCATTTTGGGAATCTGTTGTTCCCACTTCCTCACCTTACCCTTAAGCATTTTTTAGGGTAATTTATTAAGGAATTAATGATAATAACAACAGGAATTTTGCAAACCTTGGGGATCCTTGACGTTTTTGAGGAAACTGACCAAACGTTGACCTTAGGCTTCCAAGAGCCTTTTCAGCAGCCTAACGAAAAGCATTGACAGGTGATGAGATAGCAGATAAAAGAAACAAGGAGCAAAACATGTACTCATCAAGAAAAATGCAAGTCCCATACAAATAAAAAAACTAGAATATCCAACAAGAGATGTACCTGCATCTTAGCTTCATCCCAAGTTGACCCAATCCCCTTTCCTAACACCTGACCATCGATTTCAACCTTAAATGTGATACCAGAACAAAAATAGTTATAATTCAACACATATAATACCACAAAAATATAGAACAATAATTTTTTTTTAGGTAAGTCAAAATATATAACAATAATAGTCACTTCTATTTCTAATAAATTGGCATTGTTACAACTTCTTGACATCCTAGAAAGAAATCATTCGCATTGTTTTCCATGATACGTCATTTCTTAAATGTTGACAGATCATTTTGCTTGAGATGTTAAAAACAATGTCAAATCTCAGTCAAGCAATATGCATTCTTTTTTTTTTTTTTGGGTTGAAAAAATCAGTCATCCTAAAAATGGCTAAACGACCTAATGACTGGCAACTATGCATAAAGAACCTACTTGCAAAGGGTGAGAGAGCAATCACCATACCATTGCACAGGAAGGAAATGGTAGTGTAAAAGAGGAAGTAAACAGACATGAACCAAATGAATAAATGGAAATGTAGGCCCTTCATTAAATAAAGAGAAAAACATACATAGAAGTTAATGAGCAATCAACATAAACTCATTATAGCCTGGAGCATTGTACTTCAATATACATATACTTATAATAACTATGCTTTGAACTGATTTCATCAATTCATCATGTTTTCACAACTTATAAAATGGGAGGTTCAAAATTGTTCTACAAACTAGTAAGTTAAAACTAAATTTATAGACAAGAAGAAGAACTGCTCTCCAAACTTCAAGCCAATCACTGACGCAAATAATAATGATAAAAAGTAGTCAATTGACAAACCTGTGCATATACTTCATCTTTCTGTATAGAGTTAACCGGTGATGGAGACAATTTTGAAAAAGCAACTCCACGTCCCTCCATCATGCACTGAAGAGGTTCATTGTAATTCAACATAAGAACAGAAATTTTAAAACTTAAAATTGTAAAAATTATAATTTAAGTTTCCCAGGTTCATGAAATCTCACTAATTCTTTAAGTGCAGACACTGAACCGATCGATAGCTTAGAGACCTCTGGCCTTGGATCTAGAAGTGTAGATGGCTCTGACACAGTAGATAGTGGTACAGACTCCTCTTTAGGCAACAGCTGACCCCCAAATGAATTAAACTTACTCAAAAACCCATTATCATTGGTGTTAGAAAATCTAATAAAATCTCCATGCGCAGAACCAGATTCAGGCTTTACACGTAACATATATACATCTGCAAAAACATTGTTCATGTTGGTAAAAATCTCCCAGTAATACCAGGAGGGAAAAACATCAATTTGCAGGAGATTTAGTCAATACATTAGTACACAAGCAAAAGAGTCCAGAAGAAAATTGCATGGTAAACATGATAGTAGCTGAACTATTTCCCTAGGTGGTAACAAAGCTAGATGGTAAGGCAAGTTACAGAACATTAAGATTTTAAATTCATTGAATTTAGCTTTAGCAGAAGTCAAGTTTCATATCAAACTCATTTAGTATTCAAGGTTGGTTTTTAATTCTTTAAATAAGCTCTAGCAAAGAAATTTATCATTTCTGCTAAGTAGATGAATCAAGTCCTTAATTTATAATATCATATATTAAGGACTTGATTGATAGTTATTTTTGTTAAACATATCATCAAGACACAGCATGTGATCAAGGGGATAAACACAGGACAAAAGGAAACGCAAAATACTAAGTATCTAAAGTCTGATTTCGCTGGAATAAACTTGTCAAAGCATATAAAATAGTTATAGATGCCTCACCTATTTTGAGCTGTTTTGCTGCAGTAACACTACAACCCTAATCATAATGATTGGCTTGTGCGTAAAATAAGTGTTTTGTTAGACATTCACAACTTTAAAATCAGGCCCAGCCTCATATTTTACCATGCAAACTAACGATCAGAAGCTATCATTCCCTTACTACACATTATGAGATATAAAAGTTACCTTTTTAACTAAATAATTTGTTGCAAAGAAGTTCTTCACAAAGAAAAAATTCACCAAATCATAAGCTTTGCCCAAACTGGCAACAGATAGGAAGATCATGACTATAAAAAATAAAAGCTTGTACAAATAAGTAACAGCTATAACCAAGGAAAAGATCATACTAGCTAAGTTCTTGATTGATGCATCAGCAGCCTGCTGCTGGGCTTCCCTCCTTGTTTTACCCGTTCCTTGTCCTATCTTCTCTCCTGCAAACCAAGCCTACAAAAACACAATAAACATGGTAAGGCATGTGGAGCTATGCCATTTTTCAATTAAGAACAGGCAAAAGTCTATTCAATTAAACTTGACACTATTTAAGAAAAAGAAGTAAGAAGGTTAGAGAAGGCCATACTAAGTATCAAAGGATTCACATTGCAGCCACCCACAAATTCACAAACACTCAGCAAAACTTAGCATTTTCTTGTTCCCCATGCTAATTCTTTGGGGCAAAGCCTTATATTAAAGGTAATTCTATGAGTCGGTAAATGTGTGTGCACATATTGGTGTAGGAGAGACAGTATCCCTTTGGAAAAGCTTTGATATGCTATGGCATAGTCATCAAGGTAGTAAAAAATATGGTGTAAAGAACAACCCAAAAGTATTGATTAAAGAGAGTTCTTTCTTAATTTACTTTAATGTTTTTATTTATTCAAATGAAAATGATGTTAACTAATTTAGAGAAAAACAAAAAATTTGATCCAACTAGCGCAAATCTACTTGAAATTTCTTCTGCAAAGAATAGTTGTTACACACACACAAATATGCAAACGTGTACGAATCATTTTTTAAGAAAAAAAGTGTGAATTCACATGAAAAATATAATGAAGCAAAAGGATGCATTTCTGCTGACTAATTTGTTCACTTGAGGGACATAAGCAAAAAAAAAAGATTTGATTCTGAATTGATTAGTGCAAAATATCCTATCATAGAAAACAATGACAAAGAGTAACTCTTCAAGTACAAGAGTATAGAGAACCTCAACGGAGAACTGTAACTCCATGCTGGCAACCAAAGCTGGCCTGAATTCCACCTATAATAGGGAACAAAGGGAACTTAGATGCATGGATATGGAACATAGACCATCCATGTAATTCAAAAATTTTGTACTACCTTGGCTCCACACTTTATTGCAATATCTTGTAAAACTGTAGCTGGAGTTTCTGCACTTGAAACATCTCGTCCTGATTCAAAGTCAAAATCCTTGTAGCTAGAGAATGATCGGCTCAAAGGGACCTCATCACCTTCAAATGAAATCCCCGCATATCAGATACAATGAGTATAATTTTGGGAAATCTACAAGAATCTCCTAAACAATTCATCTAAATGCGCAAGTTAAACTGTAATAGCTCACCTGAGAAAGAATTATAACTAGAATGGGTATGGTTCAACCTCAACTGGTTGTCTTTATGAAGTGACTGCAAATAAAAATAATCCCATAAGATCAACGTGATATACCATAAAAAGTAACTTTGACTTCTTTGCACAGAGCTAAGTGCTAGACAACCAGCAGATAGATTACCTCTTTTCTCAATCTTTGATTTTCATGAAGTCTATCAGGTGGAACAGGACTCTCAACCTTAGGGGAAAAAGATGGATGATGAGGCCAGTGTTTTTCAATTTGCATTGGCTCAGAATCTAAAGGAAATTCTTTGGGTCCTGCTCGATTCAATTGTCGAGTGCTCATCTCTTCTTTAGATGGAAACCAACTTCCACGTGATTGCACGGATGGAGCTGAAACTTGCATTGGGGTTCTTACAGGAAATGAGGGTTCACTTGGTGCCTGATCTCTTGTATCTTGCCCATGTTGCAATATGAGAAGTCGCCTCCTAGTATCAGGATCTAATTCTGATTCTGGAACCTCACCCTCTTCTCTAACAGGAGAACTTTGCAAGCTTGGTTCTTGAGGGGAAACATGACCCAGTGGTTTCACTAATGAAGCTGCTGACGAAAACTGCACATCGGGAAATGGAAAATCTGCCACTTGAGATGTTGGGAGAGGAATTGAGCTAGAAGCTGGCATTGCATGCTGAAGTGAAGCGAGTCTTGGGTCAAGATTCGTGAGAGCTGAAGAGATTGCTGAAGAAGCTGATATTGCATCCTGCATGAAAGAATAACAGGTAAAACAGAGTAAGCTTAATTTTCACTTTATTGTATATATTACTGCAGATTCTCTGAAAAAATAAGAGAAACCAAAGCAAGATACACATCTTTAAAGCTTACTGGCTCAACAATTAAATATTTATTTTTACAAAGATTTCCCAAAGTTCACAAAAGTACATATGACAAAGAGATCAAAATATGAGCTGAAAATGGCTACAATAATTACTTTAAGTCTTCTTTCAACCTCAGCATCGGCCATGCCATCAAAAGGAAGTGGATCTTTGTTTCCATTTAAGAGAGAAGCATCATCCTTGACAGCAAACAAAATCACATTAGCAAATAAGAAATTCAAGCATGGATGTTATCAAACAAATAATCATGGATACGGTACATTCATGACTAACCTCTGAAACTAAATAGTTGCTCACATCAGGAGGCAAAGGAATATCCCTAAGATCATCTTCATATGAAAGTTCGGGTGTCCTTTGTAGAAGACCATCATCAAACTCTCTGTTATCAAATTCAAAGTTAATATCACAGCAAAGAATGGTTAAGTCAATATATATAATGGATCAGGACTTTGCTCAACACTTTGAGTTACAATGATGAAAATAAATGTGGGACATGCGTGCCATAAAGGACAACTTAGTCAAGGTTTTGCTATCTCACTTGAAAAATCCACCCCTAACATTGCAAGCAACATTTCTCGCTACAAACAAGACAGGAACAGAATTATTTGCCTGCAACATAAAAAATTATGATAAGTGCATGCCACCCAAAAAGGGTGATAGCTTTCCAGTGGATATGTGTGTAATTGTAATATGTAAGTTTCAAACAACATAGCCAAAGGAGATAGTATATACTTCAGCTTGAGGAGCATAGTATGGAGAGAAAGCAGGAACTACATGCACCCGAGGTTGATCTTTCTCATCCCATACTTTCAAACGATCATCTATCACGAGTGCCATGTTAGGATGGCAAATTCCACCTTGAAAGACATTGAACAATGATTTCCTTGAACCTGTTAATAGAGTAATAAGCAACATTAAGCATAATAAACAAGCTATTTCAGTAATTGGAGGCAAGGGTTAAAATAATGAGAAAACAGCATCAAAAAGGCAGAAGGCATTTGCAAGCTGAATCATGCCGCACACCAGATTTGACACAGACTATGCGATCCAACAATTCTCTTGTATTTATCAAATTTGACTCTGGATCAAGAAGCCTCCACATTTCTAAAGCATAATCCCTTTCTGCCATTGTGCAAACATAGACCTCAAAACGCTTGCGTCCTCTAGCAGTCAAGTAGCTCCGTAGATCTTCCCATGCAGGTCTCAACCTCACAAGAACACTGGTATCACGAATCTATAGAAAATAAACAGTTCTGTGTTACTGGGACAAATATAGTCTGACAAATTCAAAAGCTTCCAGCAAGCCTAATATTTGAAAGAAACCTCAATACATTTAATATAAACTACAAATATATGAAATTGCAAGTAAACCAGAAAGTAAAACCACGAAAAAAAGTGGTAAGTCTAGAGTTGCAACAGCAGTAAAGACAATAAAACAATGTATTAAACAGTTTCCTTCAGAATTGATATATATACCTGCGGGTTGATTCGAGTCAGAATAATGTTTTTCTCTTGCAGTCGTATAAGTGGCCGAACAATAGTTGGGTGGTTGTCAGACAAGGCTGGAACAACCTCTGACTGAACTTTGATCACCTTCCCGTTTTCAATAACCTGATCATTGTCTGCATATTGCTTCAATATAGACTTGTCATCTTGATAGCGCTTGATCTCAGCCTGCATACCAGCAATGCGCTGTGGATCCACCTCAGTGCTTATTTTACGCAACAAAGCGTCAATTCTATCCTCAAATGAACGCATTGTATTTGCAACTATAAGGGTTTCATCCAGATCAAAAACAATGCCAAGACATCTATGGTTCAACATGACGAGAGAAGAATTATACAGTCCAGATGCAACAATGAATCCCCAGAAACATGGATACTGCCTATTCCTAGAATACATGGCAACCAAGTGGAGCTCGTCTGCCCCTAGTGGCATCACTGCAGTCTACAGATACCAAAACAATCATCACAATCTATGTTCACCAGTTATATCCATTCTTGAGCATGAAAAAAAGCTGAAGAAGTTACAAGATTCCTTTCGAACAAATAAGGCTACATTAAGAAGAACTGTCACAAATAAATACCCTATGATTGTGAGCTTCACATTTAAAAAATTGTAAGCCACAAAAAACCTGAGGTGCCCATTACTTTCAATTCTCATAAACATATAACCAGCGTGAGCCAAAACATGGAAAATAGAAATCTTTGATTGTTTCTTTCAACATTAACAGCCATCTCCAACCAAGACAAACTATCAACCACGACTATCAGCAAGAAGAAATCAATAAAATTGTCACAAAATAACAAGGCATTCATAACATTAACTTTAAGCAAGGCCCACCACAATGCCTAATTTAGCAAGTCTAGTAACCTGGACTGCTGAATTCAAAGTTTACTAAAATAAGTTCAGAAGTTCTGTTAAACTTAAGGCAAAAGTGTCATAATTGGTTTCACTAAAATTCTTAAAATTCCCCCAATTACTTAAAATCAGTTGACACAATTTACTTAAATAAAATTGGTAAATGGGTCCACTGAGATGGTAAAAAATTTCCAGTACAACTAATTTCACTCATTATCAGTAGTCCTTTGCGAAAATTTATTTTTTTCATTTGTCCAGGAGAACAGTCCCTGTAAAATTCAAGTGAGGTTCATTTTTTCCAGTTTCAAGTTCAAATTTTTAAATTATATTTTACTTATTGATTAGTTTGTTAATTTTGAGTTGATATTATACCTTGTTTTCTCTGACACAGGAGGAGTGCAAAAGATGTAGCTGCGTGTTGTCCGATGATTTAGACTCCATTTTGAAGCAAATCCCACCAGACGTAATGGTATGTAGCACCGCCAGTGGTGGACATCTCTCACTCGCTTCCGTGTAGTAACTTATTCTGATTTCATCGAACACTTTGTTGTTCTTTACTTGTTCTCCTTGTTGTGGATATATCTCAACTTCCCCCAAATTTTCTTTTCCTTCATACACCACCGTTTTATACATTTTCTTTCCTTCTTCTGATCTCCCCGAAAGGTACTATTATTAAAAAATAATAATAAAAGAGAATCGAAAAATATCTCAGTTCTTGGCTTCGATTGTGTGTCTCATCTCATCTCATCATCGTCAAATCAAATATAACAAAAAATCATGAGGTTTCTTTTGATCATCATCGGTGCTTTTAAAATTTGATCCCATTTTTGTACAAGTTTTAAAAAAGAACAAATTTTGCTTAGATAGATCATGAAACTTCTTCTCCTCCTCTCTCGATGATCTACCGCTTTATTTGATTGAATTAACCAGTGAGCGGAGGTGCTAGGGTTTCTAATTTTGATGATTATGGCGACGAACGAGGAGATATAAAAAACCCTAGATCCGGATAGCGAAAGGTCAAAATTTGTACTCCAATGACGATAATAATAAAAATATTTACAAATTCTTTTCAATTTATCATTTTTAAGTAACACGAGTTCAGCTTGAATTGTGCTTTTCTTTTTTTATTTATACTTTTTTGTGACGCCTAAAATTAGCAAACGAAATTTTGTCCATTACGTAACTTTCGGTGCGCTGACGTGTCCAAAATTTAGGGGTGTAAATAAATTGATATTCAAAAGTAAGTAGGCATTTGAATTTTCCGACATATGTGGGTACGTAAATATTTTTGGGTACCTTGCGTGGCGTGATCTCATTGGCGGTCGCTTTTTGTGGTATAGTTTCAAGATTCGGATACTTGGGCCCTTGGTGTGAAACTTACTTGCGTCATTTCTGCCTTCTTCGGCTCACGTTTTCCTCCGGAAATAACTTAAGCTCATGGTTTGTCTAATATATTTAATTATTATAGTTAAATATTTTAATTTTAATATAAAATAAAAATGATATTTAAAAATGTACAGGCCTAGGACCCAATCTTGAGATCAGTCCTCGAAGCCCCTGCCCAGGGACTATAGCAGGGACCAGTTTTGGGCCCTGCGTATGGAGGTAGGGCCCGGGCCAGTTATCTCCAAGGGCTCGGGCCCTCTCCATTACATCTTTTCGAGTTTTGGATTCGGACATTTGGCAACCAAGGTTGAAGACAATGAAAGAAGGGCCGAAATCAGCGATTAAGGGGGGCATTGAACATTTTTCATACCTATAGGGAGGTATCCATCACTTTCATAAAGTATAATTTTTAACCCATCTAAAAAAAGTATAAATAGCCCCAGTCAACAAAATAAGTGGTAATAACCTCCTATTGTATTTTCATGCAATTCAAAAGCCCGATTTGATTCAATGGCTGCCGTTGGATTTGACCATGAGAATGAATTTCTTGGTTAAATAATTATATTTTATATTCAACTCCTTATAATATCATTGCATCTAAAATATCTTTAACCATGACAGCATATTAATAAATAAATCCAAAAACAAGTAACATCATCGAATACATGAGAAAGAAAGAGATTATTGATAACAAATTGAATATGTAAAAGATTATTATAATAATTTTGTTAATTTTGAATAATATAATAATTTTTTAAATAAAATAGTTAGAGTTATTATAATAACGGCAAGAGGATTTATCCTCATCTAAGGTTTATTATGTTTTCAAATTAGTATTTATTAAGTATTAAAAATTTAAATACCCAATCGTGAGTTATTAAAATTAGTATAATCAGTTAACGTTATCTATTTTTTTCATATATTTACAAAATTAATAATTTTTTTAAAAATTAAATTTTAAAAATATTACTTTTTCTCTTATATGGTTTATTTATTTTCTCTCTCTCTTTTCCAACATCACCCTTAGCCGACTTCTCTCTTCATCCCCTATTTTGGTGCCATCTCCTTATAAAGATGATATTTTTGTTAGTTTTCGTACATCATCTTCATCTAGAGGCAACACCATAAAAAGGGAATAAGAGAAAAGTCGATCAGAGACAACGTCCAAAAATGGAGTGAAAAAGAAAATAAACCTTAGGGTGAAATATATAATATTTGAAAATTTATTCTTTTAAAAAAATTGTTAGTTTTCTATATCTAAAAAGAAAATAGATAATATTTTATTATTTTTAATATATTATTAATTAAAACAATAAATTTAACTTTAAAATTTAATTAATCATATTAATTTTAATAATTTATATATAAATATTTAAGTTTTTAATATTTAATATATACGAGAATTTTTAATAGCAAATAAGTTCTTTGGCCTTATAATAATTTATATCATTGACTTTGTGAGGATTTTGTAGGTATGGATAAGAAAATCTAGTTTATATATTTATGAGGTGAAAAATTATTTTATCAAAAGAGATTACATTACACAACAGTTTTAAAAAGTGAATAATATATTTTGGTATTTTAAATATATAAATATATACATATTTATATATATTATTATATAATTAGATATTAATTTATTTTTAATTAAAAATTATTAAATTATATATATATATATATATATATATATATATATATATATATATATATATATATATATATATATATATATATATATATATAAAGTAAATGTTTTATCCGTTTTAAAACTGTTAACACAGCCCAGTTACTCTATCAATTGTTCACTACTCTCAACCTTAATGGCTAATCTACCCCTCACCTCACATTAATCTCATCATAAAAGTTTAACTTAGCAGCCAAAGCGAAAACCAAAGGAGGAAACAATAAGAAGAAGGAAAAAAACATTTTGAAAATCAGCTCGACGCTGTAACCAACCAACTGAATCCTCAGCTCCATTCTTTCTCCTTCAGGTCGCTAATCGCCATTCAAGTACAAAGGATTTTCTTTTTTTGTTCCCCAAAGTGCCCTCGCATTCTCGTTTATATGCTGAATTCGAAATCTTTTTCAAGATAGGCCAAAACGCGGCGGCCGCCTCCTCCAAGATTTGAAACATGATTGTCAGGACGTACGGGCGCCGGAACAGGGGGATCACGAGAACGTATTCGGACACGATAGACACCGACGACGACGTCGCTTTGGACGATCCATTTAGAGACTCTTTTTCTCTTTCCCAAGATACCCCTCAAGATTTGTGTAGTTTTCCATTCTTGGCCTCTCAAGATTCGTCTCCGCTTTCATCTTCCCAAGAACCCGACTACAGCAATAATTCAGTTCAGATTTTGCCTTCGACCTCAACAAGACCCCTATTTACCAATACTGAAGACGGTGTCGTTGGTGGGAGGTCAAAGAAGCAAAAGAAGGGGAGCTCTGAGCCGTTGATCTCGGCAACTTCGACGTTGATGGAGGCGCAGGAGTTTGGAGAGATGATGGAGCACGTTGATGAAGTTAATTTCGCTATTGATGGGTTAAAGAAAGGGTCTCAGCTGAGAATCAGGAGGGCTAGTTTGTTGTCTTTGTTGTCGATTTGTGGCACCGTTCAACAAAGAAGGCTTCTGAGAACTCAGGGGTATGTTAATTTTCAATAATTCAGATGGATTTATTATGTTCTTTTAAAGTTCATTGAAAGTTTGGTTCTTGGAGTTATTTGTGAATCTTGCAAAAAAAAATTTTGGCGTGAATTTTGGTGGTACAAAAAATTCATTAGACATGTTGAAATTTTCAATATTTTATTCGGCATGCGAATTTTGGTGGAATTTGATCAGATGTGAGTTTCTTTTTTAGAATTTTGAAATTTCTGGGTGTTTGAGTTTTCTGGTAGATTATTTTTTTTAGGGTGGGGTTTTAGTTTAATGCTTGATATTGAAGTTCTTTCTTGGGAAAACTTGTGAACATTTTGAACTTTGGGATGTTGGTCATGGTAGTTTGGAGACGATTTTATTGTGTTGTTTATTATTTAGGTGGATGTTTTTGAAATTTATGAATGGATTTGTGAGCAATAAAGGTTCTTTGCTGGCTTATGCATGTGAGTTCAGTTTTGTGGGCAATTCTGAAATGGTGCAGAAGTTTTGGAAATTTACATGTGGTCTTTGGGGAAGTAGCATTTTAGATATGGAAATATGTCAATCATTAAAAATTTTGTGTAGCTGTTTCGTCTTGTTTGAATTCTTTGATTAGTTTTGAATTTGATCTTGCACTGAGACAGCAAATTTCTGTGATGCAACCTGAAAGAAAAGAATGAGAAAAGAATACAAGAAACAAGAGAGAAAACGAAGAAAGTTTGTGAAGTCTCTCAATGTGAGAGCAGTTTTGATTTACTGAATATATTTTGAATGTTTTGTAACATTTTTGCTAACAATTCCCTTATCTAAACAAAGCAACGAGGAAGTAGAATTAGCAGGTCTTGGGCTTCTGGACTTTTAGACACAGCAGTCCAACGCTAAACAAAAATAGCCCACTATATGAAATCCTATATCATTCTGCTTAGGCGTAGAAGTTACTTATTAGTAGTTTGTGACTTGATGTTATCAAAAATCAACTTGGTTTATGTAGCTTTGCTGGTTTGGGGTTGTGCATTAAACTTGGTTTCAAATACAAGTTTAAGATAACGGCTAATTGTACATCTAACAGCATCTGCAATGTCATCAGGGCGCATTATAATATTTATGTTATTTTGTTCTAGATGTTCTTAAGAGTACCTGCAACTATTAATATTTTTTAATAGAGGGAGGATGTTCAGTCTTGGTTCTCTAGTGAGTTTTCTTTTCATGAAAAAACTACATGGGTTATTTACGATTTTAGTTTCATCTCTGGCTTCCTTGACCTAACGCTTCCAAATTGAAGATAAACTGTGTCACTGGCAGTCAAGCTTTCTTAAAATATTTGGTGTTGCTAAATGAGGGTGAATTTGGCAAATTTTAAGTATATTCAATTGGTTTTTGTGAAGGAATACATGCGTCGGAGCTAAGCTACTTTTGTGCCTTAAGCATGATCACATGTGTGTGCAAGTGTTGGGACTATTCTTGTCAACTTAAGCACTTGAAACCACTTTGTCTGAACATAATATTACTATTGGGGTTGATCTTGATGTTTTGTGTTCAAATTCTCCATTTTATTAAGAATCTTAGTGAACATATGATCTTTGTATATTAACTTTTTATAAAACTGACATGACAGAAAATGAATTGTAGGCTGTATATAAAGATTTAATTTCATAAACTGTCAATAAATGAGGATGCATGATTTGACAATTAAAGAAATATCCACATTAATTTGTATGCTAGAGTTTGTGTACATTATTTGTATGTATTGTATTACTCTTCAGTTAATTAAGAGTTTGTGTTTGTGGGCTAGGGTCTTCTTATGTGCGGGTTATGTTTGGTTCCACTAAATAAGATTGTTTATTAGATTCTGCTATGCATGTGAGGGGAAGTATGTTAGAGTCTGAATACTTCTACTATGACTTTTTATCAGCCAAAACCTTGGGGGTCAGTCTTGTCTCAATAACTTTTTCTATTTGACCAATGACCTCTTGGGAGTGCTTTGACAGAGTAGTGTTTGAGGTTTCAATGGAGTGTCATAGACACTTGAACATGGTAAACATACGTGTTTATTTATTACAGAAGTTCTCCTGTCTGAAATGATGCTTTAAAGAAAAGGGTTGTTCCATCAATGTGATGGCATCTAAATGAGTAGTTTTATATTGACCTTCCACTATATCACCTATATCGTATAAATTATTATCATAAGGTGAACTTCCTGTCTTGAAGAAATTAAATTTATTGTGCTATGCCTACTGATGCTTGAATTAACATCTGAAACTTGTTTCCAGGTTGGCAAGGACTATAATTGATGCTATTTTGGGTCTCAGCTTGGATGACTCACTTAGCAATTCAGCTGCTGCTGCACTTCTGTACATTTTGACTAGTGATGTAAGCTGTAATTCTTTTTGCTTAGTGGTTGTCTAATTTGAACTGTCCCTAACAAAGATGAAGATGATATAAATATGCATAATCATCACCAGTGGTGTTTTAAGATATAAACCAAAACCTTCACAAAATGCAATAACTTGTTATAACATATATTTAAATTATTTGAGCGGCTCAAAGTCATGTGTAGAGCCTTTTTTTGCATGATTACACCTATATATGTACAGAGTTTCTTTATTGGTAGTGGTGTATAATTTCATTAACAGAAGCATTATATTGATTCTTAGTTTAGGGCTGAAAAGCTTATTGTTCCAACTGAGTTGTCCTCTTTGTCTCTCTTCATCCACCCAAAAGTGTTCCTTTGTTTGTTTAAATTTCAATTGACTTGCATTTTGTTGAAACATTTTTAGCTCATGTTAAAATTATAAAAATTCTGTTTAAATTTTACTTTATCAGGGTCAAGATGATCACCTCTTGGAATCAGAAAGCTGCATTCGATTTCTAATTAATCTGTTGAAGCCAGTCATTTCTACTGTTGCCGAAGACAAAGCACGAAAAATAGGTTCTAAGCTTTTGGCGTTACGTAAGGATGCTGATAGCATACAAGATGCAACTAAAACCTTAGATTCTAGCTTTTTGCCATTCTTTCCAAAGTTGAAAAAATCCTTGTCAGTTGCAAGGAAATGAAATTAAGCTATGGAGATGATGATGGAACAAGGAGGCCTGAGGTAAGCCCAAAATGGATGGCTTTGTTAACAATAGAGAAGGCTTGCTTATCTAAGATCTCTTTTGAAGGTAATGTGGAAAATTATCCCGTCTGCTATATGTAAGGTGTTGGTAATTTTTCATTTTAATTTTTAAATTTTCTCATACATTGACATGTTTCACCTGCAAAGTTTAGAATGTGTATCATTGACTAGCTCTGAATTCTTAAGGCTATCTATATAAATTAAAAAATATAGGACTTTTTTGTCAAGTGCTTGTCATATAATTTACACTTTTGTGGAATACAACTTAATCATGAATTTCATTTATTGGAAACTATTATTACGTAAAGTAGTCATTTATTCAACTATTGTTTGATGCCACTCAAGATCAAATGGAGTTTCATCAATATTGGAGGAAACTGAAACAGAAGAAATTGTGGACACAAAAGCATAATATGATGGAGATAATTGATGACAACTAATAAAATTTTAAATTGAATAAGGGTTACAAGTGCACCGCATACCTTTACGAATGACAATGGAAAACCGATCATCAAGAGGTAGAACTGTAACAGATAAGGAATCCGAAACAAGAATTGCATCAACAGGAGCCTCAGGAACAATGTCAGTACTTGTGAAAGGAACAGAAGCATCATCTGCAGGAGGACACTGTAGTACAAGTACAAACTTAGGAAAAGGAGCAATGTAAGGGACGCGAAAGACCTCGGTTATTGAGTCGCTTCCTAGTGGAGATAGAAGGAAGAAGGGAGAAGATTAAAAAAAGACCAAAAGACTTATTCCCACCCAAGATTTGATAAAATCCCAAATTTATACTTGTTAACTTTTAAAAACCCAATTACCCAACCTTGTGTTAAAATTCATTTTTAGAGTTGAGGATAAAAATGTCATTTAGCTAAAAATATTAAAAAATTCATTATATTTCTCCCTTTTAGGTTTAAAAAATCTAACAATTTTACCTTACTTAAAGTTTAAAAAGTGACTATTTTCCCCTTAATGTTTCATTCTTTTCCATTCCTTCTCCAACAACCTTTCTTCGGCTAACCTCCTATACCAACACAACCTCTAGCCTCTTGGATGAAGACAAATCGTTGGCTAGCGGCCTGTGCGATTCACGGATTTGTGCATTTGCCAACGCACAGATCTATGCGATGCACAAGTCTATGTGTCGCATAGGCTTCTGCCAATGAATAGTCGGTTGGCCTCCAGTTAGTCGATAATTTGTCTTCTTTTGAGAAGCTGGAAGGTGTGCCAATATAGGAGGTTCGCCGAAAAAAGGTCGTTGAAGGAAGAAAAAAAAGTAAAATTTTAGGGGAAAAATAGTTACTTTTCAAACTTTGGTTGATGTGAAATCGTTAGATTTTTAAACCTACACGAGAGAAATGTGAGAAATTTTTAGATTTTTTAATATTTTTAGCTAAATGACATTTTTACCGTGAATTCTATCAATAAATTTAATAGAAAGGTGAGTTTTTGAAAGTTATGTGCATAAATTTGAGATTTTACCAAACCTTGGGTGGGAATAAGTATTTTGGGTTTAAAGAAATGTAACATCATCAGATATGAAATATCGATGTATTGCTGGAAAATAACACTTATGTCTTTTTTGAATACACGAGTATCCTAGGAAAACACACTTTATAGACTTAGCAGATAGTTTACCATGATTAGGGGAACTAATATAAACAAAACATATGCAACCAAAGACACTTAGAGGAAGAGTGTATAATAGTTGATTAGGGAACAAAATAGAATGTGGTACCTTGTTTTATAGAACTGGAGAAAACATCTGATTAATTAAGAAATAAGCAGTTAGCACAGTGTCTGCCCAAAACTGGGAAGCAACTTGATTTTGTAAAAGTAGGGTGCGGACAATTTCAATGAGATGTTTATTCTTATACTTAACAATCCTATTTTGTTGTGCGGCGAAAACATAAGAGGATAGGATTGATGAAAGATTTTTTGGGAAGACATGATTTTAGTAAAGAGAGGAAAAAAAATGTTCACGAGCATTATCACTTCTCAACACATGAATAACAATGTTAAGTTATATCTTAATTTCAACACAAAATGATTCAATAATTCTAAATGAGATTTCATCAAAAATAATCGAATTCAGTGAGAATAATCATCAATAAATATAACAAAGTACTAAAAACCTAAAACAAAAGAGACACGACAAGGACCCTACACGTATGAATGAACTAACTCAAAAGAGGACATGTTAGTGCACTTCCTACTCTAGATTCTCACAGGTTTTGACGATGTTCCTGAGGCTCATGTTGGTGCACTTCCTACTCTAGATTCTTCGCCTGCTGTGGTCCTGTCTCCTGATGATCAATTTCCCATTGTCATTCATAAAGGTATGCAGTTTAATTGCAACCTTCATCAAATTTATAATTTTCTTAGTTATCATTGATTATTTCCATCATATTTTGTTTTTGTATTCACAATTTCTTTTGTTTCGATTCCTTCTAATATTCATAAAGCTCTATTTGATCCTGATTAGTGTCGGACAATGGTTGAGGAAATGATTGTTTTGCATAATAATAACACTTGCAAATTAGTTCCGTTATCTCCAGGCCAATCGATTGTTGATTGTCACTGGATTTGGACTGTCAAGGTTGGTCCGGATGGTCAAACTGATTTATTATAGGCACGTTTTGCAGTAAAATGGTACACTCAAACTTATGGGTTGGATTATAATGACACTTTTTTTCTTGTGACTGAGATGTTTTTTGTCTGCTTGCTCTTATTTATAGGTGCCATTAGACAATGACCTCTATATCGATTGGATATTAAAAATGTATTTTTTCATTGTGAACTTTAGAAAGAAATTTATATGGAGCAATTGTCTAGTTTTGTTGCTCAGAGGGAGTCTAGCTTGGTATTTAAACTTCGTCGCTCTTTGTATGGCTTGAAACAGTCTCCTCGTGTTTGGTTTGAACGTTTTAGTATTGTTATTCAAGAGTTTGGTATGCTTTGGTGTGAGTCTGATCATTCTATTTTCTATAGACATATATCACCGGGACAATGCATCTATCTGGTTGTCTATGTCGATGATATTGTCATTACAAAAAGCGATCAAGATAGTATTGAGTAGTTAAAGTGTTCGGCCACTTTCAAACAGAAGATTTGAAATTGCTGAGATACTTTTTTGGTATAAAGGGTGTTCAATCTAGCTTTAGTATTGTTATCTCTCAGAGAAAATATGCGTTGGATATTTAGGAAGAAACAGGAATGTCAAACTGCAATAAGAATGCAAAAATTATTCAAACCAATACTTCACAGTTTTCATGGAATTTTATTATCACCAGAGATAGACCTGTATTTGTCTATATACTGTCTATCCAACTTAATATAATTTGTGCATATGGTATGTATCCAACTCTATAGGTTTACAAATAAATTGAATGCCTGTCTCATGCTTTCCTTTTTAATCTGTTCACATGCTTTCCTTTTTAATCTGTTTTAGTCTTTGATAATTATTCATATTTCCTTTTCATTTTTCAGAGGCCACTGGTACAGTGAGGAAGAGGGGGGCCAACTTTAAAGAAAAGTTGAGAGAATTGGGAGGACTTGATGCAGTCTTTGAAGTCATCATAAATTGTTATTCTTTTATGGAGGTGTGAGCCAGTATGTTTGTTTAATCTCATTTTCTGTTTTTATTATATTTGATTGAAGTGTAATGCCTTGAATGAAACAAAATTAAGAGATGTTAGTGCTTCAAATCACGGTAAGGTTTTTTGATTTGCTGTGGTGTGAACTGGAAAGTTCTGCCAATTAATTATTTGCTTTGACAGATATATACTTGTTGGTACTGATTTGAAATAAATTGTGATATGTTATGGTATTGTACTGATTTGAAAAAGTAATCCGACTGCCCCATTGGTATCTTTCTAGTTTTGGTTTTTATTACTGATTTATTGGATTCAACGTTAATATGCAGCATTTTTTTTCTTGTCTGGTCTGCACAAGCTCATGGTGTAATTTTATATATATTTGAAATTATCACCATAACAACAACCACAATGTTGTTTTGTTAGAAGGGTTTTAATTTCTGATTTCTGGAAGTTTGTGCTCTTGATTATGTACTCATCACATGATAATCTCTAGTGTATCTCCATAATAATTTCTATTTTGGAAACTTGATGGAGATTATTTATAAATTTCTCTTAATACTGAAATATTTATTTTTTCAGGGTTGGATAAAACATAGTTCACCTTCTATTCAGACTGCAAAGCGTAATCTGGACCTGCAGAGCCTTGTGTTGCTTTTAAAATGTCTGAAGACCATGGAAAATGCTACTTTCCTAAGTAAAGATAATCAGGTAAAATTGCCCCCTCTCCCCTCCCTTTCACTTCTGTTTGCAGAACTCAAAAGTGCCACAGTTACCAAAAGTTTAATCTCAAATCTTTCTTTAATATAGAGTCATTTGCTTGGAATGAAAGGGAACTTAAATTCTAGTGGGCCTCGGCAGTCTTTTACGGAAATTGTTATAAGTGTCATCAAGTCTCTCTCAGGTAATTACTGGTGCAAGAGAATACTTCCGCAATTCTTTCTTTGTTTATCTCCTATGTTATATGGAGAGCACTACCATCTTTGTTCAGCCCTGTTCGAGATTGCTTTTGATAAGTTTAAAATCACTTGTATGTACAATTTTGTACTAATCCTTTTTGCATGGAATTATTAATGCCTTTGATTTTAGATCTTTATCTACATAGAGGTTCATCCACCACTGCTAATGATAAGTCATATAATTTGTCTGATGTGAATGGGACTGGTTGCGCATCTGAATTGGCTGCAGCTATTGACTGTAAAGGTACTTGGTAATCCTTGTATTACCGTAATATTTGGGGCAGCCTTACATTTTTCTCAAATTTATGTTCTCTTGAATTTGCAGAGAACAGCAATGAGGTTATATTCATCAGTTCTTCTAAAAGTTGCTCTAGTACTGAGTTGATTTCTTCTGAAAAGAGCTTCCATGTATCTCAGAACAGTCTGGGGTTATCCACTGATCTTTTAGGCCATTCTGAATCCAATTCTGGGACCACAACTACATTGATGAATGACAGTTGCATTCTGAAGATGAGATCCCTTTCTTCCCTGTCCACATCATGTAGTGGGACACGTCGGAGTTCTGATATTGAAAGACCTTTAATTGTTAATGGTTCAAGGACAAAATTTGGTTCTGCAGAGAGTCCTAATGGTGGAAAAGATGACAAGTGTGGACTTTTTGAGGATAATGAAGATCCTTTTGCATTTGATGCAGATGATTTTGAGCCCTCAAAGTGGGACTTACTATCTGGGAAACATAAAAAGCCTCAAAGTAAAAAGAGCGGGGTAATGTGCAGAGATTTTGAAGATGGTTGTCAATATCGAACGATGATGAGCCAACCACAATCAAGAAATGGGGAAAATCACCAACTTTGCACAACTAATGGGCTAAATCACCAACCATCAGGTAATGGAGGAAATCACTTTTCACAAGAAAGCTCATGTTCACATGACATTGATGAAGAGAATTCCACACTTTTAGCTGATTGCCTTCTCACAGCCGTCAAGGTGATTCCAACAGACAAAATTTCGCATTACTAAATTCTTTTAGCTCCTACTAGTGCATCTCTGTTTTACATTGTTGATTTAATCAATTTGTGGGGTATTAACTTCTGTGCAGGTTCTCATGAATTTAACAAATGACAACCCTGTTGGCTGCCAACAAATTGCTGCATGCAGAGGTCTGGAGACCATGTCTTTGTTGATTGCCAGGCACTTCCCCTCATTTAGCTCATCTCTGTCACCTTTCAGGAATAGTTATGAGTTTACCGGTCTGGATGATAGGCCTATGACTGATCAAGAGTTGGATTTCCTTGTTGGTATATTGGGTCTGCTGGTGAATTTGGTAGAAAAAGATGGACTTAACAGGTTAATATTACTAATTAATTTTTTTCCTCATACCTGTATATGTAGTTTGCATGAAGCTGTCAGTGCATGTCCGATCAGATTGTCCTTATGATTCTACTAAACCATAGTTATGTGCCTACGGCTTCATGTTGTTCTCTTTATGTTGCTACCACTCATCATCATGCATCTTAATCCCTAACGATTGATATCAAAACAATTTTCAAATACAGAAAATTTTACTGTAGAGGGAAACTCTGTGTCTAAGTTTAAAATTGAATTCCTTTTTGCAATTTTGGTGACATTTTCCAATTATTTGCATAATTAAAATACTCAAAAACCAAAATCCTCCTATGTGTTCCCTAAAATGTTGTACTGATCTAACTTACTGCTTAATTAAATGCTAACTCAGGATTCTGTTCCAGGCAATTATCATTAGTGCTAGTGATTCTCATACTCAGTGAACTGCTGTACTTAAATAAATTAGATACATTCTCAATGTATCTTGCAAATTTTTGGTCTGCTCTTAAGGGTCTAATTCTGGTTCAAATAGAAAATGGTCTATTTGAGCCTATCATACAGCAAGTATTTATATTACTAGCAGGTGACAAGTAAATATAATGTTTTGTATTATTTAAAACTGACAGTAAGGTTAGTGCAGGTTGCGGCTTGCGGCAGTCAGAGTTCCAATTCCTAATTCAGAAGGGTTAGAAGCAGAGAGTCACAGGAATGTAATTCCGCTGCTGTGTTCAATCTTTCTTGCTAACCATGGCGCTGGTGATGTAGTTGGAGAAGGAAATGCAGGTGATGAAGCTGGGGATGGAGACGCAGTGCCTTGGGTGAGTGATTTACTCTCATGCCTGTTATCTGGTGGCTGATGTATTTGAAGCAGAAAATCCACTTCACATGACAGCACTTTCATTTTCTTATAATCAGGCATGGTAATTTGATGTCATTATATAAAACCTATGTTATATTACAGGATGCTGAGGAAGCAGTTCTACAAGGAGAGAAAGAAGCAGAGAAGATGATTCTGGAAGCTTATGCAGCACTGCTATTGGCGTTTCTTTCAACTGAAAGGTTTCCCCCTTATATCTGTTCATGTGACATTGTATTTCTGTAGTTTCTCAGAATTAACGTTTTTTCTTTGCTATTAACAGTGCGGATATACGTCGTGCAATTGCTGAATGTCTTCCAAACCACAATCTGGCAATTTTGGTACCCGTGCTGGAAAGATTTGTGGTATGTACTTATGCCTTGTTGTATGTCAAGGTCAAGCATGTATTAGCTACAAAATACAGATAAAATCCTCTTGTTAACCTCCTTCCATAGGCTTTGTGCACACTGGCGCTAATTAATGTATTCACCAGTTGAGAAATTTCATTCTTGTAGTTCCTTTGTGCCCTTTTCTTTTAATAGTCAACTTGTAGAATGGCTTCAAAATAATTTACCATGTCGTTGGCTAGAAACCCTTTAACCATTAACATGGTGCAGATTCTTCTTGCAGAACAGTTTACCTGGTCTATCTGATGAATCTGATTTATTCCTTTTTTGTTATTTTACAGGCATTTCATCTAACATTAAACATGATCTCGGAGGAGACTCATATTGCTGTGAGTGAAGTAATTGAATCATTAAGAGTGACGTGAGAACGCAAGAAAAGGATATTTTGTACAGCCTGTTTGCATTTGCAGACTATAATGCCCATGGCGATGGCATTGCTGCATCTTCACAAACATAATACTATGACCACCGGCCTGCAGTTATAATCTGATCTACCCTTTTGTTGGCTTCCCCCCTTTTTGCCTTTTTGATCCTTCTTGTTTTTTGCATTATTCTTTGTAGCTATTTTGTTATTGTCTTGATGTAGGCTGGGACACTTCTTTACCAAAAATGATAGCAAAATGAAACTTGCTTTCATCTGTGCGTTGTCTGTATATTATCAGCAGTTGTGATACAGTTCTCTTGCTTTTGGCAATTTTGCTTATTTTTTGCCCAATGTTTTGAGTCTGTTCAAAGGTTACTTCGTAACAAGAAAATTTATTCAGAAAATCATCCAAGATGGCGCAGGCGACACCAATACCATTATAAGAGAGTTTCAATATTATTTCAAACAACTACAGTACATTTTATTATGGGCTTATATAGCTCTGAGCATTAGTTGATGGTTAGTTTTCTTAATCTTGATTAGACTCGCAATTAAGGAAGGCGACGATGAACTTGTTAACCTTATCTGGGAGCTGCTCTTGAATGAAGTGGTTTCCATCTGCAACAAACTTTATCTCTAAATTATCCACATACTTGTTCACTTCTCCAGTTGTAATGTAATCTTCAATCCCAGGAAATTTCAGGAAATAGTCTTTGCCACCCATTATCAGAAGAACTGGAACTTCAACTTTTGGATTGTTGAGGCTGAAATTCTCATGCTTTAACCTAAGTGAAATTGCAAAATGAGAGCGTTTCATTTTGGGTTTCAATGGAAATATATAATGCAAATTTATTGAATGTTCCGAAAATCTTACTTGAAATAAGGAACTTGCATTGGAGAATGAAAGCCAGATTTTTGGTATAATATGGCATAATTAGCAAGATCTTCAATGGTTAGCCATGGTGGCGGAGGAGAAGATGGATCTACCATATCCATAATCTCCTTATTCTGGTCAGCTATCGGAATTTCACTACTTGAGAAGAGAATATAGATTCTTTGCCACACGGTTTTCACATCAAATCGGCCAAAGTCTGCCTCAGCTCTTCTGGGTTCCTAAATAAATATTTAATTAAATATTAAAAAGAATTATTATTATATAATTAAATGATTTTAAATTAAAATTACCTTCCATCGGAAAATGTAGAAACCTTCAGGGAGGCCCTGATAACGATTAGGCCGAGGAACAAAGAAAGGCACACCCAATGAAACAATCCCAGAAACCCTTTTTGGATGAAGAATAGATAGCAGATACGCAGGCCATGATCCAAAATCTTTCCCAACAAGAAAAGCCTGTCATCGATAAAAATTTTCATTTAGTTTCTGAGTTTCAAACAACAACAAGATCTTTACACCAGTGGAAGAAAATGCCACCTTGTCAATCTGTAAATAATCAAGAATGGCAAGCGTATCTTCAACGAAGTCATTGAAAGATGCGTTTTCAGGTTGAGGGTGGGGTTCAGATAACCCATATCCTCTTAAATCAGGCGCTATTGTGCGGTAACCGGCGGCGGCCAAGGCTGCAATTTGATGCCTCCATGAATACCAAGCCTCTGGAAACCCATGAATAAATACTACCACTCTCGGACCTGTGAAGTCAATGAAAATTACTGTAATTTTTAAGATGGTAAAAATATATAACAAGTGATGAATCTCAGGCACCTGTTCCAAGCTCAGCAACGTGAAGCTTCACTCCTCTTATGTGAATATACTTGTGTTGTATCTGATCCATCTTGAGACTTTTACAATTTGCAGTACTGGTCAATGACAAGCACTCGTTGAAAAGCTTATAATCTAAGTTTACAATTCATCAAGAAAGTGAAACTGGTGTCGTGTGTGTGCTGGAAGTTCATGTCATTTTGCCAATGAGGAAGGGGGCCATGGCCCTTGACTTTTTTAATTTTTTAATATATTATTAAAAAACCCTGTTACAGAATTAGGAATCTCTTGATAATTTTTCTATAGATGACCTTTTTGTATTTATTTGTCGCAATAACAAATCATAAATGTCCATTTATTAACAAATTTAATTTTTAATCTTTTAATTCTAACCCTACTGACTTTTAACTTTCCTTTAAATAAAACTTGGCAAAAACCCTCTAATAATAATTTAAAAAAAAAACCCAGAAGACTTATTTCCGCACAAGGTTTGATCTATTTCTAAACTCACATCCATAGAGTTTCAAAAACCAAAATATTCATTCATAATTCAATATTCGTTAAAATTCTTTATTAAACCAAGAGCAATATTTAAAAGCTAATAATTTTACTTCACTCCTAACTTTTTTAATTTAAAAAAGTGACTTTTACTTCTCCCTCCCTGGACATCCCTGAGGTTTTTTTCTTCCCTTTTAACCACCATCTCTAATGATAAAGACTTCATTTTCCCACCATTTTTCCTTTGTTCGACTGTCTCTCACCATTGGAATTATTCAACCATCTTCAGCCGTCTAATGATTTCACAAAACATTAGCCAGTGAATTTGAGGATGGAGTTTCAACATTTTGAGTTTAACGTTCCAAATCATCATGAATTGAAATAGACATATAACATTGATAAATTTTGTTGATGATTGGTGACGCTAAGGAAGTTGACAATTTATCTGTTAATCAATAGACTAATTAGGTTTGTTCTCATAATGTGTCAACAACAATAACAAAAGACAAACATTTTCTATCATGCAAATAATTAAAATGAAACTTCGGAACAAGAGAGAAGATAATTTTTTGACTGAAAGTCCAACAGTAATTGCTATAAAATACAATACAGAGTCTATCAATGATAAGTTCCACTCTATGAAGCCTTTCTGAGCAAAACTTATGTACAAGAAGAGAAATGGACTGCTTTATATCCAATTTGAGAAAACATCATCCATTTTTTTTTTATGCCATTAACATTTACTTAGTTTGTCTCCTTGAAATTAAACATGCCCATCAAGTCAACTATAGGACCAGACCCATTTCATCACTGCTCATTTCATTACAACTGGCCTTATTCCTTGCTGATATCTACTTCCATTAAAAACCAAAGTATCTGAGGCTGGCATTCGATTCATTATTAGTATACTTCTGGTTTGCAAAAACATATGGTACAAGCCACACATAAGGCTAGCACAAAAGTAAGTTTCTCTCACACTATATATATTGCACACATTATTCAAGTCACATTCATATATATTTCAAGGACCTCACATAAGCCTCAGTAATCTGGTAAATTCTTCAAGGAACCCTTGTAACTCATACATGTTTGTTGAGGAAGGTGAGGATTAGCTGATTCACCTGATCTGGCAACTGTTCGTGAACAAAATGGGTCCCCTCAGGCAAATATACGATCTCCAAATCTGGCACAAAATCTTTCACCTTTCCACTTCTTATGTAGTCCTCCATCCCTGGAAATTTAAAGACGTAATCTTGCTCACCCATGATCAGCAAGGCTGGGACTTTTACTATTATATCTGCCGTGCCATAATCTTGCTGAAAACTCCTGCAAAGTTGCAAATCATGTCAAATTGTACTTAGTCTACAACTCAGTTGTCTTCGTTGGAAGTGAGACTCCTTTACAATGCCACTACTTTTCGACCTCAAATGTGAATCGAATAAACAATCAATGTGTCATGCTCTGGAAGAATGACTGTAACAATCTGTAATTGAAGTGGCATGCTTACTGATTACAAAATAATGAATGCGCGCACACACACACATATATGGTACTGAAGCACAACCACGAAGTGTTGTAGAACATAAGCACACAAGTCAGAACCGAGATACGATCAGGCTTATCACCTGTAAGGAACTTGCAATGCAGTTTGAAATCCAGATTTTTCATACAAAGCTCCATATTCTGCAAGATCTTCCTCTGTAAACCAAGGCGGAAGAGGAACAGAAGCATCCACCAAATCCATGATCTCCTGGTTTTCAGCAGCTATTGGTATTTCACTTCTGGAGAAGAGTATGTAGATGTTTCTTACTACTGTCTTTGCATCAAGGCGACCAAAATCAGCTTCTGCTCGTCCAGGTTCCTGATCAGGCATCAAAGATATGAAAATCAACCAACTACATAGTTCCTACATTGCTATACATGTCAAACGTAATTAACCCACAAGAATACCTGCCATCTTGATATATAGAAGCCTTCAGGAAGAGATTCACGGAACCGAGGGGGACCTGGAATGATATAAGGCACTCCCATTGTTACAACTCCAGTAACCCTCTCTGGATGGAGAAGTGCAAACTGATAGGCCGGCCGGGCTCCAAAATCTTTTGCAACAAGAAAAACCTATGGCCATTGACAAAGAGCAAAAATTTTAACATCCCAATTAATCTAAATCTAACCCCTTGCCTGTTTTTTCCTAAAAACACATTATATCTGAAATTTGTTATCTAGTTTACCCACTACAGGCATATAAAAAATCCACAAAGCAGAACACCAATTCCCAACAAAAAATTCCAGATAGTCCTGTTTTCAAAAAAATCCGAGAAGATTGTTACCCAGCAATCAATTTATTCTATTGAAAATTAACCTGTTTCCCAGCAAACAATTTACTTATAACATCTTCACAGAGAACTTGACACTGTAATTTTCAGATGACATATCGAATAAACTTAGAAGGAAAAAAAATACCTTGGCAAGGCCGAGGTGGTCTAAAATTGCAAGAAGATCAGTTACGATGTCTTTAAAGGTAGCCTTCGCTGGTTCAGGTGGGGGGTCTGATAAGCCATAGCCTCTATAATCAGGAGCAATAGCCCTGAAGCCAGCATTTGCAACAGCCAACATCTGATGGCGCCACGTGTACCATATCTCTGGGAAACCGTGCAAGAACACCACCACGTTGGAACCTGGAAGATGGTTACAAATTAGAAATGAAGGGTGTTTGATTGAAATATTTGGAAAGATAAGATACTGGATATGAGTGAGAAACCTGCTTCGGTGTCGGCGATGTGCAGGTTCAGTCCTTGGACATTGATGAACTTGTGGTGGATTTTGTCCATGTTCAGAAGCAGATTGAAAATGCGGCTGTGAATGGGGAAAGAGATTCTTATAATGATTCTGTGGGCGATAAGTCCAAGATGCCTCCATTTTACCTTGTTAGGTGAAAAATGGTGCCCACAAAGTATAGAATGAATTACATTTTCCAACCCGAGGTTTGTATTTTCCACTTGGATTGGATGGGAGCCAAGTTCCGTAGAGTTAAGTTTCGGTTTTAAAAGTATTTAATTTATTAAATTTATAAATTTTAAAAATTTAATAGGAAATAAAATCAATTTGATTAATATATCTATTAAATAAGTGATTTTAGTATTGAACTGAATTTAAAATTTAATTCAAATTTAATTCTTTTGAAATAAATCAAGTTCAAATTATTTTAAAACGAGTTTAACGAATGTAAATTCAAATTTAAGCTTAGTTTTATTCAAATTAAATCAAATTTCGTTTAAATAAATTTGAATTTGATTTAAATTTAACTTTATTTTCACCCCGTTGAAAACCTAAATCACATTTTTTTACTTAAAATTTGGTTTGTTAGAGTGATAACAAAAAACACGAAAAACAATTAAAAAAAAGTTAAATTACTATTCTACCCTAAATATTTTTCTAGTGGAAAATTATTATACACTCTACACACCATCAACTTTTCCAAACACTTTATACTCATATTTAAATCAATAAAATTATATGTATTTATTTTAGATATATAAATATGTATAAATTTATATATATTATCATATAATTAAATCATTTTTAATTATAAATAAAATAATATCTAATTATATAATAATACACATAAATATATATATATGTCTAGATATTTATGGCGTTTCTTTATTTGAATACGAAAGGCAGACTGTTCAAGTCTGAGAAACCCCACTCTGTGGCACCACTCACTCTTCTCTCTTCTACAACTTCTTCTCACTTCAACAAAATTGCTCCTTCTGTTCACTTTCACTCTTCTCCGTTCTTCCTTTGTTGCTCTATCTTGCACCATCTCGCTAAAATTGACAACATCTGTCCTCAACGTCTCATCTGCTCTTCAACAAAACATTAGACTTCCAATCCAGCGAACCACTCGTTCAAGAATCCATTCCCTTCTCTTCGGCGAGTTCTTCTTCTTCGTTTCCACTATCGCTTCACTCTCGTGACGCCATCTTGGAAACTTAACATAAAGACTACAAATCCTTACTCTACTCTCAAATCTTGCAAATTTCAATACAAATTGCATACTGATAGCAGCAGTGATCTCACTTCATCAAACCAGCCACATTCAAATCTAAATCAATGAGGACAATCTACCTTTTAGTTTTGTTTTATTTTCAAATATTTTGAAAGAAAGTAAACTGAAATTCAGTTTTTTTAAAATATTTTAAAAGTAATTTCAGATACTCAGTTTCACAAGCTCACAAGCTTTGATTTCTGCTGTTGTTATCATGTATAGTTTTATTTGGCTGCCCTCTTTTGAACTCTATCTGTGTAGAGATTTAGATAGACCTTCAAGGATATGGAGCGTTCTCTCTGGCTCATTTGAGCTTCTGAACCTTGTTTAGTTGTCGTTGTCTTGGTCTTTGAAGCCAAGGCGAGTCTGAAACATACATTACAAGCCACAAATACACGCGTTATTCAGTTTCAAGCCATATTCAAATATACATTATATATCAGATAAGCCTCAGCAAGTACTCTTAGACTCTTCCAGGAGACTGCCTGGAGATTTTCTGATTCGGGACAATCCTCGGTCAAATGTACGATCTCTAAATCCAGGACAAAATGTTGAACCTTTCCGTTTCTTATATACTCCTCCATCGCCGGAAATCTAAGCACATAATCTTTGTCTCCCTTGATCAGTAGAGCTGGAACTTTCACTATCAGTTCTGCTACTTTCTTAATCTTCATTAAATTTCCTACAGGATTACATGATCAAGGCAAATTGTAATTAGCCTACAACTCAGTTGACTTAACCAGTAGTCTTATAGATTAGGGAAATTTTAAAAAATAGCCAAAATACCCTCCCATTAAGCCAAAATGCCCAAAATCACTATTTCCAAGCCAAAATGCCCAAAATCACTGTTTCAAAAAAAAAAAGCCTATGACTTTTTTTAAATACCGAAATTGCCCTTTCCCTCATATTTATATAACTTTTCCATTCACTATAGGGGTTTTAAGGCAATTTTAGATAAATATGGAGGGTTTTTAGATATTTTACACTATAAAAGATTTTGATATTTATTTATTTATTTAAAACTTTTTCTAAAATGACAAAATTACCCCTCCCTTCATTTATATAACTCTCCTCACTCACTATAGGGTTAAATGTAATTTAGGGTAAATATGGAGGGTTTTTAGATATTTTACATTATAAAGGCATTTTCATATTTATTTATATATTTTATTACTTTTTCTAAAATGTCAAAAATACCCTTCCCCTCATCTATATAAACTCTCCTCACTCATTTTATTTCCACACACTTCTCATATCACTCAAACATTCACTCTCATTTTCATTTTTTTTCAACATCAATTAGTAGGGATTCGTTCGGACGAAGGAAGTTCGTATTTCTGAATTCGACTCGAAAAAATACTATTCATCAAAAAAAGGTATTTATGTCAATCTTATCCTAAAACTTCATTTTATTTGTTAAGTATAGTTTTTATGTCGTAATATGAGGGTTAAATGCAATATGTGACAAGTATTGGGGGTTAAATGTAATTTAGGATAAATATGGGAGGTTTTTGGATATTTTACATTGTAAAGGCATTTTCATATTTATTTATATATTTTATTACTTTTTCTAAAATGTCAAAAATACCCTTCCCCTCATCTATATAAACCCTCCTCACTCATTTTATTTCCACACACTTCTCATATCACTCAAACACTCACTCTCATTTTCATTTTTTTTCAACATCAATTAGTAGGGATTCGTTCGGACGAAGGAAGTTCGTATTTCTGAATTCGACTCGAAAAAATACTATTCATCAAAAAAAGGTATTTATGTCAATCTTATCCTAAAACTTCATTTTATTTGTTAAGTATAGTTTTTATGTCGTAATATGGGGGTTAAATGCAATATGTGACAAGTATTGGGGGTTAAATGTAATTTAGGATAAAAATGGGGGGTTTTTGAATATTTTACATTGTAAAGGCATTTTAATATTTATTTATATATTTTATTACTTTTTCTAAAATGTCAAAAATACCCTTCCCCTCATCTATATAAACCCTCCTCACTCATTTTATTTCCACACACTTATATCACTCAAACACTCACTCTCATTTTCATTTTTTTTCAACATCAATTAGTAGGGATTCGTTCGGCAGAAGGAAGTTCGCATTTTTGAATTCGACTCGAAAAAATACTATTCATCAAAAAAAGGTATTTATGTCAATCTTATCCTAAAACTTTATTTTATTTGTTAAGTATAGTTTTTATGTCGTAATATGGGGGTTAAATGCAATATGTGACAAGTATTGGGGGTTAAATGTAATTTAGGATAAAAATGGGGGGTTTTTGGATATTTTACATTGTAAAGGCATTTTCATATTTATTTATATATTTTTATTACTTTTTCTAAAATGTCAAAAATACCCTTCCCCTCATCTATATAAACCCTCCTCACTCATTTTATTTCCACACACTTATATCACTTAAACACTCACTCTCATTTTCATTTTTTTTCAACATCAATTAGTCGGGATTCGTTCGGACGAAGGAAGTTCGTATTTTTGAATTCGACTCGAAAAAATACTATTCATCAAAAAAAGGTATTTATGTCAATCTTATCCTAAAACTTCATTTTATTTGTTAAGTATAGTTCTATGTCGTAATATGGGGGTTAAATACAATATGTGACAAGTATTAGGGGTTAAAGGTAATTTAGGATAAAAATGGGGGGTTTTTGGATATTTTACATTGTAAAGGCATTTTCATATTTATTTATATATTTTTATTACTTTTTCTAAAATGTCAAAAATACCCTTCCTCTCATCTATATAAACCCTCCTTACTCATTTTATTTTCACACACTTCTCATATCACTCAAACACTCACTCTCATTTTCATTTTTTTTGTTAACATCAATTAGTAGGGATTCGTTCGGACGAAGGAAGTTCGTATTTCTGGATTTGATTCGAAAAATACTATTCATCAAAAAAAGGTATTTATGTCAATCTTACCCTAAAACTTCATTTTATTTGTTAAGTATAGTTTTTATGTCGTTGCAATGGGGTTAAATGTAATATTTGACAAGTATGGGGGGTTAAAATAATTTAGGATAAATATAGGGGGTTTTTGGATATTTTACATTGCTATGGGGGTTTTAGATATTTTACAATATATATAGGATTTATATAACATGTTAAAAATATATAGGGATTGCTTTGATACAAGACGACATACAAGGGTGTCAAATGAAATGTTATTAAAATTAGGACGTATTTTCATATTAAACATTGTAGGCGCATTATAATTAAAATTATAGGTTTTTTCGAGTTTCACCGCTTTAGGATATATCAATGCACATTTTTCTTATTTCTGAAGAATTTTTCGATTGTTGTCATTCTATGGTATTTCAACTTTTAGGATTCAAATTTCAGTTTTGTTTTTTCGAATTTCACTGTTTTAGCATATATCAACTCGTATTTTTCAGATTTTTTTAGAATTGTTCGATTAATACCATTCTAGGGTATTTCAATTTTTAGAATTCGAATTTAAGCTCAGTTTTTTTTAAATTATCGTTTTAGGATATATCCACTAGTATTTTTCAGATTTCTGCAGAAATTATTTATTATTGACATTTTAAAGTAATTCAAAGTATAGAATTTGAATATCTATTTCAAAGTATAGATATTATAAAAACGTTTTAAATAGAACGTTATAAACAGATAGATGCATTTTGATATAAGATAACATACGAAAGTGTTATATAAATTGTTAAATAATTATAGGGGGATAAATAACATATTAGAAAAATATGAGGTGTTTTTTTTAATTATTAATAATTGTACGGCTGATTTACATAGTTATTATTGATTTTTTTTTATACCTGAATAATTATCTTCAAAAACTTGTCATTGCAGGATTGATATTTAAAATGGAGGGTTATGCATCGGTTCGTTACCAAGGAGAATGGATTCAAGGTCGCAACAACACAATGAAATATGTTGGAGGAGCCAAACAATTGATTAAAATCCCTTATGGAACAACATTCGAGGGATTTATTGAGCTTTTGACGGAGTATTGCAGTATTGATCCAATGAAAAACTACATTCAAGTATCAATGAAGCCAAGAAAAATTGAGCTCGACTGTCCCATCCAGATCCAAAATGATGAAGATGTGCAAGGTCTTCTTGATATGTCCCAGTACTTTCAGGAATGTATTCCTGTTTTTGTTACATGTACCCCAATTGAAGGGCAGAAGGAAAAAGATGAAGATGAAGATGAAGATGAGGATGAAGATGAAGATGAGGATGAAGATGAAAAAGAAAGCAGTTGGGTCAAAAAAGAATACGATTTGGAAAAGTTGATTGATTTCAGTAATGACCCATTATATATTGCAAACTCATGGGCTCATGGAGAAAAAGATATAGTTCCCTATTGGGGTGATTTCGATGGAAACGATATGCCCGACATTCCTTCAGACGATGTAGAGCCTGAGTATATGACATCAGTAACCGAGGGTATAGATAGTTTACGGCTTGAAGATCCTACTTCAGGTGGTGGAAATTATTCTGGGCCGTTTTTTGACAATGTCCCCACTGATCCATTTAGGTGGCTTCCTGATTTTCCTCCACAACCATCAGCATCATCAAGTGGTTCCAGATCAATCCGAGAGGAGAATGGGGTCAAGATTGGTGATATTTTTCATAGTAAAGTCCAATTGATTGACGCCATGAGACAATTCGCCTTACTAAAAGGATTTCAATTTGGTGTTAAAAAGTCTGACAAGAAACGGTGGGAAATTAAATGCAAGGCTGAAAATTGTAAGTGGTATATACATGCAACCAAGTCCACTGTCGGTGATGTGTGGGGGATCAACTCTATAAATCCTACCCACACATGTTTAGTTGATCAAATCATGCCACATCACAGACAAGCTGGGGCCCGAGCTTTAGGTCAATTAATGAGATCAAAGTTTGTGATGATTGATCGAATTTATCGACCTAAAGAAATAATTGTAGACATCGCCGACCGATATAAAATTGATATTTCCTACTCACAGGCTTGGCGGGCAAGAAATTGGGCTATCAATTCATTGAGGGGTTCACCGGAGGAATCTTTTATGTTGTTACCAGATTATTGCTACAATTTATAACGTACTAATCCGGGCACCATTACTGCTATTGAAACAGACGATGAGCATCGATTTACAAATTTTAGTGTTACTTTGTTTCAGTATTACTTTGTTTATGTAACCGATGTATTTTTATTATTGTTTCAAATGTGTAATTGTATTGTCATTTGATGTAATAAATTTAGTGTTACTTTATTTCAGTATTACTTTATTTTCTCTAATTGTTTCAATTGTGTAAATGTTTGAGTAATTATACGTTTTTATTGTTTTTTCAGGACAAGATTATGTAAAAAATGAACTCAAATACGATACACATCTATATATAACCACAAATAAAGTATATCATATACATATGAACATACACTAAATATATACATCTAAACATAGGAATAACGATAAATATACATCCGTGAGCTACTCGATACAATGAAAGTACAACTGCGTCGCTAATCGTCGACGCATAGAGGTAGACGACTCTCGGGGGAAAACGTAGCTCCGTGACAACGCCAAACACTCAAAAAATCGCAACATAAACACGCCACAGTCACCGGAGCCTACCCCCTGCTAAGGGACATCCGAAGCTCGATGCAAAGTGAAAGGATCACGTCGTGGAGTCATCCTCGAAGCAGTCCAAAAACTCGTCGCCTCTAATAATGCGGGAATAAAGGTCATGTATGGTCGCATGCGCTGCTCTAGAGTCCCTATATTCCCTGAAAATGAAACCTCTGAATCGTACACCGTAATCGACCACTCACGGAAATCTATAACTCCGACGACCCAATGTGCGTTCCCGAAGTTTATAGGGATGAAAACCTATAAACAATGAGACATTTCAGTTACTTATCGTTGTCGTTATGTTCTTGAATGTAATAGAAATATATATAAACTATACCTGATCGACCAGCCCCCATGGTTTGTCCGGAGGAGCGAAGAATATATGAAGAAACATCAGTCCGACGGCTAAACGAAAGCCCTGTCACCAACGCAAACTCAAACGGGCTAAACCTCACATCGACCCCGCTAATCCTAAACCAAAACTCGTCTCTGGCAAATGGTGGATGTAACTGTCGTAGTAGAAATGCATGAACTAATATCCCGCAGAATTTTGTTTCGGGTAAACGAAGGAATGACCCGAAACATGTCCTCTCAAATAGTCGCTGCTGACGCGGGGTCAATGTAGAAGAAATTCGAGATAATGCAGTACGCTGTGCACGAGATATCGCATCTGCCCGGAAGTGTCTGGACTCGTCGGGAATGCGTAGCTCGCTGTCAACTCGTCTTCTTTTGCGAGAAATATCCTGTAACAATCACGTAAAAATTGTTAGACTTTCATATAAATAAATATGTAAACAAATGTAGTAATGAAAAAAATATAAAAAGATGAGAAATATTAAATAATTAAAATGAAAATAACAAAACGTAAGAAATAAGAATAGAAATTTGAATTCTATACAATGAAATACCTTAAAGTGACGATAATCAGAAAATGGTTGAAAAATCTTGAAAAGACGAATCGATATACCCTAAAATGATGAAATTCGAAAAAACGGAACTGAAATTCGAATTCTATATATTGAAATACCTTAAAGTGACGATAATAAGAAAATGATTCGGAAATCTTGAAAATACGAATCGATATATCCTAAAATGGTGAAATTGGGAAAAACGAAACTAAAATTCAAATTCTATACGTTGAAATACCTTAGAGTGAAGATACTCAGAAAATCGTTTGGAGATCTTGAAAATATGAATCGATATATCCTAAAATGGTGAAATTCAGAAAAACGGAACTAAAATTCAAATTCTATACGTTGAAATACTTTAGAGTGACAATACTAAGGAAATCGATCGCAGATCTTGAAAATACGAATCAATATATCCTAAAATGGTTAAATTTGAAAAAACGAAACTGAAATTCGAATTATATACGTTGAAATACCTTAAAATGACGATACTCAGAAAATCGTTCGGAAATCTTGAAAATACGAATCGATATATCCTAAAATGGTGAAATTCGAAAAAACGGAACTGAAATTCGAATTCTATACGTTGAAATACCTAAAAGTGACGATATTCAGAAAATCGTTCGGAGATCTTGAAAATACGAATCGATATAACCTAAAATGGTGAAATTGGAAAAAACGGAACTGAATTTCGAATTCTATACGTTGAAATACCTTAAAGTGACGATACTCAGAAAATGGTTCGAAAATCTTGAAAATACGAATCGATATATCCTAAAATGGTGAAATTCGAAAAAACGGAACTGAAATTCGAATTCTATATGTTGAAATACCTTAAAGTGACGATATTCAGAAAATAGTTCGGAGATCTTGAAAATACGAATTGATATACCCTAAAATGGTGAAATTCGAAAAAACGGACTGATATTCGAATTCTATACGTTGAAATACCTAAAGTGACGATATTCAGAAAATCATTCGGAGATCTTGAAAATACGAATTGATATACCCTAAAATGGTGAAATTCGAAAAAACGTAACTGAAATTCAAATTCTATACGTTGCAATACCTTAAAGTGACGATTCTCAGAAAATGGTTCGGGAAGCGTGAAAATATGAATTGATATATCCTAAAATGGTGAAATTCGAAAAACGAAAATGAAATTCGAATTCTATACGTTGAAATACCTAAAAGTGACGATACTCGGGAAATCGTTCGGAGATCGTGAAAATACGAATCGTATATGCTAAAATGGTGAAATTCGAAAAAACGGAACTGAAATTCGAATTCTATACGTTGAAATACCTAAAAGTGACGATACTCGGAAAATCGTTCGGAGATCGTGAAAATACGATTCGATATATCCTAAAATGGTGAAATTCTAAAAAACGGGACTAAAATTCGAATTCCATACGTTGAAATACCTATGAATTTCGCTAACGGAAAAATCATTTGAAAAATTGAAAAAAACGAATCGATATATCCTATAAACAAAAAAATCAAAATATTAAGTTTAAATAACGTCGTTACATCGTAAGTTGTGTCAAAAAACATCAAAATTCAAAAACTCGAATTTGAAATTTGAAAAATAGATATACAAAAACCTAAAACAAAAAAAACGGATATAAAATTCGAAAACTACACGGTCAGAAACCGTAGATAAGAAAATCTTCAATTTAACCCCTCATGAAAATTCTTTAATCAAAAAAGTCCACTGTTATATGCCAAATTTCCTAAAACCCCCTGTGCTGTAACGAAACTCATCCGGCTCCCCAAGGTTTTAAAAAACCAACTTCAGCCCCAACTAAACAAGGAAAATTCGCTGCCGTGGGAAAACTCGTGCTGCCGTGGGAAACGCCGTTCCCACGGCAGACTGCCGATTCATTTGGCAGCGATTTTCGACCCAATTTTGGTCGTTTTGACCTCCAATTTTCACATACATCAAAGGTAAACATTGTATAACATCAAAACCCTCAATCAATTCAACCAAAACAACCAAAAATCGAAAGATTTTAAGCAATATTCAAACGTAAACCCTAACATTTCAAAACCAAAATTCTCAATCAAATCTCAATTATTTCAGCAATAACTTGATCCAAACAATATTACGGGAGATATACTAACCTTCTTTGCCATTTGCGGTTGCCGGGAAGCTTCAAAATCGACGGAAATGAGATCGCCGTGGAATTGCCGTGGGAGGTGGAATGCTTTTGGAATTTTCGTGGAAATGAACGCAACTTGCCGTGGGAGGAAATGAAATTTTGCTGTGCTTATAAGGGGGGGCATTTTCGTAATTGCGCTTTTCCCACACCAACTTGCGAAATATCATAAAAACCCGACGTGGGATAAATATTTCCCCGAAAACCCAATGTTTTAAAAAAGCCATTTCACACCCCCAAAAACCCATTGTCCATTTAGCTGCCGTGGGAGAAATCTCTTACCGTGGGAAACTTCGTTCGGCCGATCCATTCGGCAGCATTTTCGGCCAATTTTTGGTCGTTTCGACCTCCGATTTTAACATAAATCAAATCTACACATTTTATAACATAAAACCCCTCAATCAATTCAACGAAAACAACCAAAAATCGAAACATTTTAAGCATTATTCAACCCGTAAACCCTAAAATTTCAAACCTAAAATTCTCAGTTAAATCTCAATAATATCAGCAATAACTTGATCCAAAGAAGATTACGGGAGATATACTAACCTTATTTGCCATTTTCGGTTGCCGGAACGAAAGAAAATCGGCGGAAATGACGCTCGCCGTGGGATTGCCGTGGGAGGTGGGAAACTTTGGAATATTCTTGCCGTTGTACAGTGAAATTTAGTTAACTTTATATATGGGGGTATTTTCGTCATTTCACAAAACATGGGCATTTTTGCTTTAACCTAAATTTTTTGGGCAATTTCGCTTTGACCCCTTTAATTTTGTCTATTTTTAATAATTTCCCTATAGATTATCTATAGGGAACTTGCAATGCAGTTTGAGATCCTGATTTTTTGTATAAAGCTCCATATTCTGCAAGATCTTCCTCCGTAAACCAAGGTGGAAGAGGAATAGTAGCGTCCACTAAACCCTTTATCTCCTGGTTTTCCGTGGCCATTGGTATTCACTTATGGAGAAGAGTATGTAGAAGTTCTTTACGACTGTCTTTGCATCAAGGCGGCCAAAACCAGCTTCCGCACGTCCGGGTTCCCGATAAATCATCAAAGTTGCCAGAATTAGCGAAACACATTGTTAATTAGAAGCCTTCGGGAAGATTTTGGCGGAATTGAGCGAGCTCTGGAGGCATAAATGGCACTTCCAATGTTAGAACTCCGGCAACCCTCTCTAGATGTAGAAGGACAAACTGATATGTCGGTCGGGCTCCAAAATCTTTTGCCACAAGGAAAACCTATGCTTATACAGAGAGACCAAATTGTTCATCTTAATCTTGAACAAATTAAACCCTTCATCTTTTGCGGTCGTATACATAGTTGGACGCAAAAAATTTCAGAATATATTTCTGTTTCTACCTTAGCAAGTCGGCGCTGGTCTAGAATTGCATGGAGATCATTAATGAAGTCTTTATAGGCGGTGTTTTCGGGTTGAGGTGGTGTGCACCAGGTGTACCATATCTCAGGAAATCCGTGCAAGAACACCACCACGTTAGGACCTGGAAGATTGTTACAGATTAGAAATGAGAGATAAGAAAGTGGAGTATCCATGGATGAAAATTATGGTGAGAAACCTATCCCGGTCTCGGCAATGTGAAGGTAGAGTCCCTGTACATTGGTGAAGTTGTGGTGGATTTTGTTCATTTTCAGAGAGATTCAGAATTTGATTAGGAATTAAGGCGGCTTTTATCAGAATTCAGACCGTGTGATCTGATCAGTCCATTGAATTTTGTCCAAAACTCCAAATTGCAAACCGGCTGCTGCTTCTGACCATTGAATTTTTGCATGCAAGTATATCATGCTTCTAGTTTTGTTGTGAATGTTTAAGTTAAAGTTGTAAGTTTATACATTTCTTCAGGTCGTGTAATTGGAGAAGACTGTTACATTCTCTTTCGTAACAAAGCTCCACCTCGCTCTCAAATGGCTATAAAGACAAGTCCTCCAATTTATTCATAATATAAGGAAAATCGTAGTATAATACACACATTATTCAATTTCAAGCCATATTCACATATATAAGCCTCAGCAAGTACTCTTGCATTCTTCCAGGAAGCTGCCTGGTAACTCATACATGTTTGTTGAGGAAGTTGAGGATTATCTGATTCACCTGTTCCGGCAATTGTTCATGAACAAAATGCGTCCCCTCAGGCAAATGTACAATCTCCAAATCTGGGACAAAATCCTTAACCTTTCCATTTCTTATATACTCCTCCATCCCCGGAAATCTAAGCACATAATCTTGGTCTCCCATGATCAGCAGAGCTGGAACTTTCACTTTCAGCTCTGCTACTTCGTAATCTTCATGAAATTTCCTACAGAATTAGATTATCAAGTCAAATTATATATAATTAGCCTACAACCCAGTTGACTTATCCATGGAGTGTTGTAGTCTTATATATTACCTATAGGGAACTTGCAATGCAGTTTGAAATCCTGATTTTTCGTATAAAGCTCCATATTCTGCAAGATCTTCCTCCGTAAACCAAGGTGGAAGAGAAGTAGAAGCCTCCACCAAATCCATTATCTCCTGGTTTTCAGCGGCTATTGGTATTTCACTTCTGGAGAAGAGTATGTAGATTTTCTTTACTACTGTCTTTGCATCAAGGCGGCCAAAATCAGCTTCCGCACGTCCAGGTTCCTGATGAATCATCAGAGCTATTAGAATCGGCAAAGCATATTGTTAATTACTCTATTGCTGTACGTGTAAAAAGCAATCAATAATGTCCCGCAAGAATACCTGCCACCTTAATATGTAGAAGCCTTCAGGAAGATTTTGACGGAATTGAGCGAGCTCTGGAGGCATAAATGGCACTCCCAATGTTACAACTCCTGCAACCCTCTCTGGATGGAGAAGGGCAAACTGATATGCCGGCCGGGCTCCAAAATCTTTTGCCACCAGAAAAACCTATGCTCATTCGGAGAGACCAAATTGTGAACTTCCCAATTCATCATAATCTTAAATAGAGAAGATAAGACATAGATAAAGAGCGAATACTTTAATTGTCATCCCCAACTTATAAGAGAACATTTTTTCCATCCACCTGTCTCTGATACAAGAATAACGGAGAATCTTTATATTCCTCTTGCGTGAAAAATTTCTTCCATTTTTATAGTCATTTAGAACTTAAAAAAGAGATGATAAGTTAAAAATATTTATCTAGTATTTATCATATCCCCAACTATAAAGATTTTAACTATTTTTATCCTCTTCTTATTAAAAAATCACCTCCTTATACAGTGAAGGCAGACTGAAAACCAGGTTTATGAACCAAAGTACCATCTCTAGTCTTAAACAAATTAAACCATTTATCTTTTGTTCAAAATACTATCTTATTCTGAGAAATTGGTTATATATTCTACATGGTTGGACGCAGAAATTTTCAGAATAGATTTCTGTTTCTACCTTGGCAAGTCGGAGGTGCTCTAGAATTGCAAGGAGATCATTTATGAAGTCTTTATAGGTGGCTTTTTCGGGTTGAGTTGGTGGGTCGGATAAGCCATAGCCTCTATAATCAGGGGCAATAGCTCTGAAGCCGGCGTTTGCAGCAGCCACCATCTGATGGCGCCACGTGTACCATATCTCAGGAAATCCGTGCAAGAAGACCACCACGTTAGGACCTGGAAGATTATTAATTACAGATTAGAAATGAAAGATAAGAAAGTAGATGAAATTATGGTGATGAGAAGAAACCTGTCCCGCTTTCGGCAATGTGAAGGTTGAGTCCCTGTACATTGATGAAGCTGTGGTGGATTTTGTCCATTTTCAGAGAGAGATTCAGGATTTGATTGTGAATTAGGGCGGCTTTTATCAGAATTCAGAGTGTGTAATCGGATAAGTCCACTGAATTTTGTCCGAAACTCCAAATTCCAAAATGGCTGCTGCTTTTTTACCTATTTAGAGATAATGGAATGTTAAATCAATCACGTTAGTCAATTTATAAACAAGACTCTATTATTTACAAACCAATTTATCTATTACTCTTCAGATAATCACTAGATCCGATATTTTATTATTATATTATTAATTTTTTAGTTTAAATTGGATAGAGCAATAATAAGCGTTACATATCACCTTTTATTTGTAGTAAAGAGTGTTATTTTTTTTAATTTAAAAAATTTTAAACACCCACTTATAAATGTTTAAATTTATTAATTTTAAAGATAAAATTATCATTTTATTTATAATATTAAAAAATAAACTAAAATTTAATTTCTTTTTTTTTTAAATCCTAAAAACTAAAAGTTTTCTTTTAGGTTAAGTTTTAAAATATAACATTTTTTTTTCTAGAGTTTAGTTTTCAATTTCTAGTGACAAAGAGTCTCATTCCCCTTGTTTAGAACTCCAACCAACGAAGATCTCATCTGAAAAGATGAAAAGTTTTATCGAAAAGACAAAAATGAAGAATTCATCTTTGTCTTTTTAGACAAAATCTTCATCAGTCAAAGTTCCAGAGAAAGAGAGAGAGATCATTGAAGCATGTGATGCATCAAAAACTCTTTATTGTCGAATATTGAAAACTAAACCCTAGGAGGAAATACTATTTTTTAAAACTTGGTCTAAGAAAAAAATTTTTAGTTTTTAGTGTTTTGAGAGGGAGAGGGGGGAGAAGGGGATTAAATTTTAAAAAGCTAGTGTTTCGTTAACTTTAATTATTCATAGAAGAGTGTTTAGGATTTTCAAAATTAAGGAGTAGAAACTTGAAAAAATAATATACTTTGGGTGGGAATAAGTTCTTTGGCCTTTATTTGTTTATGTACAAATTATTGGACAAGAAGAAGAGATAATTGAATAATTACATAAATAGGCATGTCTAAATTATAATACATTGAATTTATATATTAATAATTTTTATGATAATAGAAGTTAGAATGACTAATTAAGGAGATCATAGAGCTTATTAAGAGTTATTCTTTCTGTTGCTTCTGGATAAAAGGGTTTTTACCGACAATCTGGGCTGATCTACAAGTAGATAAGGCCTCCCATTAATAACATTTTTAGATCTCATGGTTATATGTCTATAATATATAGTTTCATAAGTTAATTGTTTAAGATTGCGTATTTTGGCATATATAGTAGAAATTATAAGTTACCCTTTAAATATAAATTATATAATATTTATGTAATACAGAGATAGAAATGCATAAACAGAAACAAGGAAACATATTTTTAAAAAAATATAAGAATTAGAAACATGGGGAAGGGTTTTTTTTTTTTTTAAACAAATACTTAATTTTCATAAAAAAAAAATTAACTTGTAATTATTATAAAAAATACAAATACTTTTTAACAATATTAAGTTGTATGCTTAATTAATTTGTACTATCAACTAACAATAATAATATAAATAGAGATAGTATATAGTTTTGAATTGGAAAGTATATGATTATAAGTTTATCGAGAGTGTGAGATGCTAAAGAGGAGATGATTCTTCATTGTTGATGCAATACTAATGATGAAAAAAATTTGCCAATTAGTGAGTGGTGACTAGTCTGATGAAACCGAATTTTTGAGTATTTGTCGATTGTTGAAAAAACTAGAGATAAAGAAAAGATACGTTTTAACATGTTTGAGAGAATAAAAGTTTCAAATGTTAAAAGTGTAAAGAAGACAATTAGAATTAGAGTTTGAAATTGTAAAAGAAAATGAATAATAAAATCGATCAAGAAATTTCTTCTTTTCCTAAAATATATTTCGAATTTTTTTATATTTTTGAAATACTTTCAAAACATTTCATACTAATTTTAAGACATTTCCGTTTTTGAAACGTTTTTGAAACGCACTGCGTCCTATGATTAATAAAATAATAAAAAATGTATTGAATGGCATATTATCCACTAAGAATGTAACTAAATTTAGTGTTTTTCTTTCCTTTTCGTGAGCAATTTATAAGGGTAAAATCGTAATACAAGTTTTTTCTTTGTGATTAAACAATTATCTAATTATAAATACGAATTCCCAAAATTACCCTCAATTACCCTCAATTACCTCTCAGCTCACGTTCCTCTTATTCCCCTCTTAAATTCAATCACACGCTGTAACAAGTATCGCCACATTCTCACCGACACTCCTCCGACGATCGACGCGGTTCCGGCCGCCGACTACTTGACAGCGGTACCGAAACTCTTCTCTTTTTGCTTTCTTTTTAATTCATTTGATTAATTAGTGCTGATTGATTTTCAGAATCTACATCATTAACGTGTCTCTTACTTTTGTAATCGTCCCATTCGTCAATCCGATTCGTCGATTTTTGTATGATAATTGATACTTCACTCTGTTTCGTAGCCCTTTCTTTGAATCGGATGCCGAACGCTTTGTCTGTCCTGCTGAAATTTTTACTCCTTAAAACCTAAATCAAACCTGAAATTAGGTATCCTATTTTATGTTATTTTAATTTTTGATTTAGGGTTTTAACAATGGATATGTTCATCCCTGGCTCATTTGCTGGAGTTTTTAATCACGATTAGCTCGGTGTTAAGAAACCCAGAAGCTTACTTTCGAAACAACGAGCAAAAGTGTAAGTGTTCGATGCATATTTTTGTGGATCTGTGAACAAGAGAGAAATAGATGGCGCACTTTGACTGAAATGACTATGTTCTTGAGCTGAGAATTATTGAATAGAGCTTGTGGTACTGTACTTGTTCTTTTGTTTGAATAATGCATTCATCTCCATTTTACTATTGAATGTTTAAACAGTTGGTTAATGTATGTTCTTATGCAGGTTGTGATACGATTTATCAGCACTTGGGTGGCATTTGGACCATGGCAGACTTAGAGAATTTGCTTTTGGAGGCAGCTGGAAGAACAAATACTTCAGGAAGAAACCGTCATTCTCATCCTCCCTCTAGAAGGCGGCGTGAGGGTTCATATTCTGGAAGTGACTCTAGGGATGATGATTCAGATGATGATCGTGGGTATGCTAGCAGAAAACCCTCTGGATCCCAAGTTCCTTTAAAGAAGAGGCTGGACCCTGCTGAAAGAGATGAAGAGCAGGGTAGCCAGGAAGAAGGCGATTTCGATGATGGTGGTTCAGGTCGTGAAGGTGACAGCAGCAATGAATCTGATGAGGACAACCATGCACAGATGACTGAACTCGAAAGAGAGATGATGATATTTGAACGAGATGATAAGAAAGTTGATAAGAATCTGAGGGACAAGTTTAGATCAAGGCGGGAAGAGAGGTCCACCCGATCCCGAAAAGAGACTCCTCCTCTTCCATCATCTCGAGGTGTGCGCCTTTCAACTAGATCTGCTGATCGGGCAGCTGCAAAAGATGATGCGTTGAATGAGCTGAGAGCAAAACGAATGAAGCAGCAGGACCCAGAGGCTCACCGAAGGTTGAGGGATGAATCTCGAGGCAGTTCAGGAAACAGGGGTTTATCACCTGTCAAGCGAAAAACATTTACTCCTGCGAGTCTGAGTAGCTCCAGCCAGAGCGAGAGTGAAAGTAGGTCTCACAGTGAAGATGAAGGATCTTCAGGGGATGGTGGAATGGCTGACAGTGATGACGACAGGGGCATTACTGGGTCAGGGGGACCTACTTTTGAAGACATAAAGGAAATCACTATCAGGAGGTCAAAACTTGCAAGTGGTTCATGGAGCCGTTTTTTGAGGAGTTGATAGTTGGTTGCTTTGTTAGGGTTGGAATTGGGAGGTCAAAAAGTGGGCCTATTTATCGGCTCTGCATGGTCAGAAATGTTGATGCTACAGAGCCTGATCGGTTGTACAAACTAGAGAACAAGACAACATACAAGTATCTGAATGTCACCTGGGGTGATGAGAGGTCTGCTGCCCGGTGGCAGATGGCTATGGTTTCAGACTCCTCTCCACTTGAGGAGGAGTTTAAGCAGTGGGTTAGAGAGGTGGAGCGAAGTGGTGGCCGAATGCCAAGCAAACAGGATGTGTTGGAAAAAAAGGAGGCTATACAAAAAACTAATACGTTTGTGTATTCAGCAGCCACTGTAAAGCAGATGTTGCAGGAGAAAAAATCTGCCTCATCACGGCCATTAAACATCGCTGCTGAGAAGGACCGACTTAGGAGGGAGTTGGAAGTTGCTCAGAGTAGGCATGATGAAATAGAAGTGGAGAGGATCAAGAAAAGATTGCAGCAACTGGAGGCATCGCGGGAATCAAAGGTAAAAGATGCTAAAGCTATTCGGCTCGCGGAGATGAATAGGAAAAACAGAGTTGAGAATTTCAAAAATGCATCTGGACTGAAGCCCATAAATACAAGTTTGAAAGCAGGGGAGGCAGGGTATGATCCATTTTCAAGAAGGTGGACTAGGTCAAGAAATTACTATGTCTCTAAGCCAGATGAAGGAGACACGGCTGCAGTTACAGATGGTGGCAGTAATGATCCATCAACAGCTGCAGTTGTTACTGGGGCAGGGGCAGGAGCAGGAGCTGCAACTGTGATGGCAGAGGCTGGCATGGCAGCTACAGCAGCAGCCTTGGAAGCTGCAGCTGGTGCTGGGAAATTGGTTGATACTAGTGCTCCTGTTGATCAAGGAACGGAATCAAATGTGCTGCATGATTTTGAGCTTGATATATCTTTGAATACACTTAAAAAGTTTGGTGGGCCTCAGGGAGCTCTTGCTGGATTCATGGCAAGGAAGCAAAGGATAGAAGCAACAGTTGGATGCCGAGTTCCAGAAAATGATGGAAGGAGACATGCTTTGACATTGACAGTCAGTGATTACAAGAGAAGAAGAGGACTTCTCTAAAATTTTATGTTTCGGTAAGCAATATCTGTTCAACTCAAGGTTGTTTGGTTCATTCAGTGAGTGTAATTGAAGGATTATGTAGCTAGAAAGCTTTCATTTGGGGGGGGGGGTTGGTTTTCACAATTTATGAATTTAATTTACTGTCTTGTTCTTTTTTTTTAATTGTCAAAAGATGCTGTTTATGTCTTTAGAACTCCCAAGTCTCTCAAGTATCTTTTGTGATGTATGGAACTTTGGACTTCCATTGGCATGGTGTTGTTATGAGATAAGTCCTGTACTCAACTCTAAATTTTCAGCAGAAAGAGGTATTATGTTAGAAACCAGCTCTTCTGGGTTCATTGTATAAAAGGTGTTTATTAGTTTTGAATCGACATTTAGTTTTAACAAATGCTATTCAGTTATTTGCTGGTTTTTATTAATTAAGTAGGTTCTCAAATTTTCAACTTTTGTCGTTGTTCATCTTATATTGACTCTTTTTTCTTCTTTAGCTCTGCAGCTTCGATCATTATTTGGTCAATCTTCTGAATTACGATGCTGAAAAAAGTGTTTTACTTGTATGGATTTTTTTTCTTTTTAAAATTAAAGAAATCTCATATCAACCCCATTATGCGTTTGGAAAAGCATACTAATACTATTTAGATATATTCGTCGTCTTTGTCTCCGGTTAGTGTGGCAGGGGGAGAGAAACTGGGAGAGAGAAAACGCATCATCTTTTTTAAAAAATAATTATTTTTTAAACTTTGAATTAAAAAAATAATCAAAATTTTAAATTAAATAAAAAAATATAATAGATTTTTAATTTTTTAAATATTTTTATTTTTAATTCTAATATTTAATTTTAATAAAAAGATAAATGTTTAAGTTTTTAAAAATTAATGCATAAGAATTTAAAATTTTACTAAACCCTAGGGCAGATAAGTCTTTTTGCTTTTTGTTTTTTTTGTTTTAATTAAAGGGATACAAAAGCCAATTTATAGATCACTAATTTCATAAAGCTTTAAAACAAAAACCAATGCTTGAATTTTCATCTGCCTAGTGAAACTCTCTACATGGTTGCACATAATAATTTTTAGATAGATGACCATTTCTTTCACCACTTTTATGAGGTAACAAATTTTTTACCACTTAAATTTTAAAAAATTATTTTTTATCTATCAACTGCCACTATTAAAAAAAATTATTTGATTTCACTTTAAATTACTAGTTTATATTTTTTTACTGAAATTATAAAAAAATCATAAATATTTAATACAAATATTAATTATTAATATGTTTTTACTTTTATTAAAACTATAAATGTTTTCTTAGTCTTTATCATCAATCATAGTATAGAGAATAAACAAATAAATTAATCATAGATAACCAAAATTTAATAATTAACTACTAAACGTAGAATGATGTCATATGTGATGACTTTACCGATAAAGTAATAGTTTAATGTTTATCAAGATCATGACATTGTTATCGAATGTCATTGTTAGAACTCTTCCAATTTCAATCTATGAACTTACAAAGCTTCAAATTTTGCCTATTCCTTGCAATGAGTTTTTTTATGAGATCTTGACAAATATAGAATAACTTCATTTTTTTGAAGTTGTAGAATTATATAGAAAAACACTTCTCTAACAAGATATTTTACTGATTGAGGTCAATTATGGGTAACATGGGAAACTAATAGACTCTTTTATGATTGGTGAGAAAGGATCAAGAAGAGCAAAGAGAGAAGAGAAAGTAAAATAAGAAAAAAAAAATAGAAAGGATTGCGTAAAATAACTGTTTTGTCATTCTATTTAATGTTTTTTATTAATGAAAATGGATAACATTTGAATATATGAATTTCCAATTTTAATAGATGGAAAAAGTCGTTTCATCAAAGTTCAAGTGAAAAATAATTATGGGCCGAATTTTTAATATAAATGCAAATTTCTTATAATTATGTGTTAAACTAAGAATTGCCACCTTACTGGTTTGAAATGTCATTGAAAGATGAGAGCAATGTTGGATGCTTGTACTTAACCAAAAACACAAAAATAGGAAAGTTGGATGCTTGGATTCAATATTCAATCATCTAAACAAAGTTTGTAGGTTGCAATTTGAGTAACAATTGTCATCGTATCATTGAATGCTGGAGTGTCGTATTAAATCAGAATTAATCACATTAAATAAGATAAGATAAGATTTATTATACGTGAACAAACATAAAATTATATAATTATAATTCAAAATTTTTATGCACAGATTATGAAATACTGAATTAAACTTTACGGTTTTATAAATATTTAGATTTTCATATAATTTGAAACTATAAAGCGTTTGAAATTACTTATCGAAATCATCTTTTGATATGACTTGATTTCTACTCTATAAATCTCTTTGAATGATAATTTTGAATAAATAAATTATACTACATTAGATTTTAGAATAAAAAACTAATTAATTTATAGTAGATAAATTGACCCCTTTTATCTTTATCGAGGTGTAACAAATTTCAAAACTCACACTTATATTATTTACTCAGATAATAGTATTTAAATATATTAAACTTATTTTTATTAATCACTTAAATTTATTCAATTATTTAATTTTATTAAATCTAAATCATAATTAATATTAATCCAAATCAAAGAATTTCTGTCAAATAATTCTTGAATTCAATGACAATTTAATGTAACATCATCTGTTCCCACTTGAACCAGACTTTTACTTCCCGTTTGTCTCAGTCTCACTCACAACAAAAGTGAAGAAGTAGAACCCCACATCCACATGCATGTGAATTTTTGGTTCCCGATGTCCAAAGCCAAAACCAAAATGCATTTACGTTTTCACCTTTTTATGCTTTGCCGCCTCCTCTCCCCATTAATTTTTTCTCTCCTTTCATTCTCTTTCTGCAGTTTCTTTTTTAGCTTCTTCCATTGACTAGGAACTACGCAATTCAGCACAACCCAACTTTCAACTTCTTTTAGCTTCTTCAAAAGCAGTAACACTTAATTATGTATCCGATTACCAAACTTTATCAACACTTCCATTACTTTCTTCTGCATTTGCAAACCATTAAAAGATCTGTTTTTTCTTTTCTCTTTTGCTTACCTACTTACCTTCTTGCTCTTTTTCTTGTTTTTCTTTTGGCTTACAATGCTTTCTCCGTATTCTACATTCACCTCCCTTCCTTTCGCGCCAAAATCTCTTCGGTTCCCGCCATTTTCTCGCCGGAAAAAGTTGCCGGTGACTCGCTTCAGAAGTTCACTTCCTCTGTGTTGTATGCTGTGAAAGAGGAGAACCCACCTGTGATTTTGAAGACCCAGTTGCCTCTATTTCATAAACACAACTTTTCCTTGGTGCCTATTAATAGTTCTTTTGTTTCTGGACCACAAAAAGAGCATAACAGGAGAACCAAGTTCATGATTCTTCGTTTGGGAGCAAAATCTAGGCGGTTTTCAGCCAAAGTTAAAGAATTTTTTGATAATTCTTCATGTAAGTTGAGGTTTTTTATGACTTGGATTTCTTCACTTAATTCATTCGGTCATAGGGAGTTTTTGGCTGTAGAGAGTTTATTTAAGTCCCATCCCAATGCTTGTCTGGTCATGGTCTCAAATTCATTGGACTCAAGTAAAGGAAAGCTTCTTCTTCAACCTTTTTTAGATAAGGGTTTCAAATTAATTGCAGTTAAGCCTGATTTTGATTACTTATTCAAGAATACTTTTGCAGAAGGGTGGTTCAATAAATTGAAGGAAGGGAATGTTGATCCTGGAATCATTTCTTTGGGTCAAAATATGTCTAATTTACTTAGGCTTGCTTTGTTGCATAAATTTGGTGGCATTTATTTAGATACAGATGTTATAGTGCTGAAAAGTTTTTCCAAGTTGAGGAATTCAATCGGAGCACAAACTGTTGATCCTGGAACCAAGAATTGGACCAGATTAAACAATGCTGTGTTGATTTTCGATAAGAAGCATCCATTACTTTACAAGTTCATACAAGAATTTGCACTCACATTTGATGGTAGCAAGTGGGGTCATAATGGCCCTTACTTGGTCTCAAGAGTTGTATCAAGGGTGAATGGTAGACCTGGATTCAACTTCACTGTGATGCCTCCATCAGCTTTCTATCCTGTTGATTGGAGTAGAATACACAGTTTCTTTGGAGGGCCTCAAAATGAGTTTCATTCGAAATGTTTGCAGAAGAAGCTTGAACTTATTCGCCATCAAAGCTTTGCAGTTCATCTATGGAACACACAGAGTAAACTGCTTAAAGTTGAAGAAAGGAGCATCATTGATCATTTAAGGTTCGACTGCTGTATATTCTGCAATTCCTCGCTCTCAAGTTTGTAAGTACAGAATAAATTATGACATTGTGCTGATTGTCTCATATTCACAAAATGTGATTAAAAAAAAAATATATATTTATCAGATTCATATTCTTGATATATGAATGCCATATAGCAGTCAATCCCTATATCCTTACAAGACAATGTATTAAATATGACTGGGAAACATCATTTTGCTGCTGTCTGTGGATTATGGACCACTCAGGTAATTTCACCATTGTGGGTTCAAAAAAAGGAACTACATAATCAATAACTTCTTGGTTTCTCTTGCAATTGTATTTTCTTTCACTATATGAAAATCTGAAGAAAAAGGAAGTAATAATTTTAGCTTTATGTGTCTTTGTCATTCTTAAGAGCAAGAGCTAAAACATGTTGGGGGTTTTGATTTATATTCTTAAACAAGTTATTATGATTTGATTATAGTGGACAATAATTGTTAACAGGACTACAGGAACAAGTCATCATTTAATTCTGATTCTCCTTAATTAAATTATGATAGTGATATTTCAGCTTCCTTCCAATCAATATTGGCACCTACTTTGTGGCCTTGTCTTCATCACTATGATGCATTTTATCATTTACTTTTATCCTTCAGCATGTGCCATAAACATAAATATAAAATTCAGTAGGAGCTTTTACTTGGCATCTATTTATCCCCTGCTTTTGGGGTTTTTACAGACACTCTGGAAAGATATCAAAGAACAAAAAGATTCTGCAATCCATCTAATTACTAAGAGAGAAAGAAGTTTTATATGAATTGTCTCTGAAAATGAATTTTCATATTGCCATTTCCGGGCATGATACATTCAGAAAATAGTAGAATAAACCATCTTTAATTAGTCAAATGATAGAGAAGTTTTTGCCAGGTTAATATGGTTAGTTGTGTCATGATATAGAAGATTTTGATCTGCATAAAATGGTGATTGCCCAGAAAAGGAAAAGAATATGTGATGAGTTATTCAGGAAGTTAGTTTGTTAAATACAAATTTGATGAGCCATCTACCACTGGCAGTCACTCTTGGATGGTTAAAACATGAGCTTCTTACCGAGTATTCAAACTTCAAAGCATGATTATCCATGGCACAGGTTGAAGATTATTGAAAAGTTTTCTTTTTTTTTTTTTTTTGGTAATGAGAAAATTTTATTTGAATTGAACTGACCAACTTAAGCTAGTGAAAACTCGGACTAGTGATTGACTTTATTATCACTTTATTTGTTAAGTAAAAGTTTAATTTTAAAATATTATCTGAAAGGAATTGAACCCTCTCATGATTGAAATTTTATTCTTTTATCATTCAAACTATTTCTTGAGTGCATTAATGAAAGATTAGATGCAGTAGATCACTTTTCTTGTTTGTCTTAAAAAAAAAAAACTTCAGTGTTTAGTGGCTACAGAAACTTTAATATAAAATGAACAAGGAAAAAGAAGAGAAAGGAGAAAAGTTAAATGAGAACATCTTCATGTTTTTTCATTTTTCCTTTTGAAAATATTTTCATGGATTTACAATACTCTTGAATGGTTCATGTTAGTTGCTATTATGATGTTGCTTTTCATGGAGGCTGCACATGGCCAAGTTCCTGCATATTGTCTTATATTCTGGGTTACAATTTTACATTGTTTTGGTAAAACTTCGGGGTAAAAGGGGCGGTAAACTTGTGGTCTCCATTCAAAGCTGGTTGAATTCAAGATGGGGCTGCTCCTAAGTTGCCTTGTGGACCAGAATCTTGATTGTACATTAATATTCAAGTTAGCTTTATGGATTGTCCTTAAATGTTTGCACATGCCATTCTGTAGCCATGTCGCTTTATTTTCCTTGTGCATTATGTATAGATATGTTCATGTTAATCAAGTTTCTTCCTCCTAGTCATGAGGGGAGAACTAAATATTTTCGATATCTTATTTCTTACTGTTTACATAAAAACAGCAATGATGCAGAAATTAGTTCTATTTTAGACTTACCTTGAAGATCAGTAATTTGTCTAGAGAAAAATTATTTCCCATCTTGTCTATGCTAGAATAACAAGTTTTCACTTTTAAAGCTGAAAAATAACAAATTCCCACCTTATGTTGGGTTTTCTTAGTAAATTTTGTTCCATTTTAAGACAAAAAACAAAGAAAAAATGAAAATACTCTTATAATAATAATATACTGAAATTGTCATTAGTTTATTTACCAAATTCACATCCTCTTCATTGATTTCAGTTTAGTCATTGACAACACAACCAATATCCTTACCATTGTCAACAATACCACCACCACTACAATCCACAACCAAACTATCTCACCATTCAAACAACCACTTGCCACCATCGTCAACAATAGCATGAGCAACTCCTGCCACTGTCAACAACACCACCAATACCCCTTGCTTCCATCAACACACCTTCCTCATAATCCACAAACAAATTGTCTTGCCATTCAAACAACCACTTGCCACCATCATAAATACTGCCACCTTTTACTTTCATCAACAACAATATCGCCACAATCCACAAATAAACTACCTTGCCATTCTAAAACCCCCGCCAGTGTTGATAATACCACCACCACCTTCCTATCATTGTCAACAACACCACCACCACCATCACCCACCATCCCCACAATCCACAAACAAACCACCAACGACTAAGGATAACTTTAGTAATAGTCTCCATAGCAGTCTCCACTCCACTGGGCTCCAAAAGGGCTTCAAAAGTAATAGAATCATATAAAGGGAGAAAATGTATTTCAAACATACTTCCAGCAATAAGAAAATGAAATTTCTGATGACAATATTATATTTTTGTAGTTCCAGAGTTGTAGGACTATACCAGTGGGAAAAATAATTAGTGGAAGAATCATTTACAGTCATTTCTGGAGGGTTTACCTAGATGCATAAAACAACCAGTGGCCACTAGTTTTAGTTTCAGAATTACAAGCATTCCTTTACCAACCACTGTGGGTAGAGAAAGTCAACTTGTCTTAAAATAACTCACCAATGAGAGGATGCCACATCAGAACTACCACTCACTATTGTCTCTTCACTAGTTGCTTTACATCTTATTCCACCATAACATGCCATTTTCCCTCATTGTGAAAGAGCCTTTCAATTTGCTCCAAAGATTTCCCTTTGGTTTCTGGGACAAATTTATAGACAAAAGCAACTGACAGAGCTGAAATAAGTGAAAACACAAAGAAGGTTCCACCCACTGCAATTGCATGAGATACAGAGAGGAAGGTCATAGCAATCACCCCACTACTGACCCTACCCCCCACTGCCCCCAGAGCAGAAGCTTGTGCTCGAAGCCTTAGAGGGAAAATTTCAGATGATAACACCCAGCAAATGGGGCCAATTCCTACAGAGAAGAAAGCTACATTGCCACAAACTGATAGAATTGCTAATCCAATCCCAAGTTGTCCATTCCCCATAAATGTTAGAGAAAGGCTTAGGCCAAGTAAGCAAATTGTCATTCCAATTGTGCTTACATAAAGTAAAGGTTTTCTTCCCACTTTGTCAATGAGAATTATGGCTAATAGGATGAACATAGTTTTGGTAAACCCAACAGCAACAGTTGCAGCAAGAAGCTGAGAGTTGCTTTCAATCCCAGCTTTTTAAAATATGGTGGGGCTATAGTACACAATTGCTTCAATGCCTGTAATCTGTTGAAAGCACTGGATTCCACATCCTGTAATCAATAGTCTCTTAACTGCAGAAGTAGGATTTATCAGTTCATGCCACACGGTTTTGGCTTCATGATTCTCAGCATTAGCAATCCCAGCAGCTTCTTTTATTTCAGCTAATCTTTCCTCCACTTCTCTTTCACTGTCATTGGTCTTTGAAAGCACTAGTCTTGCTTCATCAACCCTTTCCTGGGTCACCAACCACCTTGGGGATTCAGGGATCACAAATAGCGCGCATCCAATAAAGATTGATGGAAGGATCCCTACACCAAGCATGATCCTCCAGTTTATATGTACTGATAGCCCAGAAAAAGCATAGTTCGAGATATATCCGAGTAGAATTCCTATATTTACAAATATCTCAGGAAAGGAGGTGAGTGTTCCTCTTGCGACGGAAGTTGAGATCTCAGCTATGTATACAGGCGTGACCATGACCCCAAATCCTATCCCCACACCAGCCAGGACCCTGCCTATCATTAGCACTGTAAAAGATGGGGCAAGTACCATTATAGCTGCACCTGAATGAAAAACAATGGCAGCAAGGGCTATTGTCCATTTTCTACCAAGTAAATCTGATGTTTTACCCCCAGCTAAAGTACCCAAAAGTGAAATTAGACTCAAAATTCCAGCAAGAACTTCTTGTTGCACCTCACTTATCTTTAGATCTTCCTTAATAAATATAATTGCTCCAGACATTACACCCACATCTGCAGAGTGATTGAGACGCAATGTAAATCAATTTGAACCACACACAAGCAATCCAGCCAACATAACAACAACAAATTAACTATTATTTTCCCCTTACAATTTCACATAAAAACTCTACTTCTTGAAAGTTAAAAAGAAGCGGTGGAGCATTTGTAAACAGCAAGTCATACAACATTACATTGGATACAGTTCAACACATAATCTATCACCCTTTTTTTAGTTCAAAGTATCAATAAAAGCCGAATTTCCAACCAATTAATATATGAAGATCAGATTCCATATAATCACTCCAGTCTGCAATATGCATTTCCCAAAGACTAACCATAGCCAAGAAGCACAGAATTGAGAGAGGCAAAGATGGCACAGGCGATAACATATTTGTTCGTGCTACCATTCTTAATAAAAACGACCTCTCGTTCTTGATCATTTCCGTGACTATCGATTCGCCAGTAGTTATTACCCTTCACCTGCAACCCCATTTCTTCTCCGGCAGAAAAAATTACTGTATCTAATGTTTCTAAGTTTGCAGTTTGACTTCTGCGTCGGGATTAAACTCTCTTTGTGATTTATCACTAACAGAGAGCAGCCAGAAAGTAGAACCCTTGTTTAAACATCACATCACATGGTTGAACTTTACAATAATATAATAATTTTTATGAAATGAAGTGAGGAGTGGTTAGTTTTTGGGCCTATTAATGTAAGCAAAGCACTTGTTATTATATTTATGAATCTTGACAACTTCCAAGCATGCGTATATAATATTATATTCATCAACATGAACCCACCAGACGAAATGCCTAACCAAGTAAAAGTACTTTCTAAACCACAATCGAAACACGTTTTTCTATATTTAAGTGCTTAATTTTGTTAGAGTAATACTTAGGCCAAGTGAGCAAATCTTCATTCCGATTGTGCTTACATAAAGCAGAGGTTTTCTTCCCATCAATAAGAATTATGGCTTTAGAATGGACGTAGTTTTGGCAAACCCAACAGCAACAACTGCGGTGGCAAGAAGCTGAGAGTTGTTCTCAATCCCAGCCTTTTAGAAGATGGCGGGGCTGTAGTACACAGTTGCATCAATACCTGTAACCCGTTGGAAGCACTGAATTCCACAACCTGCAATCAATATCTCCTTGTAGCAGCAGTCTGCAGGAGTACTGTAAAATCCTATCCTCACACAAGCCAAAACCCCTTCTATCATTAGCACTGTAAAATATGGGGCAAAAGCCATTATAGCTCCACCCAACTGAAAAACAATGGCTGCAAGGGCTAGTGTCCATTTTCTACCAAGTAAATCTGAGGTTTTGCCTCCAGCTAAACTACCCCAAAGCGAAACTATGCTAAAAGATCCAGCAAGAACTTTCTTGTTGCTCCTCACTTATCTTTAGATCTTCCCTAACATATGTAATTGCTCCAGACATTGCACCCACATCTGCAGAGTGATTAGGACATACTGTAAATTTATTGAACCATACACAACTAATCCAGCCAACATGATAACAACAAAGCTAGGATGGAAGTTCGAATCAACATATTCTCAAATTACTTAACAAGAAGGATTACAGCAATTAACTATTATTTCTCAGTAGCAAAAACAAAGGCTCATTCAATGTTCAATATATAAGTTCACATAATCTACTACACTTCATGATGTTTTAATTGAAAACCATGAACCTTCTAACATTAATGTAAAATTTATAACAAAAGTAGGTGAGTAAAGTACAATCACATCAAAATCAAACACAGAACTTCCAACATTTAATAGAATGAAGATTCTAGTGTCACTCCAATTTTCAGTCTGCATTTTATTTATCCATTAACTGCATTACTAATTTATGCATTAACTAATAATATTAATGTGTTATTATATGATTGAATAACTTTAAATTAAATATATATTATATAATAAAATGACTTTAAATTATATATAAAGTGATACCTAATCATATAAATGATATGTTATCATTAGTACGTAAACTAAAACTCACTGTTAGTGCATATAAGTTTACTTTTTATGAAGTCAAATGCATCTTATAATTGGCGAGGCAAATAGCACTAATATGCCTCAAACCAAACTTTATTTTCTATACGCTGCTTTTTTCTTACTACTAAATTTGTCAGTTTACTTTTATTTTATATTTACCAAAGTTCCATATTTACTTTTCTATTTGTACTTGTCCATATTTTTTATATTAGTTTATAAAGATTAATTTGTATAAATAACATTATTGCTTTCTAAATAAAATTATAATTGAGCATCTTATCAAAATTAATTGAAATGTTAGTGTAAATTTAAGTGGAATTGGAAACACCATTGATCATATTTTTCATTGCTAATGAATTGAGCTTTACTGGGTATCTTCACATTCATGAGGACGTGATTATGCTTGTTGGCATGGGAATAGTCTCCATAAGCTCATTTATTCATAAACTGATAACTCTTATTCAAGAAACCAAAATACTCTGTTACATATTCCCTATCATAATAGATTATTTGAATTGTTAACATTTTGCCTAATTATTTTAAAGTTGATCTCCACCCTTTAAGCTCCAAATATCAAACACACTGATAAGTCTGAATGAAGAAATTTCACTTGTGGTTCTGTAAGTACATGACTATACCAATGTCAATAATGCTTTGTGAAAAGAAAGAATGGCTTATGATGTGATTCTGAGTTTCTGTAGGCTTCACAATGGATGCAAATAACTTCTACTGAGGACTAGTTTTAGTTTTAGAATAACAAGCATTCCTAAAGAAAGTATTATGGTTTAGTGACTAACACTCACTATTGTCTCTGCACTAGACTCTCTGCATCTCCTAATTCAACTTCACCACCTTGCCAATCTCTTTCATTTTGAAACAGCATTTCAATTTCCTCCAAAGATTTCCCTTTCGTTTCTGGGACACATGTATAGACGAAAGCAACAGATGCAGCTGAAATCAGTGAAAAGATGAAGAAGGTTGCACCCACTGTAATTGCTCGACATAGGGAGAGGAAAGACATAGCAATAACACCACTACTGACCCTACTCCCCACTGCTCCCAGAGCGGAGGCTTGAGCTCGAAGCCTTAGAGGGAAAATTTCAGATGATAATACCCAACAAATCGGACCAATTCCTATAGAGAAGAAAGCTACATTGCCACAAACTGATAGAACTGCCAATCCAATCCCAAGGTGTCCAGTCCCCATAAATGTTAGAGAAAGGCTTAGAACAAGTAAGCAAATTGTCATTCCAATTGTGCTGACATAAAGCAAAGGTTTTCTTCCCACTTTGTCGATAAGAAGTATAGCAATCAAGATGAATAAAGTTTTGGTAAACCCAACAGCAACAGTTGCAGCAAGAAGCTTGGAATTGCTCTTAATACCAGCATTTTTAAAGATAGTGGGGCTGTAATACACAGTTGCATCAATACCTGTAATCTGTTGGAAGCATTGGATTCCACAACCTGCAATCAACATTCTTTTAACTGCAGGAGTAGGATTTATAATTTCATGCCACACAGCTTTCCCTTCATAATTCTCAGCGTGAGCACTCCCAGCAGCTTGCTGTATTTCAGCCAATCTCTCTTGCACATCTCTTTCACTTTCATTTATCTTTGTAAGCACTAGTCTTGCTTCATCAATTCTTTGCTGCATCACCAACCACCTGGGGGATTCAGGGATCACAAACAGGGCACATCCAATAAAGACTGATGGAAGGATCCCCACACCAAGCATGATCCTCCAGTTTATATGTTCTGGTAGTCCATGAAAAGCATAATTCGAGATATATCCGAGCAAAATTCCTATATTTATAGAGATCTCAGGAAAGGAGGTGAGTGATCCTCTTGTGACAGATGGTGATATCTCAGCTATATACACAGGCGCAATCATGACCCCAAATCCTATTCCCACACCAGTCAAGAGCCTTCCAATCATTAGTACTGTAAAAGAAGGGGCAAGAGCCATTGTAGCTGCACCTGACTGAAAGACAATGGCTGCAAGGGCTATTGTCCATTTCCTACCAAGGACATCTGATGTTTTGCCCCCGGCTAAACTACCCAAGAGTGAAATTATGCTCAGAATGCCAACAAGAACTTCCTGTTGTACCTCACTTATCTTTAAATCCTCCTTCATAAATATGATTGCTCCAGACATTACACCCACATCTGCAAAGTGATTAGGACATGTGTCTCAAATTAAGAATACAACCACACACAAATAATCCAGCTAGCAGGACAAAACGAAACTGGGGTTTGAGTTTAATGTTAATCATAATCCAAAAGTACTTAACAAGATAGGTTGGAACACTTAACTGTCTGTTTACCCTTCCCATTACACCATAGAACACTGTTATTCAGAAATTGTAGGTCAGAATGGATCAGAAGTTTCAGCAAGCTAGTGCAAAATCGCCAATTTATCAAATCTTATTCAAATTCTAAAAATCATTTTGCATTGATTAGTTCTTCTTATTTCTTTAATGTTACATAATTACTGTTTACAATGCTGCGCTTCTTCTGCTGCTAACAGTAAATGCGGCATATATTACAAACTGCCCTACCAGCACCAGGTACATGATGTTAATGGAAAACCAAGTCTCCTTTAATATTACTCTAGAACTTTATAAGAAAGGTAGGTTAGTAAAGCACAATTACAACAAAACAAAAAGCAGAATTTCCAGCCATTTATAAGTACAAAGTATCATAATCACTCCCGTTCTGCAATTTGCATTTCCCTGTCTCATTAATTGGATTGATATTAGAGCGAGAGAAAGAGAGGGAGAAGAAATACTAACCATAGCCAAGGAGCACAGAATTAAGAGAAGCAAAGATGGCACAGGCAGTAACATATTGTTTTGCGCTACCATTGTTAATAAAAACCACTTCTTTTTCCTGATCTTGAGCATTAGATAATGTTATTCCTTCTCCATTTCCATGACTAGACATTTTCTGATACTTGTTACCGTTCTCTTGCAAACCCATTTCCTCTTCTGCGTAAATTACACTGTGTGAACGATATTTACAAGATTATTGTTATATGTCTCCTTCCTTCACTCTTTGCGTTCGCTCAAAAGGAGAAAGATGGGTTCTGACAAAAGTTCCTGTCTTTTTTATTTGTGAGTGTGAAAACAACACTTCCATTCTTTAAGATTTAGGAAAAGTAACCACATTTATGGTAACTCGATAATAGCTCATTCTTCTTAAAAAATATCTACATTAAAAAAAAAAAAGAGTTTAAATTCTTGTTTATAGTATTTTAAAATTAAATTTTTGATTTATTTAATATGTGATTAGAGACTTGGTATTGTATTTAAATATTATTTTATTTTTAATTTAAAATTATTTAATTATATAATAATATATTATTTATGAAAATAATTTATTAATTATTAAGTAAAAAATGTGATGAATGGTGTAATTATGTAAAGTTCCTAATATTAAATGAGATCTTATATAAATTATCCATAAGTAACCAATAATATGACGAAGAGGAATAATTGGAATAAATATATAGCGGTGGCCATTTTTACTAGTGGTTAGTTTTTCAAATTATTTAATGCTATTTGTGTGCTTGCCTGCTTAAGATCCGGAACAGGGCGGGCCCGGATGATGTTCCTGTTGACCAAAGTCAGCTAATGTATCCTGTTATTCTTTCATCTCATCAATCAAAATTCAACACGTGTCTCTGCCACATCACTAATCAAATTTTGATAAATTATTAGTGAACAAGATTTTACCCTATTTCCTTTTATACATAAAATTTCTTTTTTTTTATTATTTAAATTATTTTTTAAGAGTTTATACTGGTTAATGCTTATTTACTCATAATTGTTCGTTCGCTTGCATTGTATAGAGGCGACCGTGAACTTTTTATTAACTAAAATTATACATATAGTTGAAAAGTAAGAGAAATTTTAGTTTATTCACTGTGCCATCCTCTAAACTGAGACCAATTTTTTTATTTTTTATATAATTTTTAAAATTGGGTTATTTTAATTAATATATTTTTATAATAATTTAATTAATAATAAATAATATTATGAGTAATAGTAATACAAATAATAATATAAAAATAATTAGCGGTTCATGCCAAACTCCTATTGGCTGTTGGGGACCAGAATATTAACCATACTGTCGCGTGGTACATAAACTATCGATGGGGCGTTCCTCCTTTTTAGACTGAAACTTTCTCCTCCCGATTCGTCGTCATTTCAGTTGCTTTATCATCAGAAACATGGCAGCAGACACTCTTCCGGTCCAAAACGGCACCGCTTTGTCGAACGGAGATCTGAGCACCACAAACCCTAACTTTAACGTCGCCACTGCCAAGAAGTCCAAAGAGAGCGAACGGCGCCGTCGCAGGCGGAAGCAGAAGAAGAACAAGGCCTCCAAGCAGGCCACTGACTCTAATGCCGACAACGGAAACGAAACAGACGAAGATGAGGCCAAGGAGAACGCCGATCCTCAACCACAGGTCTCGCTATACTTCTAGGGTTTCATTTTTTATTCTTTTATTTATATCTATGCATGTGTTTATGTTTGTCGATTTGAACGAAGGATGAATTTTTAGGTTATAGTGAGTTGATTTTGGGGCTAACTGAATTAAGGTTAGTGTGAGTTATAATTAGGTTTCCGAGTTGCTAGAGAGAGCCGTATGTATGTTATTTTGTGCTAGTGCCGTTGTTTTACTTTCATCTAGAAAATGAATAAGTAAATAATGAAGATCGGCCTTGTAGTCTATATAAAATGGTCTGTAGAATAGAACCTGTTGGTTGAATGGGAAGGAAGTGTATCTATTTGTATTCGAGCTGTTGTGTTGCGGATTAAGCCATGGATAAGGATGGTGAACCTGTGAGTCTGTTTGGGACTTGAAGATAAATATTCATATTTCAGATTGATCTCTATTTGGTTTGTATCTTTCAATATTACAGTAAAAAAATACATACGAATCTTAATCTTTGGACACACTAATTGGATCCTTTTTCCTTATAATGTTGACAAGAATTTAGAAGTCAAGATTCATTAATTGCCTTGACCAACAGTTTTTAGGTATGTTATATCAAAGAGGTGCAGTAGGTTGAGTGGATGCATTAATGGATGAGCTAGTTTCTGGGTTCTGTATAGGCATTTAGTAGTTGGAGGGGAGGAATTAATATAGAACTTGAATTTTTGGGATGATTTCTTATTTTTTAGTAATTTAGACTGAACTAGTTATAGCCAATGACATTTGTATGATTCTTTATGCATCTGCTTGGTTCAGTGCAATCATTGTGACTTGTGCAACTGTTTAAAATTATTTGTCAGGTTCATGAGCAAGTTACTATTGAATATGTCCCAGAGAAAGCAGAGCTAGTAGATGGTATGGATGACGAATTTAGAAAGATATTTGAGAAGTTCACTTTTAATGATGCTGCTAGTTCTGAGGTAAATGTGTGAACTTTTAATTTGACTTCCTCTTTTTTTGGTCAGAATGTTTAAGCTGAATTTTGTGTATTTATCCAGGAGAATGATAAAGCAGATGAGGCTGCCAAAAATGCAGACTCAAAGAAGAAGGCTGACTCAGATTCAGAAGAGGAAGAACAGGATGACCAACAAAAAGAGAAAGGCCTTTCAAATAAAAAGAAAAAGGTTTTGGTGCTTCATTGAATGTTTTGTTTTTCTTCATTTAAAGTTAATCATATAATTGCCATATGTTCATCATTGTGTATTACTGTTTTTGTTACTATTGCTGGCACGAGACTGAGATTTTTTAAAAATCTTTTTTCAGCTTCAACGACGGATGAAGATTGCTGAATTGAAACAGATTTGCTCAAGGCCTGATGTTGTTGAGGTAGTGATAAATGCCCCTATGTTTCATTTTTTGATTTGGATTCATGTGCTCTTTCCTTCTTTTTGGTGATGTAGTATGTTTTCTTCATTCTTGACTTGGGGATAAATGCGATTGATAAAATTAATTTTTATATCTGTTGACTATTTGCAAAGAGAGATAAAATATGTGTTAAGGATCCTATAAGACATCATTTTGATCACCTAATTCACAAGTTCTGTTTTGATATACTGTTTTAATCCCTGCCAATATTCTCTCTAGTTTCTTGTAATTGTTGGTAATCTGTTCTACTTTTTGTTATTTTTCCTGACTCATTTAACTGTTTATGTTGTATTCAGGTTTGGGATGCAACTGCCGCAGACCCTAAGTTGCTGGTGTTTTTGAAGGCATATAGAAATACTGTACCCGTTCCAAGGCATTGGTGTCAGAAGAGGAAATTTTTACAGGTTAGTAATTTCTGCTAAACTTGACTAATGTGTATTGAAATAAGCATGCACAATGTGGGATTGGTCAACATGAGGTGTTTAGGGAAGAGAGTGAGGAAAGATCTATGCGATAAGATTTCCCTTATATGTATGTATGTGGTTCTTGCAGGGGAGCTGCTGTGACATCCATGGAGCCTGGACTTGTATGTATTTTGGAAAGAGGACCCTTGAATTATATTTCATTAAATGTATTGGCCAATGTGGGTTGGGATATAGATGTTTATCTGGCTTTTAAAGGAAAAGCTTTAGTACAACAGCTTCCTTTGCATGCTAGATGTAGGAGATTTTTGTTCCCTGTTGAGGTGCTAATTAATTTGCTTTGAATTTCAGATACCTGTCCATTGTGCCTAATGCCCGGGCTAGATTCGTATAAGATTTTCACATTTTTAAGTTATCTGAGTTGGGTGCAGATTAACTTTTGTATTTGTAAAATTTCTGATATATAATCGGTTTTGGATTTTTTGTTTTCAGGGGAAGCGTGGAATTGAGAAGCAACCATTTCAGCTTCCTGATTTTATTGCTGCAACAGGAATTGAGAAAATTAGACAGGTAGCTTAAATTTTATCATTGTTTCCTTCACTTTTTCTTTCTTTCTATTATTGTGTTCACATTTCCTTTTTCTTATCTGTTGAACAGAGTTCTATTCTCTAAATCTTACTTGCTCCCTGCATGATGCCTATTTTGCTAGATATCATTATTGTATGTGTTTGTGTACATTATGAGGGTGCCAAGTTAAGTTAATTTTATCAGAGGTTAAAGACTGGAATTCATTATCTTTTTTTTCCCCCTTTTTATCTTTAATTCTCTTTTTACTCTAGATTTGCCCTCATTGGAACTTTGATACATTGTATGTGTTTGTGTACATTGTATGTGCCCACAGAGGTTAAAGCCTGATATCTTTGTAGTGCTGTCGGCACAAATATATTTGTAGTGCTATCTAGATCCCAATTACCTTTGTCTTTAATAAAGTCCTTGCGTTTATTCCGTGTTGTGTAGTGTCTATTGGCCCTGTTCGCTGGTCTTTTCTTACATCCTGGATTTAGGTTTTGTTTCGAGTTTCTGTTCCATTCTGTTCTGTGCTGTGTTGTGAAAGCCGCTGTTAACTTATTTCGTTTTCTTTTTCTTACAGGCTTACATAGAAAAAGAGGACGGTAAGAAGTTAAAACAAAAGCAGCGTGAACGTATGCAGCCAAAGATGGGGAAAATGGATATAGATTATCAGGTTTCATCTGTTTCTTGATTAATGTGTTTATAATTCTATAGTTGGTACTTCTTTCTATGTTGAGTGACGTGCTTGCTCCTTTTATTTTGTTTTCAATGGTTATTGCCCTTTTTTGATAAGATTCTTGTTTCTGTTATTTAGGTCCTCCATGATGCATTTTTTAAGTACCAGACAAAGCCAAAGCTAACAACTCATGGTGATTTGTACCATGAAGGGAAAGAATTTGAGGTACATTGTGCTGTATATGTATTTGTGCTCATACATGCTTGATTCTTTTACAATTTGGATGCATTTTTTGTGCTGACTGCGTTTACATATACATGTTATTATTACATGGTGACTATCATCATATCATAGCATTACAGGGAAGAAATGATATGTGCGACTTTTTGATTTTTTTAGTTAATTATTTGTTCATGCAACTATAGAACACTCCATATCTCATGGTCATGCTTAATACTAAACATTACCTAGAGGTTTGAATAAAATGATGTGGACACTTGTAGATAATAGGTTTGGTTTTTGCTTTTTTTTTTTTTTTTTTTTGAAATAATGAAGTGGTGGGGATTTGTGCATATTCTTTACTAGCATGTACAGTCATGTGTTTGTTTGTTTGATCTGTAGGTAAAACTAAGGGAGATGAAGCCCGGAACATTGTCACATGAGTTAAAAGAAGCTCTTGGTATGCCAGATGGTGCTCCACCCCCATGGCTTATTAATATGCAGGTGAGTTTGTCTAAATTGTCTGCTTTTGTATCTATGATTTGTTTTTTCTAACTATGGATTTGATCATGTAGAGATATGGCCCACCACCTTCATACCCACATCTTAAAATACCTGGGCTTAATGCTCCAATTCCTGCTGGAGCTAGCTTTGGTTATCACCCTGGTGGCTGGGGCAAGCCTCCTGTCGATGAAGTATGTGATCTATATAAAATTTGTCTCAAATTACTTTTATTCAGCTACTTTTTAGAATATACTTGGTTTATAATCAATTTCTTTTGTCATTATAAACAGTATGGACGCCCTCTGTATGGAGATGTTTTCGGGGTTCAGCAACAAGAACTGCCCAACTATGAGGTATGGGACTCTGCACGATTGGGTTTGGTTGGCCCATATATATATATATATAGATGTAAAACCATAATCAATAGTCAAAATATGAGTTTCAAGTGACTGTGCCAAGTTGTGACTGGGATTACCAAATTTAAATTTTATTCTTGTGGGTCTCAACCCTTTGGTTTGAAGGGTTTTTTTTTCAGTCTCAAACTTTAACCCATGAATTCCTAATCTGGAAATTGATTGACATTATCTTCATTTGAATTAATTATATCAATTCAGGAGGAGCCTGTTGACAAGACCAAGCATTGGGGTGACTTGGAGGAAGAGGAAGAAGAAGAGGAGGAGGAAGAGGAAGAAGAAATTGAGGAAGAAGAGTTAGAAGATGGTATTCAATCTGTAGATACACTTTCGAGGTATACATTTCTTCATCATCAGTGTGCTGTTATGTTGGTGATGGCCTGCTGCATTGACTCTTTTGTGTACTGCATGGCACTTCATATCTTTTGCAACTAATATTTCATAGTAAAGTTCTAGCCTGTCTGTCTTTCTAGGTTTGTCACAGGTTCTGACTATATAGTTTGCTTTTCCTGTTTCAGCACACCTACTGGTGTTGAGACACCTGATGTTATTGATCTTCGTAAGCAACAGAGAAAGGAACCAGAGAGGCCTCTATACCAAGTGAGTAACCGAGTTTGAAAATCTCTCACATTAACATTTGTCCATGTTAGATGGTAGGCATTTCTACTTACATTTTTTCTCCCTTATTTCTTGTAGGTACTTGAAGAAAAAGAAGAGAGGATTGCTCCAGGGACTTTACTTGGAACAACTCACACGTATGCCACTTATTTGTTCCAGAATTTCCAGTTCCTGATTTCTATAAATCTTGGTTAATAATATGATTATTATTATTATTGGTTCTTTTGGTTTACAGGTATGTGGTTAACAGTGGCACACAAGACAAGACAGGAGCGAAAAGGGTAAGGATGAAGTGTGTTTATCCTTTATATTAAGTTTGCTTTCGAAACACCAATAAATAGAAAAATTAATAATTTGAATTCTCTCTCCCGTGATATCGCATTTTCTTATCATTTTACCACTTCTTCCATTATTGTTTGTGGTGCAAAGACTCCACTGTAATAGGATATGCAACTGATGCTTGGTTTGTTGAAAACTCTGGTGATTAGATTTCCTCACCTTTTTGTTCTTTAAAAATTGGCAGGTGGATCTGCTTAGAGGGCAAAAATCAGATAGAGTTGATGTCACTCTACAACCAGAAGAGCTTGAACTTATGGACAATGTTCTGCCTGCAAAGTAAGTTAAAACCTTGTGAATTGGATATGTTATTGCTAATGTTTTAGCATTCACTAGAACAATGTGAGTTAATTATTTTTGTGAATTTTGCAGATACGAGGAAGCAAGGGAGGAGGAGAAACTGCGTAGTCAGCGTGAGGATTTCAGTGACATGGTTGCCGAGGTGAGTTTAACTATTTGTTACAGCATCCATAAAGAAAATGGCATTAGATTGTAGTCCATGATAGAGAGATGTTTTAAGTATAAATGGAATTTCCCTTTCGAAGTTGATAAAATGACTGTATGGATTATGCAGAACGAAAAGAAGAGGAAGCGAAAGATGCAGGAAAAGGAAGGAAAATCAAAGAAAAAGGATTTCAAATTCTAGATGAGGCAATGTGTTTACTGATGCTAGGAATGGCTGGCCTTGTTGGAATGGAAGCAAACATTTTGACATGATATGAGAATGCAGAGACAGAAATTTTGTTTTGTTTGGAGCTTTTGTTTACCAGAGAATAATTGCCATGCCAATATATGCTGTAAACAAATTTGTATTAAATGTTGTTGTCTATCTATCTATCTAACATCGTTTGATTAATCTACTTTAGAATCAGAAAGAGATCCAATGCCAAAAGGTGGAATTGTTGGTCATCAGCAACAGTGTTTTGCTTGGTAGGTTCTTATTGGTTAAGAAAAGGGAAGCTTAGATGTCAAGTAAATCCGTTAAAGGTATGTCCTTGTTCCTCCACTTTAGATTTAAAAAAAAAAAAGGTGTTGTACAGCTTTTTAGTGGGGATTTTTTAGTGTTACTTCTTATCTCTATTGAGGGCAGGGCAGTGAATGTAACACACGTAGAAAGCTTATTAAAGTAACATTTCCATTCTAAATTGGGATTTGTGGCATGCTAGCCAATTGGAGGCTTGTCAACTCCGCATTGATGAATACGGGTCAATTCTGAGATTTATAGTGTTTAAATAAATGCATAAAGAAGTATATAATTAGGGTTAAAAGTTTAAGATAAATTAAAATATTTATACAATTTTATTTTGTACAGTATTTTTTTTTTCCAGAGTATGCCTCCTATTAGTATACTGAGGTTGCCGAATCTGTTCACTTAATTTTGCATTAAGTAATGTATTTTTATTCGAACGACTATCAAATCACTTAAGCCATTTCATTAAAAAGGCAAAAATGTCATCGTTGTACCTAATTCGTTTAATATTTACAATTGAGATTATCATCATTGCAACAAATAACAGTTATAAACCTCTGTATATTTTAGTCCAACCACTTAGTTGCGAGAGAGTTATTATCGACTTGCATGCGATAAAATAAGCTTGTTTCATCCGTATTGTAAATGTCTCTCAACATCCATTTATCTAATTTTTCCGTTATTGATGGCAAAATAGTTTTAATTTTTCCTTATCCGTCGAACTACTCTCCCCAAAGCAATGTATTGTTGCTTGAACTTTCCAACCATCCATTTGGACATTCAAATGAGGCAGCTTCGGGATAGAGTTGTGTTAGCAATTGGCCACTCATATTCCTATATTCTTGATGACATACAAACCATTCTTAGATGATAGACTTCATTGCTGCCGATTGTATTTGGATTAAATAATACTTTTGAAGGGGATTGGTGGATCGTTTGAATGTTTTAAATAGTGTTACTTATGAAATCTTAAAAAATAAATATTATATATACTAATTTTGAATATATAAATAATTATTATTATATAATTGAATGTTATTTTATCTTTAATTTAAAATCATCTAATTACATGATAATATGTATCAACTTTGTATCTATTTGTATATTTAAAATAGGTATATATAATTTTATTGTATCTAATCGTAAAACCATGAATATTGTCTAATCACTTCACAAAATCTTTCTATATCAAATTGGGGTTTGATTCATTTTGCACTACTCAAGATGAATACTTTCAATTCTATTTTTGCTGTCGACCACTTGTTTCATTCTAATTTTGCTACATTCCAATTCTAGTTTGTACTTGTGGCTGGCCTTGCCCTTCATAGCCCATAACCTCACTTTCAATTTTATTCCTTTCTTCCTCCTTACTCTCTTTCTTTCCATAGCCGCCAGACCCACCACCACTATCATTCTAATATTTCTTTCTTGCACCAAACAAACTTTATGCATCTTCATTTTATGTATTTATGTATATTTATATGTTTGACAAGTTTAAGTCTCAGCATCATATGCAGCCACCGCCTCACGGGTCACTTCACTAAAGAGGAAAAGTGATAAAATCTTTACGAAAATCATACAACCCTGTTTGGAACTGGATGTTTTGATTAAATTGGTGAAATTATAAATGAATGATCTCTTGTCAAACTCCATGACGTTTCACTTGGATTCAGCTTTGGCAGTTTCTGCCGCCCCATGTACTAAACTTAAGGCTCTTCTCTTTGACCCTTCCCATCAATATGATTTTGTGGGTTGCCTGCAATTGCTTGCGGCTAACAAATTACTTGTGGTTTAAAAATTGTTCGAAATTAATCCTAGTTGGGTTTTCCCACTATGAGAGTTTGAACAATGTTGAGAGCAAAGAACAATATTGTGCTTCAAATGAAGAACTCACAGTCACATCTTGAATCTGGTGGCCACTAGATATTCATACACCAATAGCATCCTGTAAAGCCCGTTGAATAATGAAAAATCTTAATTATATCATATTACGAAGCTTTTAATTAAGTAAATCAAAAATTTAATTTTAAAATATTATTAATGAGACGTGAACCCTTTACTTTATGATCGGAATGATATTTCTTGTACATTCAAATTTCCTTTTGGACAAATCCCAACCATATCACCTTGTTAGTTTGACTATAAATCAAGTAATGATGATCCACCCTGTTAATCAGTTTTATGGTTCTCAAAGTGTTTTTGTATTTTATTAATTATAATTGAAGTACAAGTTGCCAATCCCAAAAGCAGCTTTTGGCACTTGCAAGAGGCGATTATTTTCTGTAAAGTAAGCAGCACTGCAATTATAAACTCATGTTACATGAAGCTGCCTCCATCATATTCATGCATAGTTTCATTATAAACTCATTTTTGATAAAGTACAAGAAAAATATCGAGTATTCGATAAAGCAAGACAAAACATTCATGGTCAAACATCGGTAAAATATGAGAGAGATGCTTAATTTGTATATAGATAAAACATAACTCTCTCGGATAATTGAATTACATAAAAAACTACTTATTTTATTTTATTAATTTTTTGTTGATTATATGAAAGCTCTTTGTTACACTGTTGTTATGTTGGTATAATTCTTTGTATAAACATGTACAAAAGGAAGATGGAGAAAGATTTTGTCCAGTGAATTATGGAGAGCATGTGGTCTTTGGTTAGATAAGCAAGACTATCATGATTAATGATGTCTCACCCATTCATCTTTTGATCAACAAACACCTGATTAACCTGAAAATTTGGAAACTTATTGAAAGGGATGATCCAAGTTAACTGAATTTTCATCAAGCAGCTTACCACCACCACCAACCTAGAACCATCAATTGTACTAGGCCATGCTTCATCTTATAGTGTATTGACAACAAAGCTCTGATTAATGATGAAAATTTGATACCAAACCTGAACAAAGACTCGGCATTCTTCATATTATAATGAGTGTGAATTGTAAAAGTGGCTTGATGGGTTTGTTTAGGCTGCAAGATTAGACTAATTTGTGATTATATTTATTAAGTTGGATTAATTATATATATAATAATTATTATAAGTCACCTTGTTTGGAAGAGATGATCCACTTCTATTTTGTCCTTCTGAAAATGTTGAAAACGTCATTGCAAGCCACTTTACCTAACCGACCGACCAACTCATATAATTATTATTTAATTCCATTCACATTCCCTCAAGAATCCAGTGTTCTTGTTTGTTTACATTAAACCTGCTCTTTCATCGTGCCCTAATCATATGCACGTGCCTCTTTTAATCCTGTTTATTTGACTCCGAACATGCCCCAATCATTCCTTCTTCTTGTACATCATTTTTCTTATGGGATTCCCTTTATTTGTTCTAAAAAGCGGTTGAATTCATATTAAGTTTGCGTAATTTGAATAACAATAAAATTATATATATATAATTTTGAATATACAGATAATACGTTATTAAGTGAATAAATAATTTTGAATAAAATAAAAAATAATACATACACATATAATAACATATGAATGAACATTAAGACTACCTTTGAGTTATTGATGAGTCTTTAATAAAATCAATATGTTTTCCATTAGAGTGTTATGAGGAACAGAAGTGACTAAACAAAAGATCGATAAGTAATGTTATATATATTCAATTTTAAATACCCAGATAAAAATTTAGATGATATGTTATTAAAAATTGAAAATCTTGTCATTTGACGGGCGGCGATCGGTAATTTGACACCAATGGACCACATCTGTCGAACTCATTTTTCTAATGTCATATCTCAGAGACAATTATGCAAACATATATTACCCTTAGACAATTCTTCTACAAACATATGTACAAAATATACAAATTCTGGTGTTACTCTCAATAATGTAGTGTATGCAGCTAACACACATGGCCATGGCCTATATGGCTGAACCTCGTGCAGTCTAAGACATGAATGCCCATGTGCATTGCCCATTTGCTTCACCACTAACCTCCCATCACGTGATGCCAACTATTTCGAATCATGGGTGCCTTCCCCAACCTCTCTTCTTCGCCACCTTCTATTCTCCTAGTATCTCACTCCCAACTTTCGTCCACCTCTGTCTAAATTATAAGCCCTGCTATGTGTACTTGTAACCTAAGTGGTACAAAAACAGAAGTGTGAAAACGAATAAACAAAAAGGTTAAAATGTATTTTTTTTAGAAAATATGGAAAACAAAAATATGAAAAAAATATATAAATATAAAAAATATAAGGTATGAATATAATTTTTATTAAAAAATATAATAATCTAAAAAAATATATAAATGTGTAAAATATAGGGTGTGGATATTAATTTTTATAAAAAATATAATAATCAGTATTTTTTTAAAAAATACAACTCTTTAACAATAATAAAGTATGTATTCAACCAATTTGATTTATTAACTGACAATCGAATAACAATGTAATTCAAAGTAATATCTATTGAACACTCAACTAATTTGATTTATCAACCAACAACCATGGTAAAGAAAGAGATGGTATGCAACTTAATACAAAGTTAATTCAGAATAACATCATTCAAATAATAACTCACAACTAGAAGTGAGTGAAACTAATTTAAAATTTAGATAACCTATTGAATTTTGAAAGTAAAACAAAGCAAAGTCGTACAAATTACAAGTTACAAATGATTTATGGACTAAAAAGTATGACATAATCAGTTCGCTGAGAGTTAGAGACATCAAAGAGGAGATGATTTTCTACTGTCGATGCACTGACAATGATGAAAAAATTTGTCAACTAGTGTTATCGACTAATCTAACAAAACTAATCTTTGAACTTTTATCGACAGTTGAAAAAACCATAAATAGAGAAGAAATGAGGTTTAACACGTCGAAGAAAAGAAATATTTTAGATGCCGAAGAGAAGAGGAGACAAAATTATCAGAGATAGTGAAATATAAAATTAAATTTTAATCGATTAAAAAATAATAAAAAAACATATTTCAAAATTTTTATATTTTTAAAGTATCCCAAAATATTTCCCACCAATTTATAGACGTTTATATTTGAGAAAAATATAAATACATCATATAATGTGTGTATGTGCTTTCTAATGTTTAATAATTATTAATTTAATTATTAATAATAAAATATTATTTTATAATTAAATATTATTCCTTCTTGACTAAAATTCATCTACCACCTTTAGAAACAAATCTTTATTAGTGTCCATAATTGATTATTACCCAAGTAATAGATAATTTTTTTTGATTTAAAATTGTTATAGTATAATAGAGTGAAAATCTACACCCCCTTTACAGCGACGAAGCACTATCAATGGCCCAGGGGCACCCACGTGTAAGTAAATCAAACATACACCTTCCAGGCTAAGGAAGTAGTTCAGTGTATCTTCAATCCACCAGCACAAGTGTCAGTTTGTTGGCCTATTTAACATGTGTTACACACAAGGCTTCTTCCCATCTTCGCGTTCTCGACATCAATCATCATAATTTCATTAGCTTTTACAGGTAGGGAAAAGTATATCATACAAGATACAGATAGATATCACTCAAAGACATGCTCACTTCTCATCATCTTCCTAAACTTTTCTCAGCTGTTTGGCTTTTAACCAACAATCTCATCTTCTTCTTTTTCTCCTTGTTGTTCTTCAGATTCATCTCTCTTCTTGCTCCTCGCTCTAAGGGATAGAGTTTCAGTTTCGTTATTGTTTGATCGTCACAGTATATATTTTTTGTTTTGGGGTTCTTGAGATTCATGGGGTTAAGTTCTAAGCAAGTTTCTAGTGATGGGCATGGTTGGAGCCAGGCTCTGTTGCAAGCTCAAACCTTGGAGCTCCCCAAGCCGCCATCACTGAAGCGGCAACATCCACAAAATCAGCAGCAGGCTGAGCCATTGAAGTGTCCGAGGTGTGATTCAACAAACACTAAATTTTGTTACTATAATAATTACAACAAGTCACAGCCTAGGCACTTCTGCAAAACTTGTAAGAGGCACTGGACTAAAGGTGGCACTTTGAGGAATGTTCCTGTTGGCGGTGGCCGCAAAAACAAGCGTCTCAAAGCGTCAAATAAGGCCACCAACACCAACACCAACACCACCACCACAAGCAGCACTGCAACAGCCGCCAGTAGTGACACCAGTAACAGGGTTAATAATACCCAACTGGGAGTTCAATGTCAGCAGCCCAGACAGAATCTTTCTTTCGCAATTGGTGATCAAAGGAACTTGTCTGGCATACTTTATCAAGCGTCGATTCATCCTCCTACTTTGTTACAACAGGATCTTGTCAACTCAGGCAGTTTGGACGCTAAGGAAATGAGCTCCAGCAATGGAGTTTTTAATGGTTCTGGTGTTCAATTGGCGCCTCAAAATCAAAGCTTGCACCTTCCTTATGCAAGTTCAACTTCTTTTGACACAACACAATACACAGGAGAAACCATAGAGAATCCAACTATGCCCACAACAAGCAACACAGTCAAGCAGCCATGGGCTCAAATAGCTACTACAAGCAGTGAAATGGACATGACAAATTACTGGAATTGGGATGATATTGAAACCTTTGTCTCTACTGATCTCAACATGTCATGGGATGATTCTGACATCAAACCTTGAAAGAAAATTCAATTGACTATATGTCACTAGGGTCTGTCGATCTTTTTTCTTCATGAGCTGGGGTGTTTGTGTTTTTCAGAGATTAAAGAGAGTCTATTTCTTCTGGTTAATTAATCATTCAAAGCACAGTCATATCTCTCAACCTTATGTAACTGTTGTATGAGATGTGGACTAATTGAAGCTGCCATTTAGAAAGAAAAAAAAAAAGTTTCAGCTTCATGTAGGTGTCTTCGTTTGTCATTTATGTGTCACTCTTTCTTGTTTCTTCCCAGAAAAAGGAAAAAAGAAAGAATGTAAAGATAGGTTAGGAAGAGTTGTTTATGACAGAATTAAAATGATAGAATTTGGGGGATAGTGATATAATTGTGATCACATTTCAGAGGCATATGTGAGTTGGAGTTCTACAGCTAGATGTGATGGAGATTCTTGTGGATATGTATATCTGTTTTTGGATATCTAAATAATATTTTACTCCATGAGATTTGTTGCTCAAAATTTATGTCCACTTGTTGAGAATCATTCTCTTTTCCAAGCCCTGACAGAAGTTTGTGTTGTAAAGTATGTTTTCCAATTATTTCCTATAGGAAAATTTACAAGGCTTTCTACTTATATATTATTCATGTTGAAATCTGTTGACAAATATAATATTAACTGCTGAATTCCCATCCATTCATTCCCCTACTAGGCATGTGCAGCTTGGGGCCACACACACACACGCGTATATATATATATATATATATATTCAAGGTTTGCTTTTGTTTAAAATCATTTAGAAAATGATTAAACTGGGGGCTGATACCCAGTAATTAACTCGGGAAAGTCATGAATTCCTCATCTACATCGATGGTATTCTTTTTATAAAGACAGACGATGGTTTGTAGTATTTTTATGTTTAGCTTCCCTGATAGGGATACAACGAAACAGAGAGACAGGATAAACAAGAAAAGAGAGTGGTTATTCTATCCAAAATGAACATGAGATATTTATCTTGGAAATTCAAGGAGTCGTTCACATGAGAATGTGGCAATGTTAGTGGGGCTTGAATCAGCTGCCATTATGAAATTTTTGCAACTTTATGCACGTTTTGCATGGGCTATGTGCCAGATTCTGATACAACCAAGCTTATACACTTGGAGCAGATTGATGGGAAGCAACAAAATTTAGAGGATGAAGGGGCTGTGGAAGATCATCAGAAGCTGGACATTAAGAGTAGCCCAATATTGAGGTCCATAAAAGAGATTTAAGAAGTGTAGAACAACAAAGAGCCACCCATGTGACTCATTAGATAAAGAAGATTTATTTTGTTATGGATGAGACCAAATATAATTAGTGGGTATTATTCAATTTTGTTTGGAATTAGAGAGTTTTATATAACTGGTTTTATATACAACTGGTTTTTGTATTTTGTTTGACGTATAAAAAGAATACAGAATAATCTTGCTCTTTCTATTGTTTCTTCTCTCTCTGCTTCAATTCTTTTCTGTACTTCAATTTTCTTTCAAGTTTTTCTTCTTCAAGAGCCGACACTTGCTTGAAGAGTGGACAGCTTTCGATCATCCTGCATTCCTTGAAAATTCAGGAAGATCGCATCAGATTCTTTGGACCTTCCAAGGATACAATGAAATAGTGAATCTTGGGCAATGTTTAGCATTTGATCTTGGAATTTTTTGCCATAAAACTGATTTTTTTTTTTGGGTTGTGAGCGCTTTAAATTTTCATGATTAAGGGAAGACATCAGAACTCTTAATTGGCTCATTGTTCTGTGGCTGATTCTGGATCCTATCCTCTAAAAACAAGGAATCAACATAGAAAAATTTGCTAATCTTAGACTGGATTCATCATCGAATGTTATGACCTGGCACATTCACCAAGCGGATCAGGGTATTGGATATTACTGAGTGAGACAACATTAACTTCAAAGAATTTGTCATCAAAACAGACTGAGAAATCAGAGGTTGACTTTAGGAGACTAACATGGTTAATTTTTTTTCATTAGCCTTCTACTTGTTTAAGGATAGGGATGTGCTTTTGTATTGTTGCAGTAATGACAGCACGCACAAACTGTTGAAAAATATGCTAAACTCGGGCTGTGGTGTGTTATCCTTAAAGGTGGGGTGACCGTATTCTGCGAAACGGGAAGGTTTGGGCTAATTATCTGAGTCCCCAGATGACTGGTTGTCCAAGGCTTTTTTATGTCATCTGTCACCAGCCATCATTGACGTAAAAGTTTCTAAGGGTGGAATGTAGTGAAAGACCTCTTTTTAGTGGTAAATATTGATGTGATTTTTCGTCATTAATTTTTATATAAAATTTTGAGCCTTACTTAAAATAAACTAAGGTGGCAAGCTAAGGGTGATTAGAAATTGAAGACATTTTAATGTGTCTACTATTATGTGTAAAATAAAAAGATAGAATGTGAGAAAATAGAACACAAGATTTTCAATGTGATAAGCCTGATGACCGGAATGCCTACCTCCATGGTGGTGCAGATGTTACCTGTTGTATATCATATCCATTTATGGTTCTTTATAATAAAAGATAGATGAGGATTGAGAGGAAATATTAAACAACCATAACAACATTAATCAGGGAGCTGTTCTTTGCTTATGTTGTTTCTTCAGAGCCATGAATATGGCTGCCACTTCATCATAGTCAGGAAGCTTTGGGTGCACATGGCTATGCAATGAGGCATTGCTTTTTTCTGAATGTTGAAACTCTGAAGAAGCTGACTGCAAATCGTTTTCACTAGTCACAGTCCTCTCATAAGATCCTTTTGAACAAGAGCAACACCAAGATGTACAACTGCCTGGAAAATGTGAAACTTCTGCTCGTCCAAATTGGAGATTTTCTCCAGGGAACTCCATAACACCATAGTTACAGGGATGCTCTAGGGAGCAGTAGCTTGCTCTACCAAATGTAGAACAGTCTCCTAATGCGGAAATGGATGAATCAAAGAACAAAAATGCCCTTTTGTCCTCATCACACTCATCCTCTACTGTGCTAAGCCTGATCTCCTGTACTTGCTCAAAATTGACTGTATTATCCTGAAACTGAAATAAGTCTTCCAATGGGAATGTAGAAAGCTTCATTTCAGGTTGGTTAAAACTTCCAACTAGATTACAGCTTTCCAATTGTGCTGCACTTTTATGCATAGTACCTACTTGAAGAGTCTCAAATGTCAATTTTACAGACCTGTCAGTACGTTTTTCTTTATAACATGAAGCCAGAATCTGCTGTCCCTTAAGGCTGTTATAATTTATTTCTGGCACTTCCTTGAAGACAAATCCTTCCCATTGACACTCATTATGCCCACAAAACTGGATTAAGATTGTATAAGTCATTTGTTTATTTCTGAATCTTATGTTAAAATATAAACTTGTGGCAGAGGCATACCTTTGATAAATTTTGGAGGCTGTATTCCTTGGCTATTTCATCTATCAATCTTACTTTTGCATCATCGGGAATTGACTTTACAATAAGCTTCTCCCTAATCTGAAAGATCGTATAAATTAGAAGTGTCAAGTTTTGCATCTTAATAAAAACCGCTTAAAAACATTTTCTCACCTGAATATTCACAAGGTTTCCAGGATGTAATCCAACAGCAGCCTTGGCAAACTTGTGCCCATAACGCTCTGCAAGTAGCTTCTGGATAGATTTCAGTTCAGGCAGATCACCACACCAGGCAGCAGCAAATACTAAAGTTGAAACTGCCTCATTAATATCATCAGGACACCTCCTGGAGACATGAAAAAGTAGAAATTTAAAGTGAATTTGGCAAAAACTTTAATCACATTGTAAAACTATACAATGACTCATACTTATGCTTGCGAATATAGGGGAAATGAATGATGATGAATTCACAGAAATGACCCAAAAGATCATATGCAGCCAATAGACTCTGGTCCTTGAACAGCTGCTCAACCTGAAATACATAATGAAGGTAAGTCGGCAGAAAACTGATAATTAACAGGAGAGAAATTAAACCACAGGGTACCCTGGAAAAGGCAGCATCAATGTGGCCATTGTTTAGCAAGTGAGCAATGTCATCACGTAATTGTCTCACAATTGTGTCTCTTTTGATCTTCAGAAACTTGAGACGGCACTGAACAAGCCTAACCAAGTTCTTGCTGCAAACAGAGGAAACATGCATTGCAATCCTAATTAGTTTGATTAAACACAAGTAACTAGATGTTAATGTCGATTTTTTTTTATACCATTTAGAAGCTTTTCGCCATCCCAACAGAATGTCAAACATGTCAAAAGAGAGAAGAATGTTATATACAATATGAGACGGAGAAAGAAATGCATTAACCAGTTGGGGCTGTTACGGTCATAAAAATAGAGAAACAAATAAGCTTAGAGCTTGCTTTTGAATGGAGAGCGTGGCGGTTCAACTCTAGTAACTGTTCCATCCACTTTCTCCCGGCTCAAATATGCAGTTTACATACACAATTATCATATAAACTAATTTTTGAATAAAATATAAGCTTTTTATTTTGGAATGCATGCAGGTATTATATAAAAATACATAATCTATTACGATTTTATTTTTAGATTTTTCAACTTAAAAAAATTTTAATAAATTAAAAAGTTTAAAGATTGTTTAATCAATAATAACTTAACGTTTTTAAATGATGTGAAATATACAAACACAAATTTAACCTTTTCCTCGTATTTTTTGGTGTCACATTTTGTCACCAATTTTTTCTCTAATTGTTTTCTTTGTATTATTAGATTGGTATTGGTTTGTTCCGCAAAACAATTTGTGAATGTTTAAAGATTATTTGATGTGATTAATAAGCAATAAAATAAATAAATTAAAGTTGTTGATATCCAAGAGGATTTATCTGACTCACTGAAACTTATAAAATATCAATTCACCAATGGCCATCACTTGGTTTTCATTTATTTAATTAGAAAGAGTGGAAGAGTGTTTTTTTTTTTTTTTAATTAACTAATATTATATATATAAATAATACGCATAAATTTGAATACAAAGAAAGCCGAATAAGTATTCATCATTTAATGCTTGAGATAAATATAATTTTTTATTTATTAATTACCAAATATTTAAATATTTATCTATATATTAAAATTTGTTATTATTATTAAAAATATAATTTTTATTTATTAAAATATTTTTAAAAACTAAAAATTTTTTATATTTTTTTCTAAATTTAAAAATTTAAAATTTTTTTTAATTTAAAATTTGAAAAATCAATATTTTTCTTTAAAATTTTTTTAATTATCACTATTAATGGTCGACGAAGATGAGAATGATATTCCCCTTTTTTCTCTTTTTCTCTTTCAATCTTATACTATTTTTTATCGTTAAACAGATCAATCAACAAAATTCAGAGGAAAACGTTTATAATATATATCATCGTGTGTTTAATCAATTAACAGATTGTATACACAGAGAAAGGCTTTCTTGGAAGTCGATTATAAAATAAGATAATGGATTTATTTATTCTCGTGGCATATAAAATTAAAAAAGAAATCGCCAATTCATTATAAAACAGTGAATACTCTAGCACCTTAATCGCAGCAGCCAAAGTTCCATGGCCATGGCATCCACTTTCTCTCTATCATCCAACGTTCCAATCTCCCTCTCTTTCTCCCTCTCCCCTTCTTCTCAAAAGACATCTCAACTCTCCATTATTCGCAAGCGTAAATCCTATTCCATTCGTAAACCATCAATATCATGCAAACATAGCCAAATACGATAAGGCTATTAAGCTCATGAAAACTCTTCCTGACAGTGGCCCGCGTAGCTTTACGCAACAGGCTAATGTCCATTGCGCCTATTGCGATGGCGCTTACCACCTGGTGCATCTATACCATCACCACCTTGCTACAATTATAAGCAATTTATGATTTTCAAACTCAGAACTGATTTCTTAAATACATCATCTTTGCTTATAAGAGATCTGTGCTCTGTGCAAAAAACAATAAAGAACATGTTACATGTGCCTTTTCAGAGTTTTGCACGAGATAGATTAAAAGATTTTTGTTATGCACAAAAATAATAAAGTATATGTTAGATGCGATTTTTCATTATTAATCGATATATCTAATTTAGAATCTTTAAGTAAGATATGTCATAATAATATTAAATATGAGAAGAGCTAAATATATCAATTACAGTGTGTGAGAGTGTTTGAATAGATAAATTAAGCGTTTATCTCTTAGAATGATAAAAAGCAAAATGTTGTCTCTCATTCTAGCATTAAGTCTAAATTAAACTAAATGAATGAAATAAATGAGACATTGAAGTTTTTACGTAATTAAGCCTAATGATAAGAATATCTACGCCTACACTGTTTTTATTGGTTTGGATATAGTATAAGAATGATAAAATGATGTGTTGTCTTATCACTAACTAATATACGCATTTTAATGCTTTTTGATAATATTGTAAGAATGATTTCTAATATAGATGTGTAAGAGTGTTTGGGTAGATGAATTTAGATAGGTGAAAGAAATAGATGAGATAATGAAGTTTTTATGCAGTATGCTATGAGCATCGTGTTTTTCACTAGTTTAAATGTGGTGCAAAAATGATACAATATAATATGTGTTGTGTCTAGTATTGTGTAACTTCTTTTTTCTTTTCTCCCATTTTGTCTCATTTTCTTATATACAAGTTTTTTTGAGAGAAATAACATTTGAAACTTCTTCCATTTAGGGTCTTAACTTTTGATTTGAATTAAAATAGATAGAGTTATGTCAATATCAACGACTCTTTTATTTATAAAGAAATTAACATTTTACTAAATGATCGTTATAAAAATGTTGTATTATGGAATTTGATTAAATCCCTTTTTTTTATAGTTGCAATAGAACTTTCTTTTTATAAACAATAGATTTGGTATTGTCTAGTCTTTAATTGTCTGTCATAATATCTGAGTTTTAACCCATTGAGGATTTCAGACAAAAGAGTTACTAGTTATTGTCCATTCATCACTGTATCTAGTTATACTTTAAAGTTGTGACGTTTTTCTATAAATTTATAAGCGAAATAATATCCTGAATAAGAAAAATAATTATATATATAATTTTAAGTACTATATATTATATATAAACTTTTGCCAACTTTATAAAATTGAAGTATGAGTACATATGAACCAGAAGATTTACTTGTCAAAGAGAAAAAGTTCGTCAATAATAGAAAACTGATATACATAGAGACAGGTAAAATGGCAACATATACATATAAATATATATAATCAACATCGTTACACAGAGACAAAAAGAAAACACAAAAATTCAATGACGAAGCATGAAGCATCAGCAGTTGATACATTCTTGCCACGATCGAGCAACATGTAATAGAAGAAATAAATTCTTAATATCTCTCTTGATCAATACATATGTATGTATTGCCAGCAGGAATTAATGATGAAGCTTGCAGTTTGCTCTCTCAATAACGTTTCCCAGTAGAACAAAGAATTAGCAAAAACCCCTTTAAAGAAGAAGACACAGCTCTAAAATCCTACTACAGATTTCTCTACTTCAAACAAAAGTAGCATAACAAGGCCTATCAAAACTTTGATTCTGCTTGAATGCCGCCATCAAGTTCTCTCTCATAATATAATAATTAAGTACTGATTCAAATATTAGGAAGATGGAGATCGAGTTTGATGTTAATTCTGGCTAGGAATTGTCTCAATTACATGAGCCAGTTCTCGGGTGAGATTGTCGGCTCGATCATCATGTCCTCCGGCAAAAGTATACACCCGAAATGAAAACTGAAATGCTCTCCATAGCATTTTAACACATTCCTGTGCTTTTTGTTCACATTTGTTTCCATTTGCTGCTTCTGCTTTTGCTTTTCTACTTTCCTGAATTAAGTTCAAAATATAATTATCCCCTTGAGTTAAGTCACTTTTATTATTAAATTTCAACAATGTAAACATGTATATGCTAATATTTTTTAATTATACCTTCAGTGAAAGCTCCATGCAGCTGGAGGAAACATCCACCATAAATTCTTTGATTTTGATGATGATGCTGAAGTCGAAATGGATATTATGAGTCTGAAATTTCTTAATTTCCTCATCTTTTGTTCTTTCCAATGCTTCGATTTCTCCTTTGATCTGCATGCTATTGTTTTTTGTTAATTATGAGAAATACAAGGATAGTTTTTAGTAATAGTGAGAAGGAAGTTCAATTAATGGCTGCAAATTACGAAGATGTTACCTTGTTAAAGGAACGTTCAGCCTTGTCCAGCAGTTGCTTCAAGGGAGCCTCAATCTTCCAATTTTGTAATTCAGTAACCATTGCTTCTAACTTTGAGTGTAATGCTGTGGCTGTCCTCAGTGTTTCCAACCTCTTTAAAGGGAAGCCTTCGAATCGCGCTAGCACCTGCATATCAAACCATTAATTAAATATTAGCATTTCATCACGGTAAACCAAAGAATGACCATTATTTAACAGTGGTGAACAACACTAAAATTGAATTAAACCTGAGATTCGTCAGTCAGATTCTCAAGTACTGATTCTACTTGTTTCTGGAATTTAAGCAGCTCAGCCGTGTCCTTCGTCTGGAAAGTACCTATTAAAGATTTCAACTCTGTGATTGATTTTGCATACTTTTGAACATCTTCTTCAATTTTTTGGAAGTATGCTGATCTGAGAGATCATAAAAGAAAATATATATAATTTCCCTTGAAATATCATTAACTCAAGTAGATTAATTTAGCATAATTTGTACCTTTTTGTCATCTCTGCAAGTGCGTCGGCCATTCCTTTTCCACCGCCTCCAGAACCCCCCACACCTCTTCTTACGCCTGATGCTTTACGCAAATCATTTCCTTCTACCTTCCCTTTTAGAAGCCGATATAAATTCCCCAATTGGCTTGATCTCTTCAATTTAGTAGCTTTCTTGGGTCTCAAGGATCTTATTGGACCAACTGGAAGAGGTGGCGGTGTCGCCGCTCCATTTACAGCTTGCATCGGTGGAGGAGACGGAGGTGAAGGTGCTATTGATACAGCTGCTGTCTTTGTGGGGGGTGGCAGTGGTGGCATTGTTGATGGTGCTACTGATATTATTTCTAATCCTCTAGGTGGCGGCGATGGTGGTGGAGGCATTGCTGATATAGCTGCTAACTTTGTGGGGGATGATGGTGGTGGCATCACTGATGGTGCTGCTAATACAGATCCTGACCTTCCAGATAGTGGCAGCCGTGGTGGAGGTGTTGCTGACTTTGTGGGGGATGGCAGTAGTGGCATCGCTGATGGTACTGCTAATATTGCTTCTGACCTTCCAGGTGGTGGCGGTGGTGGTGGAGGTGTTGTTGATTTTGTGGGGGGTGGCAATAGTGGCATTGCTGACTGTGCTGCTAATATTGCTTCTGACCTTCCAGGTGGTGGCAGCGGTGGTGGTGCCATTGTTGATGGTGCTATTAATACTGCTCTTGCCCTTTCAGGTGGTGGTGGAGGTGCTGCTGACTTTGTAGGCGGTAATGGTGGTGGTGATGGCATAGCTGATGGTGTTGTTAATACTATTTCTAACCTTCTAGGTGATGGCGGCGGCGGCGGAGGTGCTGCTGACTTTGTAGGCGGTGGTGGTGGTGATGAAATAGCTGATGGCATCGTTAATACTACTCCTGATATTCTTGGTGGTGGTGGCGGCGGTGGTGGAGGTGCTACTGACTTTGTGGGGGGTGACGGTGGTGGCATTGCTGATGGTGTTGTTCCTGACCATCCAGGTGGTGGCAGCGGTGGTGGAGGTGCTGTTGATATGACTGCTAACTTTGTGGGAGGTGGCAGTGGTGGCATTGCTGATGGTGCTACTAATACTCTTGACCTTCCAGGTGGTGGCAGCGGTGGTGGAGGTGTTGCTGGTACAGCTCCTAACTTTGTGGGGGGTGATCGCAGCATGGATTGTGTTTCTGTAACATCTGGCTTCAACATGAGCGGAGGAGGTGGTGGGGGTGGCGTTGGAATTGTCAAATGTGGCCGTAAATCAGGGGATGGAGGTGTAGTCGTAGGTGGCGATGGTACTAATGCTACAGTCGGGGACAACTTTGGCTCAGATGAAGGTTCCCTTGGTATGGCCACAGGAGCTGTCACCAAATCCTTTGGCTTCGCAGTTTCAGTGTAATGCTCTTTAGTATTTTCAACAATAGCAGCTGGTGCTTTATTCACTTGTGCATCTTCTATAATTTCATCAACAATAGTGTTGTTTCGAGAGGAAGCCACGAAATCTTGAACTGCGGCATGAGGAGGCATATGGAATGACAGGCGCTTGACATCAATGGGGTTTAATTTCCTCACTGCTTGAACTCTGAGAGATATGCGAAGAGGTGAGCTGTAAGATGGATTACTTGGAAACTCTCTACTTTTTCTCTTAACCGGAAAAACCGAGGTTGGCGTGGCCGGAGAGCCACAAAGACAGCTACCGTTGTAGTCCGAACAAGTCTCATCAAATTTGGCTAATGGGCTACCTCGTGGAGTTGAATCTTTCTTCTCATCTTCATCCATTATATCAAACTTCTCTCTCACTATCCCAATCAAGGAATCTAGTGTTCCAATTGCTCTTTCAACTGCAATATAATAAATTTTTAGCAATTTCAATTAAGAAACTCAAAAGGGTAATTCATACTTGCTATCTACATATATTACCACGTTGCTCTGTGTTGCTGTTCTCCATATCTCCATGCATGTACAATTCAGCTATGTCGATAGAATCGTTATGCACTGTCCATGAACTTTTAATGGATTTCAGAGTCCTTAAAAAGTGATCAAGAACTTGATTTATAGACGCCTCTTTCATTTCGGATAATTGAATTCCGGGAACGATTTCAGGATACAGATTTTGGAGATCTTTTATTGTCTTCATCATCAGCTGCAAGTAAGAACGATTTCAGGATTTCTGGAACTTTTCAAACAAATTTTTTGAGAGATGACAGAAAATTTAATACCTGTTGTATTGAATGAGAACAATCAGGAGGAGGAAGGTCAAGGATGTCACTGAATGTCATGATCTTCTTCTTCAGGTTTACCATCAAAATTTCTTCTAAATTTCCAAATGATCTGCTCATCTTAAAGGCTTTAAATTCCTGCTGAGTCTTGAATGGGGAAGAGCCTTTAAAAGGGTCCAGCAGTTTAAAAGGGTCCAGCAGTTCCTTAATTCCCTGTCAATATCAAGATTGCTCATCAATAAGACTTTATTGATCCTGGGACACAATGAAATCAATGAAATATAGAATTATACCTCAGTTTTATTATGACCCAAGAACATGCCCGACGGCGAGAAACAGCAGACCCTTCCTGTTGCCATAATATATATACATATGTGTGTGTATATATATATATATATTTTTCCTCTTACTTTTGTGGTCAACGAATGAGCACAGTACAATGAATGATTAAACTCTTATTGAGAAATAAACAGAAAGGAAGTTCAAGAAATCAAATAAGATACTAGGCTTAATTAACAAAGCTCTTACGTGCAGCGCAATTAGTTTGTAGAATTTTCTAACGGGGCAAAGAGATTTCCTCTAAAAAGTGATCTGAAGTCTGAATTTTCTCCGGAAAACGAAAAATGAAAAGCCCGGGTTGAGAAACTGAAATTGTGCCACTTAAGGCCAATTTACGGCTTTAGGAGACGCTGTCTTGTTTGGGTTCATTTTTAGTTGAATTTTGAGTTTGTATTTAACCGTTAACTAATCTTACCATGGATCCTGTTAGGCTGGATTTTTGATTGACAATTTTATAACAGTTCATGAGTTGGCTGTTTCATATTTCATTATTTATTGATATGACTATTTCGGTTCCTTCTTTATTTGTCTACCGTGAATTTATCCAATTCCAACCAATCAAACCGTGTTATGATAGGCATTTGTACAACGAAGAAGTATATTTTTATGATTAAAGAAAATGATACCTCAGCTGCTGACTCTGCAGAATCACTGTAAAATGATATTTTCCTTGGGAATTCCCTACAAAATTGTAGAATGGCCAAAGAATCAGTCGAATTTGAAATGCATGTATATGCACCAAAGGTCTTTCCATTGAATATATGCTCCCATAGTCCATGTAAACAACCACTCATTGCCATAAAACATATGCAGAAATCCTTAACTTTTACAGGGTTCAAAGAATGGAATTCCAGAAAAATTAAATTTATGACTCCTGGGAGATTATTTATTTCCCTATAATACAAATAATTATAACTTTAGACTTCAATCAAGTCCCTCAGTAGAATATGCTGGCTGAAGAAAACAAAGTAAAAAAATATAACACAAACAATAGCGCCTATACATTATGTGAGAGCAAACTGCACACGAAAAAGTAAAAATTTTAAGGGGATAAATAATAACAAGCCGATATCAGCTCCAGCAATTGGATCAGCTACGATCTAAGGTGGAAGAACATGCAAATTGGGTACTGTTCACCTTTGAGCTTTTTCCTTAAGATGCTTTAATTCTAGAAGAAAGAATCCTGTTTGCCTCTTGAGCTGCAGAATGAGTTCTATTCTCATTGTGAGTAATGCTTCCTGTTGCTCTTTTATTGTGTGACTGTAATGGTGCTTTCTTGGATGCTGCTGGAGGCAAACCACCAGCTGCAGTTCTCTCAGCAATTCTTCTCTGCCGTTGAATTGCTAATTCTTCCATCTTCTTACGAATCTCTTCTTCCTGCTCACAAGCATGTTTTGAAAAGTTAAAAAAAGGGAAAACAAAATGTTGAAAGGTAATAAGAAAATGGTTTCACATTAAGCAACCAATTGTGCATCACTACCTTCTCTAACTTGCTCTTCTGAACTGTGGGCCTACTCACAAATGGTTTCCTGCTCTTTGAAATTAGCTCTGGTTTGGTCTTCCCTATTCCACGAGTAACTTTAGACTTTGCTTCTTTTGCTGGAATTTTGGCTCCATTAACTTCATTATTCTTAATAACAGAGGCCTCAGAATTTGAAGAAAGTTCCCTATTTTCAACGTCTGAGAACCTCCTATTAGCTTCCTCAAGTGTCACATCAATTCCATAATCCACATTCCATGAATCATGCACAGATTCAAATTCCGATTCTCTTTCAAGCACCATACATAGATCATCAGGTTCACATACATCATGCTTATCTTGTGGGACACTTGCAGCAGCATTCCCAGGGCTGGAAGCGGAAATTAGGTCTGCAACCATGTCCATGCCTATGTCTGTTCTCCAATGGGAATCATATAAATCATTAGTTGCTGGTAAGGCCTGTACCATGAAGGAATCATCAATAAGTACATCCTTCCTGTGTTTATCAGTCTGGAAGTGATCACCAACTGACATATCTCCATCAAAGATTGCATGCTCACTGATTGCTTTCTGGTTTTCTGGTTTCCCAGAGTGATTGGCAACAAACCAATCTTCTGCCTTCGCTGTCTTAATTATAGACGAATCAGCAGCAGATACAATATCATCAAAGTTACAACTAGTTTCCTTTGGCTTCTCTGAAAACAGCAAACCTGCATCTGTATAATTCCCTCTTTTCAGGACAGAGCAGAAGTTCTCTCCATTTTCAAAACCTTCCAGCTTGCCTATAAGTACACTTCCTCCTTCCCTCTCAGTTAATACAAAGGAGTCAGCTGCAATTATCCTTTGCTTGGGAACTTTTTCAGACTCTGGATCCACAGCAGGGCTTGTTGCAGAGGAAATTCCACCTTCAGAGCTTCTGACAATTAAATCTTCATCCCGAACATCCATTAAGGGCAACCTTTCTACCCCATTAAGTGGTGCATCTTCATCTCTCATGAGAAGGTTTTGAAATGCATCCCAGTTCTCACTTCCTTTTCCTTTGTTAGACACATCTGCAACTGAGTTATCATCAAAATCCTGGTCATTAGCATCATTTGATCCATTTGCAGCATGGAGGTTTTTGTTAGCACCTCTATTTTTTTTATTACTTGAGTTTGACTTTTGAGATTTCTTCAACAAGCCTACAACATCGTCTACCTTCTTGAGGGAATCTTGATCAATGAACTCATCCTCATCAGAAAGAGATTCATCAGACCCACCACTTTTTTCTCCATTTCTCCTCTTAGGAGTAATGTAATTAATATTACGAATGACAACTGTTTTGGAAGACTTCTTCCTATGTTTTTTCCTGTATGGATGCTCAGTTGAAGAACTCTTCTCTTGCTGTATGTTTAAATCTGAGTCACTCCCAAAGTCTGAGTCACTGGAATCAGTTTGTCCATCTTCTTCAGAAAATTCAGAACCTTTTCGGTTCAGAAATTTCTCTTTCTTTCGGGAAGATGACTTATGATTCCTATGATAATCAGCTTCCTGCACTAAACCAAGATTGGATTCTTTCATATTGGGAGGCCACTGCACATTCCCTGCATAGTGAGGGTGCATTGGAGGAAAAGGGTACCCTTGATAGGGAGGCAGTTGTTGTAGAGGGCCTTGAAAACTGTACATATACTGTGGTAACTGGTTTGGCCATGTTATTGGAACTTGAACTTTTGCAGGCAAGTTATCATCTGCAAATTATGTTTTTAACATTAGAGAATAGCAATTGTTTGTTGCACATGTCTTTAATGTTACTGCTCCATATGCAAGCTTGTATGCATGCCATGATTCTAAGAAAACATAGTTATTTTCACAATCATACAGGCAGTTCTGTTCACGATCAATGTTTTGCTGCTTTATTCATGGAAGTAACAAGCAAGGGAGCTTTTGCAGAGCCATAGAAAATTCAAGTAAGACAAAATGAGGAACAGCAAGAGAGTAATGCATAATCAAAAGGGAAGAAGAACCTTAGCATTTGTACAAACAAGTGCAACTAAGTAGAAAACAAGAGCAGAGGGCAACAGAACATTTAATGATAACAACAATGAAATATTTTTAACGAACAAGGAGAAATCTATTTCACTTAATGCATGAATAATATAAATGATCTTCTAAACTGATAAGAAAGTTCTCTGTAACGATGCCTTTGATTAATACAGTCAAATGTTCTACACTATTCGCAAATGCAACAGTTAAGCAAAGAAAGAAATGAAAATTTTATGAAATACCTTTTTTGCCATCTGAACTTGAACTCGCACGACTTACAGTTGAATCAGATTTTGATGCATCTAAAGGTTCATTTGACCCGAGATTTCCATTGGATGTAAAATTCAACAGAACATTCTGATTAGGAGTGATGGTTTCATTTGTAAGTACAATGCCAGATGTCCCCATTAATGACAGTTCTGATGGGGAGCATGCTTCCATTGCGGCTAATTCCTCCATCCAAAGACCATCGCCATGTTTTTTCTTGCATAATTCCTTGAAATTTATGCATGCTTCCCTATAATAATTAACAAGTGATTTTAAGACTCACTCATGCTCAACGTAAAAAAGAATTGCACAATTTTCATCATTTAAACTGCGGTGAGGAGATGGTGCCAAAACAACCCATGAAAAATCCATAACATTATTAAACAAGATCCTTATCAACTTCCACAATATTGATGATTGACTTCTCTCTGTTGCAGATGACAAGTCAAAAGTGAAAAGAGATTGCAATTTTGATATCCTATTGAGCAGCTAAGAATGCTACCTTATCTTTCACAGAGATACTAGTGAGCAGAATAAAACAAAACATCCTTGTAATTTGAGAAATAACTTTTTGTATATATAACATGCTTTCAGTGGCTGGTATCAAATGGCTTAGGCATATCAGTAAATAGAATATAGGGCCAAACAGTATCTAGGCATCAGAGCCAGACGCAGTCCAAGAGCAAGAAGACATTTGATCAAAACCAAGGAGGAAAAAGTAAACAAATTTCAAATGCTGATACCTTCATAACCTTTTTTCTCTGGATATAAATATTTATTGTCATCCAAATACAATCAGAGAGAAAAACAGTCATTTCTTAGCTATACAGATAAAAAAATGACAACTAAAAAAGCTACATATCTGATATAAGAAAACACAAGAAAAAGACAATCATGATGAAAATATATTAATATAAGGACTGGAAATGTTTTACAACAATTTTCATTCAGATATTGTCATGTCATTCATTTAATTATTTTTGTATTTGATGTTTCATCCCTTTTTATCTCTTTTTCTAGCATTGATAGCTACAAAATCTGGAGCACTTCATACCTTAATCGTGAAGCTCCATATGTATCAGCAAAAGAAATGAGATCATCTATCCTGTCAACTTCAAATCCAGCAACAAGTCCACGGGCATAAGCCATTGCCTGCTCTTTCCGGAGCAAGGCTTTCCGAGTTCCCAACAGACGTTGAAGTTGAATCCTAGCCATTCAAACAGATAAAAATCAATAATAATGATAGTCAACAGACTGAATATAATCCAATTTATTCACCAAGCAACACTGTTAAAAGCTAAGATGAATTACTTGGAGTTCTCTTTTTGCTCAGCATCATTGTTTCTCTTAGGCTCACCTATCAGCTGTGAGCAAAAACCAGAAAGTAACTCAAAATGACCTGGAAATTCTGAGACAAAAATCACCACCAAAAATAATAGGGATTAATGATATACCTTAGAGGAATCGGATGACTTCCTTATTTGACTATCCCCACTACCTGATAAAGGAAAGTTGTTTTGAAATCAGAATACTTGATAATTGCACTGATCTACAATGATAAAATGAAGCATTCACAATGAATGGAAACTCGGGCAAGAATAACTTTAGCACCTTTCTCCAGTTGACCAGGCACACTGACGTTTGACAACTCATTAGCTTGGATTGAAACCTCGATCTGCAAAATCTCTTTTTCAAGACTTACAAACCTCTCAAGCACTGCTGGTGTGCTAACAAACCGCACAAATCTGCAAAATTCAGGGTGCAGAAGTCATTTAGAAGTTAGCTTCCCAGTTTCCAATTCAAACTTATATCTTCATCTCAGTGCCAGTTAAATTTCAGTCTTGATAAGCTTTTATCTTACCTACATCAGATTTCATGTCAGTGATTTTATAGTGTAGATTTAAAAAATTAACATCATTCAAGTGCATGAAATTCGAGGATAAATTAAAAATTATGTTGAAATTTACAACAAGATTAAAGGCCAATCTGATAAAATCAACAAGAGATCCATATTACCTCTCAAAGGTAGCTTTAGTGAACCAGAGGGCATCACGATTTGGTGGACGAAGAGTAATGGAATATCCACCTTTTGAAATTTCATCTCTTGCAAATTTAAGATGAGAAATGAAAGGTTCAAATAACCCAGATGCTAGTTTCTCACTATTCCCTCTAAAGAACAACACCAGATCAAATCTTCACATAAAAAAAAAAAAAACAACAATAGAATTAGCCCAGTTCAAGCTTTGACAAAAACAAAAACATAACGAAACCATCAAAATTCAATGTACCTAGTCCGAGTAGGAGTGAGCTGAAAGAGAGCATAATCTAGGCGAGCTGTTGAATCCATGAGAGGTCGAACGAGAAGTCTCAGAAAAAGAGCATACTAGGCAAATGATCAAAAAAAAGTAATTAAGACTATAATAAGAATGTGCATCTTCATGGAACGTGTAGTGTTAGTTTAGATCAGGAGAAGGAAGAAGCCAGCCAAAGATGATGAGGCTGTGCACATGGAGAGTGAGTGATTTTGGGCAGCTGGATCTTCTGCAAAATGGACCCACATGCCATTGATTAACACTTCACTTTTTATCCCACTAAGACTAACTCCTCTGACTTCAAATCAAACAAACGAAATCCATGGAGTTCAGATAGCTAAATGACGTTAATGTTGAAAATACTTTCACAGAGTTGGGTGGAATGTCCATTTCACCTTGTTGATTGCTTCACCAAATAATTATTCATTAGGCCAAAAGATATATTCCCACCCAAGGTAGAGTGAAAATCCAAAGTATTACCTTCAACTTTCAAAAACCCAAATATCCACCTATAAAGTCATTTTTATTAAAAATCTTAATTATAGTTAGGGTTAAAACTGTTATTTGACAAAAAATAAATTTAAAAACTATACTTTTATCACATTCTCCCCTCAAATTGAAAATCTCACAATTTCCCCCTTTTTCCAAAAAATTCTTCAAAGTTTGAAAAATAACATTTTTTTAGGGTTTTTTTCTCTTTTCTACGATAATGATTTGTTGTCGACTATCCTCCTTCCTATCTCATCTCTCCCTCTCCTCTCTGGCCACGGATTGATGAAAATCATTTGAAAATCTAGATGATTTCTCTTTGAAAATCCAAATGAAAGTTGTCTAAAAATCCAAATGATTTTCTTGTAGACGGGTCGTTATCTAGATGAAGAGTCACTCGTTGACGCTTCGTCTAGCCAACAAAGGTGTTGTCTGAATGATGACCTCTTTGTTGTCTAAACAAATCATCTGGATTTGTCTAATCTAGACGATATCATGGTTTAGAGAGAGATGGTGAAACTTTTTTCTATGGATTAGAGTTGAAAGCGTCGTCACCAGTGGTAGAATAGGGGGAAAGAAAACTTTAAGTTTGAGAATAAATGTTACTTTTCAAAGTTTGAAAACTTTGGATAAGAGTGAAATTGTTAGTTTTTAAAAATTAAGGAGGAAAATATAATAAATTTTATGTTTCTAAAATTTTTTTTATTAAATAACGGTTTTACCTTTAACTTTAATTGAATTTTTTAACGAAGTATATGTTTGAGTTTTCAAAGATTAGAAGGGGTCACATAAGATTTCACTATACTTTGGGATCTTTGCCATTCATTATGACCTCAATTATTGTGGAGGTTTCTTTCTTCATATTATACAAATGACAAATTTATATAATTAATAAATTTGTAATCATCTCAAAAAGATTGTTGTACTAATCATTAAAAAAAAATTACAAGCTCTACAAATATAACATATTATTTCTTTTTAATAATTTATAATTTTCTTATATAAAAACAAAATACATGACTTTTTATTTAGTTTGATGAATTGAATGTATTAAATTACAAATAAAAAAATTTCATTACATCCATATGATGATTTATTTTGTATAATATTATTTAGAGTTTGTCGCATATTTTGGAAGAAATTAGTATGTGGGTTAGGATGGAAGTAGCAAATATATGAAGAAATTCCTTTTGATTTTATGGAGAAAAAGAAAATTAGAGGTTGTAAGACGGTTGGAATAGGATAGAAATGGAAGAGATATCGATTGGCCTTCTAGTTATGCGGATGATATAGCAAATCAAAGATTTTTCTTTTCTTTTTTTAACTTAATCTATATTAGTTGAATAGATAAACTAAGACATAATGATCAGTACACAATTATTATATCATATAAATCAAGGTTATGTAAATATAATAAAGACTTAAATTTGAATATTTTCTCTAAAATTTTTAATAGTTAACCAATTTTACTAACCTTTTATGTCACAAGGCAAGGACTTGATTGTGGTTGTTGGCAAGTATTTCTTTCCAAATGTTGCCTAATAAATTTCGGGGCCTAGGGGAAAGTATCCACCGGCCTTCTTTTAGTGTCATCACATGAGATGACCTCTTAATGCTTTATGATGTACAGTGTGCATTTATTTGGAGAATATATGTGCACATATATTTATATGTGTTATTATGTGATTATATATTATTTTATTTTTAATTTAAAATTATTTAATTATATAATAATATATATTAAAAGTGTATCAATTTATGTACCTATTTTGAATATGTATAGTTTTATTATTAATTAATAAAATTATATATATACATTTTTGAGACATAATTTAGATATACAGATAATGTATCTTTATATGATTGAATAGTTTTAAATTAAAGATAAAATAATATTCAATTATATGATAAATTATATACTAAAACTATATATTTAAAATATATAGTTACAACATTATCAAATCTAATGTTGTCAAAGAGTGCAATAATGTTCTGTATAATTGAAAGGCCCCTTGTGTCCACCTCTCGATCAACTTGCGATTTTTGAGCATGAAATACCCACTGGTTGATAAAAAGACAGCCATGAGACAGCTTGAGATCGTGACTTTCTTTTATTTTATGAATTTATTATGAGTAGTTGTTACATGCGGTGTGAAGGCTACAAGTAATTCTTAAATAATAATTTTTATTAATTTATTTATATAATTTGATATAATAATATATAATTGAATAAGTTTAAAATAATGAAAAAAAAAGTAAACAATCACATTGCTTAAATATATGATGTAATCTCAATATATATATATATAAATAAGTTAGAAAATTTTGTTTACACACATAATTTTATTAGGAGGCTAAATGATCACCAAATTATTTCATACCTTGTTAATTTACATTTTTGGTATTTTTATTTTCAATATGAGTTTGAAATTGAAAATAAAATTTTACTCCAGCATTTTTAGACATTGAAAATGTGTTCATTATCATGTTATAAAATAGTATCAAAAATTAAAAATAAAGAAAATATGTTTATTAATGAATAGACGTGGCAGGGGGTTAGATTGGCCTGTGCCCAAGCTCAAGCCCCCTTCTTTGGTGTGGCTTGCGGTGGCACGACCTGCATGTCTTTCAAGTCATGCTTGGATCTGAAAATTAAGCTTGTAGATCGAACCAATACAATTTGTCAATAATGTACCATTTAAAAAAAAATTATATTGGCAAATGCGAAACGATACTATTTTAAAACAAAATTTTGAGTATAAGATATCTCAGTTTATAGTGATTACTATGACACCATAAACAAGGACATAATCAAGTGCAAATTTCATGTTCATGCAATGAGGATGAAATCAAACCGATATTCTAAAATATAAAAGATAATTTCTAACGTACGACTTGTAATTGTCATAGATGCATGCTGCTCATCTCAAATAACAACACTCGGGTTCGTTATTTGTGGCAACATGCAAAGATGGGGATAAGCAAATTTTTGGTTGATATTTAAGATTGGTGATCAAGAATGCAAGGAAGCATAAAGGCGATGCTTGTGAAATGTAAGAACTTGTTATCTTGTCGGATGGACATTTTAGCGTCGATAAAGTCTTTTTTATTATATTCTCTAATGTCATACATATACATCACATAAACATTAATATATGGGTAAAACACTCTCAAAGGATATTTTTACTTATTTAATACAATGATTGTGGTTGATTTAAATTCAAAAAAACGGTCGAATTTCTTTATTATAAAAAAAAAACATATAAATATAACGAAAAAAAAAGATAAAATAAATAAAAAGATGAACATATGCTTATAATATCGATTGCTCAAGTAAAATGTTACAACAACAAACATTACATAACCAATGACTCCTTGTAAAGGGAAACCAAGAGTCTTCCAATTCATTTGGTTGAAGAATTCTTGAAGGCTATTACATATTTATGTTTAGACTTGACCAAGTTTGAAAAGTCGACATCCCTAATTAAAGTCCATATTTTTTGTGACTTTGAATGATATGGGAGCCGATTATACGAATGAAGGATGAAAATGAGTCATAGCGTCATAAAATTACTATGTTAGAGAAAATTTTTAACAACTAACGAAATTTTTTTTTTTTTTAATGAAAATGAGTCATACTATTAGAGCCAGTTAAACAAAAAATTTTGGTCAATGACTAGCAATTGCTTTATTCTGAATCCAACCAATTCATTGAAAAAATTTCTAAAGATAATATAATTTATGTATTGAATAGGTGAAAAGGGTTTTAAAGCCGAACCTTCGGGGGAGGGGGGAAATAAACACAATAATAGGTCATGTCAAGCTAAAGGTCACACAATAATGAGCCTTGTAAGTTGAGTCGGCTCGATAATTTTAATACAAAATAACTTTTTTAATTATTTTTTATAATAAAAAAGAAAATAGGTTAGGAAATTAAAGACAAACTTATTTATAATAAAAAAGAAAATAGATTAAGAAATTTATAATAAATTCGTAGGTTAGGAAATAACCTAGGAATCTAACATAATCCGTTACAATAATAGGCCATGGCTTTGTGGGCCAAGCCAAGTCAAGCGAGCCCAACTTGGCCCTTAACACCTCTAGGGGGAAATATTAATCATTCTATAATTATATAAGTTTATTATTTAATTACATGTTATATTTATTTTTGTTTTTATAATATTTGGCATTTATACATAACAAACACTAATACAATTTGTATAGATAGATTAATTAGGACTATTAATTAAAATATATTAAGATAAATAGAATATTAGTTCATTTCAGACAAAAGAAAAAGACAATGTCTTTTTTGTTTTTTTTCAGTGTAATGACAATATCTTTACGTCGAGTTTACATCACCCATGTCCGTTTTTTCTTGGAAAATTATATTTGTCATAACTTGTTAAGTTACCATCACTTGACCAAGTATTAGGTGGGCAAATATAAATTATAATAAATTCTTGTCAATTTTATTAGTAAGAGATTTGTATTTCTCATATCATGCATTAATTATTAATACTTGACTTCAAAAAATTTAATATATTTATTAAACAAGTACAACATTACTATCCGGGATTCAGGGTCTATGGTTATGTAACAAATAATTTTTAACAAGAAAAATTAGTTGGGGGAGACAGCGAAAATTCTTTAAGGCTTCTTCAAAATGTTAATAGCATATGGTCAAATGACAATGAAAATTAAAATTACGCCAAAAGAATTAGTCTCATCTAAGATACAGTAAAATTTTAAAATCATATTTATTAATTTTTAAAAATTTAAAATCTCACTTATAAGTTCATTTAAGTTAAAATTTTTAATTAAAGTTAATAGTATAATCGTTATTTTAATAATAATATTTAAAAAAATTGAAATTTTCTTTTCTTTTCTAATCTTAATTTTAGAAATTGATAATTTTTCTCTTGATCTCATATATTCTAATTTTGAAAAATGATATTTTCCCTTCAACTCTAAAGTTTTATGCTTTTTCAAGTTTTTCTTATAGTCACCTCCAAAACTTTTTAAAACTTTCATTTCACCTCCAAAATCCTATCCCTCTATTGCCCCTTTTCTGGCGACCTACTTTCTTCGTCTCCAACTATCTCTCTATCCGGGATTAAGCAGTTGCTAGTCCAACATCCTTATCCCACGAGATGGCAATGCGATTCTTCTCTGTTGAGTGCAATTTCTTTGTGGCCATGTTTCTACAATTTTCTGTCGAGCGTGATTTCTCGTCATTGCTGATAGGTAGAGGAAGAAAGTGACGACTTAGTGTCTGTCGGAGTGGAGAGCTTGTTGTCCATATGAGACTCATCTAGACGATGAGTTTCCAAGTTGAAAGATGATGGGTTCTCATCAAAAAGGTGAAGAGACTATGATGACAACGGTTTAGGGTGGAAAAGAGAGATCGGTGGTGGGTAGAGATGGTGATCAGAGAGTGAAGAAAAAAGAGTTAGGTTTGGGGGTGAAAATATGATTTTTCAAAATTGAAAAACTTTTGTTAGGGATGACTTTGTTAGTTTTTAAAGTATGAGGGAAAAATGTAACAAATTATATATTTTATTTTGATAATATTATTAAAATAACGATTTTATCTTTAATCATAACTAAAAATTTTAATAGAAATTGACTTATGAGTGAGATTTTGAGTTTTTTAAAGTTGATAGGTATGAATTTGAAATTACATTATACAATTGACGAGAATAAGTCTTTTGGCCTTAAAATTACGTGTCGAAATTTTTTCACTATTATAAAATTACATCACTCAATTCAACCTCATTTCAATCCCTTCTTAAACATCAACATAGCATTTCAAAAGCTAAAAAATTGATAATTCTATAGTGGAATGAAAAGAAAATTCATCAAAGTTTTGTTGATCTAATACCTAGATAGAGATGGTAATTTGGTCAACAAAATTGGATTTTTGGTCCTTTTTTTTTTTTTTAAATAGAGAGAAGATTTCCTAATATCGATGGAGATGATAGCGAAAATGACTAAAATTCTAATAGTTGAGGATGAAGATAAATATATCTTTGATCTATCTCATCTCTGATTCATTTCCTCTCTTACATGTTTCTTAAACTCTTATATATTAAATTACCTTTTAAAATTTTGAGTTATTATGTATATTATTATATAATTGAATATTACTTTATCTTTAATTCAAAATTATTCAATTGTATAATGACACATATTAAATATGTACCTATTTATGTACTTAAAATTGATATATATAATTTTATTACAGTTAAAACATATTCTATTATTTTTCTAGTAAATATAGGGAGAGGAAGGGGAGAAATATTTTTCCCGTGGGAAAGGACAAAGATTTTTCCGTTATTTTCGTGTTGAGGACATGGCCGGGATGGGGATAAATGTCTCTCTCTCTCTCTCTCTCATGGAACACATGCAAATTAATTTGAGTGCAGAGTTATTTTCTTAGAAATGAGGAGATTAGAATTGAATTTTCAGTTTCAAATATTGAAGAATTCTACGTTGGGAAAGAATTGAAGAATATCAAAGTTGAAAAGAAAATTCAAAATATTCTACTTGTATTGTCGCCTAAATGCAGGAACTCAACCAGCAGCACCAGACAGTCAATTCTTGAATAAAGATGGATGGCTGTGTGATACGACAAGCTGTCCCTCTCTGTCAACAATATGAACCCGGTCAAGAGCCCCGTTTTCAATGGACGTGTTAAGGGTTCACACCGCTCTTTCAAAATTTCATTTTTGTTCTCTCTATCGATGGAGATAGAGATATGTATTTTATTTATTCTTCTATATGTTTGTTTTATGTGTTACTTTGAACTCGTCAATTTTCTTTTTAATCCGCCCCAAAAATATAATATTATCATATACCAGTTATCTCTACAAAACAACTAGCATTCGTTTTTCCTTGTTAAAAATTTTCAATAATGACAAAAATTGTTTCTGTTGTGTATTGATATAATTCTTTTCATTAAAATTATTTCTACCATTATTACTTTTAATCAAAAAAATTATAATGATGGGTGATAACGAAATTTTTTTTATCGTTAAAAAGTTTTAACTATAAAAAATAAAATTTTAATAATAATTTTTTTATTAAAGTCATAAATTTATTTATTTTTAATTAGAAAACAAATAATTATCGTTAAAATTATGAAAATAATATTTATTACGGTCAAATATTTATTTGTTTATTATTTTCTTCTCACTAATATTTTTTTTTTGGGTTTATATTGCATGTAAAAAAAGTTAATGGGGATTACTCTTGTTTCAATTCTTGTCCAAAATTACTGAATATATATGTGTATATGTTAATTAGAATTGGAATATATATCACATAATGTTGAAGTGGGTGATAAATTTGGGTAATTAAAGATGTAAATTCCTAGTTATGAATTATATTACAGAGAACATATGACTTGACGAGAAGTCATACAAAATTTGATGAAGCTTCAAGAAAGTTCATTACATTTATTAACTTTAACGTATTTTAACAGTTGAAGGGAGTCATATTCGCAAGTATTAGTTTCTCATTCATGGTCATGGTAATCAGTAAAACAACCCTTTTCAAAGAAATAAAGGGCAATTAAATAAAATAACTATTTTTAAGAGTTTTACAAAAATAATTCTAAATCCAATGGTTATATCATTGTAGCAAGCAGATTAGGGTTAGATGAAATTATCCTATATATGGACAAACGGTTGAATTAATTTGACTCATTTTTAAACCTTGTATACACCTTGCATATTAGGAGATGATCATGCATATATACCACTCATCTTGTCATTGTTCGCGATAATTCGAAGCGATTTTCACACATATAAAGAGGAAAAATGTTAGTATATTGTTTCTCTTATCTTTTAATTGCTTAGGTTGTAGTGATTTACTTGTGTTTACATTCTTTATAGAGATGTCATAGACATGCATTTAAAGGTTTTTTATTTTAGGGTTCATTTGTGAAAAAGATTGAATGTATTATTGAATTGTATGAATGTTGTTATGATTGAAGAGGGTTAGAATTGAGCAATAGGAAAATTGGGAATGAAATTCCTTCATCTTCATAAAGATTTCAGTGCATGTGATTCACATCCGATAAACAAGTCACGCTTGACGGGAATAAATGAAGGTGAGAGGTTAATCAATATTTTCCATGCACAACATGCATGGTGGACCTATCTAAAATTTTATCATGTGTGAATTATAGATATATGTGATTCACATAGAGGGCAGTTGAAATTATGCATAAGTGGGGAGTAATTAAAGTCTTGCCATGCGCATCACATATGGTAAAAGTAATTGGATTGTAAAGCATAAATTAGGTTATGTGAAATACACATAACGGGAAATAATTGAAGTTTTGCCATAGTGTGAAGGGGTAATATTGAAACTTACTAGTGCGACACGAATAGTTGGGTATGCATGCTCTATGTAGTATGTGTAAAATCTTGGGTTGAGCCAAAATATGTTAATAGGTAGGCATGGTGTGTGCACAATATACATAAAAATGTCGGGTCAAATGAATTTTTTCAAGTTTTGGACCAAATTGTTTGATTCTTGGTTGCAAAATTATGCTTTTGACCATAAAAAATAGGTATTTTATTCAATTGCCCAGTAAATAATTTGCTTAATATATGAATCAATCAGTCCAATTGTAGGTGTACGTCGTGACATTTGTTTATGAGTTGACTGAGGAATGTGAAACTAACCATTTGAAAAGGATTGATAAGTATATATAATGCTAGATTAAATGTTTATAGAAACCCCATATTTATGTGTAATTCTACACGAGCCGATGATAAAAGTTGGATCAATGGCCCTTCCATTGATTAATACAAAACAAATATTTTTTTTTGTTAATCGAGAACACGAATCGTATTAGTTAAATTGATAAATTTGACCTATATTTACTATATTAGATAAGTCAAAGTTTTACAAACGTGATAACAACTTCAACTTAAACTTTCTTTTATATGTATATATAGAGAGAGATTAAATGCTTAACTACTTTCTTAAATCATTTAATAAACATACCTATAATCACATCAAATCTTATTGGTGTGGCTATGACATATTATTAGGTATATGTGTGGCTATGGCATATTATTAGGTATATGTTTTTGAGCACTTTTATCTATATCTACTTAAAGAAGATCAGAAATCCATGTTAATTATTTCATTATAGTTACTTGTAGGGATGTGTATGATCCATTTAGTACAGTTTAAAAATTTTTCAAATTAAACTAAAAAAATGTGATTTAATTTGATTTAAATTTTAATTTGAATTATAGTTTGAATCTGTTAAGAATTATTCACTTTCAAATATTGTATACTTAATAAATAATACTTGAATTATAATTATTTAAGATATAAAATAAATATATAAAATGAATATGAAATACATATACAATAAACATATAAAGAAAATATGAAATATATATAAAAACAAATACCACATCTAATTACTTATTTTTGTCAAATATAATTTTATATATATTTATTTATATGGTTTATGATTTGGTTTAATTTGTAAACCTTCCAAACTGTAATCCAAATTGTAAATTATTTTTTTAAAATTTATTAATCAAAATTAAGCTGTTTTATAAACTAAAATAAATTAAACTATAATTTTTGAATAATTTAATTCGATTTTTTTGTTTGAATTGAATTATGCAAACCTCTAGTTTTTTAAATTGAGAAAAAATTGAATTAATTTAGTTGGGTAATGGGCAAAAATTAAAGGGGTTTCTTTAAATTAAACCCAGTAATAAATACCATTCCAAAAAAATTAAATAGATGACCGTTTCAGCGAATCTCTCTTAACTTATAAAAAAAAATGAACGTATTTGAAGGGTCTAACTGTGCATGTTAACCTAAAGAGTCAAATAATCAAAGCTCGTCATCTCAAGGTCATCCATAGCGGAGTTAAAAATTCTGAATTCTCCCTTGAATTTCCTACGCTTTTAGGTCATAAAATCAAATCAAATTTAATCTATAAACAATCCCTACTCTTTGTCCCCCTCCCCCTTTCTCTCTATAAAAATATCCATCGCTATATACCTACACCTGCTACGCCTTGTTTAATAACTGTTTAGTTCTTAAATTAATCAGCTTAGCTTAGCTTCTCCAAGGTGCCATGCAGCCTTCCTCTTTTTCTTCTTTTTCAGCCAAGAATTTTTGTCGCAGAATCCATTACCATAGAAACCAAATCCAACCCATTGAACGTCCCTGTGACGTTTTCATTAATCATAGAGGAAGCGACACAAAGAGGACCATTTCTGGATTGCTTTACGATCATCTTTTAAGGCTAGGGCTTAACCCTTTCTTGGATAGCAAAAATATGAAGCCTGGCGATCGGTTGTTTGACAAAATCAACACCGCAATTCGACACTGTGAGGTTGGAGTTGCCGTGTTTTCACCGCATTATTGCGAGTCTTATTTTTGCCTCCATGAACTTGCTCTTCTCATGGAGTCGAGGAAAAAAGTTGTACCTATTTTTTATGATGTGAAACCGTCTCAACTTCAAGTTAGAGATGATGGAACTTGTTCAAACAAGGATTTGCAAAGGTTTAAATGGGCTCTTGAAGAAGCAAAATACACAGTGGGAATTACATTTGACTCATTACATGGGTAAGTATATATGATAATAAACATTAACAATAAGAATATGATTTCCTTTAAATGTTTTTGATGTTTGGCAATAACAGAATTCCTAATTTTGTACTTATTTTGAATGTTTGCAGAGACTGGTCGGAGTTTTTAACAACAACAACAGATGCAGTGATCAAAAACTTGATTGAGGAGGATCATTAATCAAGAAAGAAGATTAATGTTGATATACTTACTAAATATTTTATTTTTCATAACCAATGTTGTTAATTTGATTCGTTTATTAATTCGTTCTTTTCTTTTTTCTTTGTATGCGGGAGGGAAGAAGTGGTGTTATTATTAGGGTTCAAAAGCTGCTGCAACATGTAAATTATTAGATTCGTTTATATATATTTTTTAATCATCTAGCAATCAAATGTTGCAGATTTTTCAATTAGATTGTAGATAAATGTTCATAATTTTTTTTAATACGCTCAACATCTTCATTTAATTGTGTTTTTTCTACTTGTATGCTTCCATGAATCATCTTCATCAATTGAGTTGTTCTTTCTCTCTTTACATATTATAAAGTATAACAATGATATAAAACACGTAGAGATGGCATTGGGGTAGATGAATAATACTATATGTACACATATTTTTTACATAAATTGGGTAAACAGATGAAATATTATTATGTAATTGAGTGTTATTTTATTATTAATTCAAAATCATTTAATTACATAATAACATATTATCTCTGTATTTAATTTGTATATAGAAAATGTGTATACATAATTTTATTATATTTAGAAACATGCAAGGAAATTTAAAGTACGTCCAAATTAAATCAAGAGAAAGATACACTTATATTTCCTCGAAAGTACATGGATGGAAATGAGAAGTCTAATGGATGGATGGACCCTTGTAAGGAAACCATTTAATTTTCCAGTTAAGAGATCTTATCTAAGGGAAAGCCGTCCAATTTCATTATAGCTAAAGTTATGAGAATTTCCCTCCATTTCATGCGTTATTTCTTTATTCAATTTTATATATCGAAAGCATGCAGATGATCAAATCTCACTTAAAGTTTCTGTAGTAAATGAAACGCGTTATAGGTAAAGAGCATCCCATTTGAAATAGACTGTTACATTAGGTTGGAATTAATCCTAACGAATAAAAAAAATTTCAAATCTAATGATCGATCTCATAACTATTAAACTAGATAAGTTAAGAGTTTGATTTTGATATATCATCAAAAAATACATGAACCAATGTTTTTTCATGCATAAAACATTTTTTTTTTTTACTCAAACTATTACTCGAAGTTAGTTTTGATTTTTGATGCCGGTAAAAGGTTGAATGGGTGCTTAATTATAATCTGCCGACGTCACATTCTAAAATAATTAATAAAAAACATTCTTTTTAATTGTTTAGGAACATTTTCATAAGTATAATAACAAATCTAACATCATTTATTATGATTTGTTATTGTGAAATTTGTCTGAGCATCACAATTTTGTGATATTGATTACTTGAAGAACAAAGGAATTCTTTCATTCCGATGTACACACTATCCATTTTAGTTATGAATTTTAAATATAAACTATATAAATTTAATACAGCAATATTATATATATATAGATTTTTACAAACATTGAAGTTTCAATGAGATTAACATTAATTAGATTAAAGAAGAAATACTTGAATTTCCTTTGAGTCATAATGTCGTCTATTATTTTTCATCTTCGTTTTCCAACTTCAATAGCATTTTACGCCCCGTGATCTGGAATTCCAGCCTCTTGATTAAGGAATCCGAGTTAAATTACTCTTTCGAAGAAAAATCATGGAAGTTATATGGTTCAGCTCAAGAAGTTCATCAGGTTTGTTATTGACCTAACTGCATACGATAAGGAATAATGATCATCATGCATATTGGTTGACAATGGCGGTGACCACCGACAAACACAAAGTATACAGAGTCTACAGCCGACTGCATGGGACCAAAGAAGAAATCATTTGTGTTGGAAGTTTACCTTAAGAAGCATATAATGGAAACTAACAATTTCTCATCAGATTACACAAATGTTTGTTATATTTAAAAGATAAATTCTAATATATTTAAATGTAAAGCTTTTTTTTTTTTTTTTTTTTTAAAGTGGAGAAGAAGATAATGTTAAAATGCAAGTCCCTACACTCACTGAACAAAATGTTATATAGCAGGGTTATGTTCCACTACCGACAACTACCCTTATTAATTGCTGTCTAGTATCTTGTCCGACCTTCTTCTTCAGCTATTCGAGTAAGAAAATAAAACAGTTCAACAGAATCTAATAACCACCGCAAATCATTGTAAGCTAAGTAAATTTGCAGTTCAATAAACTTTTGAAGTTTATCTCTACATAGTTAACTTTTCTAACGCATGTGTGATATATAAAAGGTAGACTAGAATTTATTCGCCTTCACCCACTATCACTGTTTCGTGTACAAGCAAGATATTAGATCTCAAAGATCATTATATAACTAATATCTCTTTCCTTTTTATGTGTTTTTTTGGCTTCTTTTCGGACATATGAATATGGGTTTTGCAGTTTGTTCTCTCTTTGTTATTTTTTCTCAGTTATTTATTAGTCTGTGGATCAGCAATGTGACTTGTGCTATGAACATTAGCAGCAGTGCCAATTTTACAACTTACACCGAGTTCCTTCTAGCCAATGGGATTGCTCAAACTCCACCAATGGGGTGATTTCATCCACCATTTATCATTATTATAATAAATCTTGCTTTTTAAAAGTGGTTGTGATTTTTTTTAAAATCATATTTGGTAAGCTGGGTTGCTTTCGCATTTCTGCAGGTGGAACAGCTGGAATCATTATCAATGCAATATAGATGAGAGGATTGTGAAGACTACTGGTACACTTTACCCTGTCTTTTCTCCAACTTTCTTTTGTTATTTGTACTAACAACAAAAAACCCCTTTTGCGGAATTTGTTGAATCAATCAACGGAGAGCTTTTTGAATCTTCTTTTTTGGTTCATCAAATTGACTAGTTGAGTCTCCTTTATTTTATTAACCTGTTTTCTTGATGACTCATACATTAATAACCATCTGATAGGCTTCTTTGTTTATATGTATTCAAATGATTTGACTTTGAATATCATGGGGTAACAATAGAAATTAATCCCTGGGCATTGTATAAATTGATTTTCGTCTTGTTATTAAGAGAATTAAAACAGGCGTTAAGGTTGGATGCCTTGTTTGACATTAGCTTAGAGGATTTTTGAAAAAAATTTGTGCTTGATGAATTAAAACCGTGTTTCACTGAACTAGAAATAGCCTGGGAACTTTCTCATGAGGTTATGAAACAGGTCATCTTTTGGATTGTTTGAAAGAGACCATTAAATGGTCTATTGACACCCACTTTGAAAACAACTTTAAGACTTCAAGATTTCTTCTGTGAGAGAGAGAAAGACAATGTTAGACCCCAAATTGTGGCAACTTAACATCAGAATCTGACAATTAAAAAGCTAAAGGCTTACAAGCAAAGGAATTGGAAAATGTCAAAAGAGGAATGAAGACTGTGTTAGTTAAGAATAGAATTTGAATAAGAAAAATAAACCGTTAATTAAGATTTTGTAGTTATTAAATTTATTTATGAAATTGACTTTGATTAGGATTCCTAAAAGGGGTGGAAAAAATTCATTAATAAAAGTGAGTATTGTAAGGGGTGAAGGTAGGCAATTTTATAGAAAGAAGTTTTGTAAGCAGAGTTCTACCAATTTTTATTCAATAAAGTATTTCTAAGTTTCAATTTTCCTTTATTATATGCTTGAATCACAATAGACAAATTCATTTTAAATCAAAATGTTCAATCAAGTTATGCTACCTTCATTGTAGAAATTTTGCCATATTTACAAGGTAGCTTCAGCTTAGAAATGGAGACACAGAATATCAATGGACTTATTCAGCAGACTTTGCTGTTTAAACAGCTTTCTTTTCAATGACATTGACATTTTCAAGTGTATTTGTTTTCTGAGTACAGCAGATGCACTTGTTGCAACTGGTTTGGCTGCACTTGGATACAAATATGTAAACATTGGTATGCATCTAGAGATTAACATTTAATTTTTTTTTCATTATGAACTTGGAAATCATAAAAAAACTATGTTACACATTTTAGAGTTAATAAGTTGTGGAAAAGCAGATGACTGTTGGGCAGAAGCAGAAAGAGACTGGAGGGGTAATTTAGTGGCGAAATCCTCCACATTCCCTTCTGGAATCAAGGCCCTTGCCAATTATGTTCATGCAAGGGGTTTAAGACTTGGAATATATTCTGATGCTGGGTAAAATATGCCTAATTAATTGTTTCAATATGTAAACATGTGTGTTAGATGTAAAAATACCATTAAGGTTTTAAAACATCTAATTTATCTTTCCAGTTATAGAACCTGCAGTAGGACAATGCCTGGCTCTCTTGGGCATGAAGAACAAGATGCAAGAACCTTTGCCCAATGGGTTAGTGTTTGATAATTGATTTTTTGGTTAATGTAGATGAATCTGAGCTCAATAAAGGCATTTTTTTTGGTAGGGGATTGATTACTTGAAGTATGATAACTGCTATAATGATGGTTCCAAACCTCAAGAAAGGTACCATATTTTGTTCAAAATGTGTATATTATGAAATCACTCAGATTCATCTTACGTCTCTAAAATTTTTCACAAAAGAAATTTTTTTCTTTTATGATAGATATGCTAAGATGAGTTATGCATTGCGTAGGGCTGGCCGCCCAATTCTTTACTCCGTATGTGAATGGTATTAAAAGCTTAATAATCTTGAATGATCTTTATATTAGTCATAACTATTGGTATAATATGATAAGACTTTTAACGTAGCAATATTCTTACAGGGGAGAAGACAATCCCGCAATATGGGCCGGTGTGTATGGTAATACTTGGAGAACTACAGGGGATATTGCAGACAAGTGGGAAAGGTCTTTACTCTTTTTCCCTTTTCAGTTGATGATTCTTCTTCTAATCTTAATGCCAGAGAAATCACCATCTGTTCTGTCAATTAACTTGTAACACCCCAGGTCCAATAGCCCGGCCCACTGTTAAGATATTGTCCACTTTGGACACACAGTCCATCATGGGTTTGCTAATGGGCTTTGCAGCCCAAAACGCGTCTTAACAGTTAAGGAGCTCACAGGCTATTTAACCAATCCAATTCTCCCACCACTAACCAATGTGGGATCCATAGACAGAGCACACACAGACCCAGCATCTCTCCCGTGCTTTGTCGATGTGGGATTCGCCTAGGGGTATCACATAACTTGGCTAAAGTTTCTGTTTCGTTCTTTCAGAATCATATCGATTGCTGATGAAAACAATGTTTGGGGAAGATATGCTGGACCTGGCAGGTGGAATGGTAACTGCAAAGTCTTAGTCCCTGCACTCTGTTATATTTGTTATGTTTCTGAATTGATCTAATGTCTCTAATGTAAATCAGGATTGTAACTTAAAAAATTTTATATGTTGGTTGTTTCCTCATGTTTGAGCATTATCATTTGTCTAATTTGGATCATGATCAGAATAGACCCTGACATGTTGGAAGTGGGTAACGGTGGGATGAGCCTCGAGGAATACCGTTCACATTTCAGTATTTGGGCACTCATGAAAGTGAGTCCACCAGTTTTAATCTCTCTTGAATGCATTCCTGCAATTATTATCTTAACATAATCTGAAAACCTTAATTTGACAGGCTCCATTGCTAATCGGATGTGATATTCAAACTGCAAGCAGAGAGACTCTTAGAATTCTCAGAAACAAAGAGGTGATAGATGTTAATCAGGATTCAATGGGTGCCCAAGGGAGGAAAATACGATCTTATGCTGGCCTAGAGGTTACATTACACATTAACGGTGCAGCAGTATATTCAAATCACCTTGAAAGAAACAAAAACAATCATCTTAAACACAATTAACCTTGTTTTTCCATCAATGTGATGCAGATTTGGGCAGGGCCATTATCAAAAAGAAGAGTTGTCGTCGTGTTATGGAATAGAAGCAACTCTCAGGCTCCCATATCAGTTAGTTGGAGAGAAACTGGACTTTCTCCATCAGCTCATGTTATTGTTAGAGACTTGTGGGAGGTATATACTGTTCTTTCATTGCTCATTCTTATCTTTTTCTGATACAATAGTTTGGAATGCTTAGACACTTGTTATTCTATTGCAGCATTCATTTATTTCAATGAAAAAAAGTGGTGGATTGACTGCAAATGTTGCACCTCATGCTTGCAAGATGTATATTCTTACCCCAGTCTAGAAAATGTTACCATTTCCTGGGAGTTTCGAGTCTTTCAACACTAAGCTTATGTTTCTGATATATGATTAATGTCTTGTTATTTATGTGTGTCACCAAAAGTTGTGAAGTGTTGAATTTGAGTGCTTCTTTCTCCAGTCAAAGAAAGACTTGAATTTTCTTCCTATGCATTACTCGAGTGGATGGTGATGTTAACCATTGCAGAATTCATCCAACCAAGGACCTCTTATGTATTGTAATTTCTTCATGAATGGAGTGATTTATTTGGATAACATGTCACACTCAAAGGATTTACATCGTTTCAAGCCCTTAAAGTACATTCCAGCCTCAAATTATAGTGCTCTCTTTTTATTAGCATGTTCTTTATATTGTCTATCTTTGAAAATCATTATACCCACTTCCTTGTCATCATCACCGTTGAATCTCCTTCGCAAATCATTACCAAATTCTGCTCCTGTAATTTTCATCCTCACTTTATCCACCTGAGACTTGCATACTACTCCTTAAACAAAACAACTTCTTCAATTACAGGATTATTTGAACCTACTTGCATTATTGGAACACTACGACAGATATTCAATTTAGGACGATTTAATTTTGTCCCATAATATTTCTTTTAGGGGATGAAATTTTAATTTTGTCTTAAAGTGATTATTTCATAAGATGAAATTTTAATTGTCTCCTAAAATTTATAATTTATTTGTAGAGACAATTTTAGTTTCACCTCTAGGGATGAAATTTTAATTTCACCCTAAAATATTATTTTTTTAGCAAAATTTTAATTTTATCATAAAATAATTATTTTAGGAAACGAAATTTTAATTTCGTTCTCTACAACTTATAGTTCATTTTTAGGAACGAAATTTAACTTTTATCTCATAATGTTACCTTTTTTGGTGGGAGGCTAATATAGTGTAGCTGAATCCTGTTTTTTCAATGTAGACCATTGGATTACTGATGTGGGTCTCTAATTGGACCAGCGGTTCAGTCTCCCAATTTCATATATAATTTTTGCCATAGCAATTAAGTTTCAAGAATGATCATTTAAGATTCCATGTTATTACAGATGTTACCGCTTTCATAAATGATTTTTGGTACTGGAGTTCTCTGATAGATCATTGTGTTTCATAGTTTCTACATTTGCTCAGTTCATCATCTTTTAACAGACCATACTGTTGTCTTCTGCAGTTTTGGTCATCTCGTAATGGTCAGATGTTCAATTTTATGGACACAGCTGCATCAATGTATTTTGTTATTTGTTTAGTAGGGATGATTGTTATCTCTAGCAATATATTTTAGATTCTCACCTCAGGCATGGCAACCATTTTTATTCAGATCACTACAAATAAAAAGAATTTTATTAAGAGAAAAATTTCTTCTAATTTAACGACAATCAATTGTAAAGATTTTTTCAGTTGATAAAACTTTTTAACAATAAAAAATAAATTCTTAATAACCATTTTTTCATTATTAAAGTGATAAATTTATTTGATTTAAAAAAAAAGTATAAATAATTTGTCATTAAAATCATAAAAAATATTTATAATCATTGGGTATTATTCTCTTGTTATTACTTTTCTCGTTAATGCTATTTTTTTTTTTAGTGGATTCTAAGAAAAAAGTTTTTAGTTAACTCAATAAATTTTCTTATGTTTATAGTTTTTTTCTACTTTCAGTAACTGTGGTTCCGAAAAATACAAGAAGGGATGAAACTGTGTGGGCTCTTCGCAAACCAATGGAAGGATGTAACAAATGGTAAGTGGAAATTAATTAATGTGCTAGGTCTTATAGAATATCAATTTAATGTACATCATATTTTGGAATATGGAGCTATTTCAGAATTTCTATAACTGATATTAATTTTCTGGAGGCCAAAGTACTTTTTCCCATCTAAGTTTTGATATGTTTCCAAAGTCATACCAACGGAGTTTGAAACTCCCAAAGTCCTACCCATGAGTCAATTGCTGTTAAAATTTTTTGTTAGAGGCATGGGTAAAATTGTCATTTTATTAATAATATTTAAAAAATATAAAATTTAATATATTTTTCTTTTTAAGTTTTAAAAACTAATAACTTCACTCCTATTTAAAGTTTTCTAACTTTGAAAAGTCATATTCCTCCCCCTTCCCACAAAACATAAGATTTTTTTCTTTACCCCTCAACCATCATCTCCGATAGGGCTGGACTCGAGCCGAGCTAGCTCGAGCTCGGCTCGATCGAGCTGGCTCAGGTTGATTTTTTTAAAAATTTTTTATACAAAACGACGTCGTTTTGATCCGTATATATACAAAACGATGGAGTTTTGATATGAAAAATGAGCCGAGCCGAGCCGTAAATGAGCTGAACTCGAGCCGAGTTCGGCTGGAGTCAAGCTCGAGTCGAACTCGAGTCGGCCATAAATAAAACGAGCCAGGCTCGAGGTGGCTGCGAGCCGAGCTCGGCTCGGCTCGAATCCAACCCTAATCTCCGATGCCAATGGCTTCTCCTCTCTATCCTAAACTGTTGGCCGATGTACCCTAAATCATCTCTGACAAAGAGATCTGAAGGAGATGTCTTCGTCGGAGACAAAGAACATATCTCTTCATCTTAACGATGAGACGAAGAGATCTGCTCTAGAACTCTTCGTCAGAGATGGTTTAGGGTGTGTCGGCCAATGATTTAAGGTAGAGAGGAGAGGTCGTCGACGCTATAAATGGTGACCGAAGGAGTAAAAAAAAAAAAACCTAGGTTTGGGAGAGAATGTGGTTTTTCATAGTTAAAAAATTTTAGGTAAGAGTGAAATTGCTAGTTTTGAAAATTTAGGGAAGAAAATATATTGAATTTTATATTTTTTAAATATTATTAGTAGAATGACTATTTTACCTTTATCTTTAACGGAAAATTCTAACAACAGTTGACCCATAGGTGGGACTTTGGATTTTTCAAACCCTGTAAGTGTGTATTTGTCTTTGTATTAAAACTTGGGTGGGAAATTGTCCTTTGGCCTTTATGAATTTTGATTTAGATCTAATTTCAAATAACTTTTATTTACCGAAAATCTTACAGCATATTTTGATTTGTTGGTGGTGTAAGAGGGGGAATCACTTTAGCACTAGCTGGGTCATTCTATGAATTCGAAGGTGACAGAGGAGGAAACACAATGGACGTGGTGGCTCCTTTAAAATATACAAAGAGCAACTGTTTCTAGTTTCCAGGAATCTCATTGCTGTATTTGAAATTTTTGGCTCCGGTAAAATATATAAAGAGGAACTGTTTCTACTTTCCAGGTATCTTATTACTGTATTTGAAAATTTTGGCTCTGTAAAATATACAAAGAGGAACTGTTTCTACTTTCCAGGAATCTCATTACTGTATTTTAAATTTTTGGCTCCTGTAAAATATACAAATAGGAACTGTTTCTACTTTCCAGGTATCTGATTACTGTATTTGAAATTTTTGGCTCCGATAAAATATACAAAGATACTGTATTTGAAATTTTTGGCTCCTGTAAAATATACAAAGGGGAACTGTGCCTACTTTCCAGGTATCCCATTACTGTATTTGAAATTTTTGGCTCCTGTAAAATATACAAAGAGGAACTGTTTCTACTTTCCAGGTATCTCATCACTGTATTTGAAATTTTTGGCTCCGATAAAATATACAAAGATACTGTATTTGAAATTTTTGCCTCCTGTAAAATATACAAAGAAGCTTTCTACTTTCCAGATATATTTGAAATTTTTGGCTCCTGTAAAATATACAAAGAGGAACTGTGTCTACTTTCCAGGTATCTCATTACTGTATTTGAAATTTTTGGCTCCTGTAAAATATACAAAGGGGAACTGTTTCAACTTTCCAGTAATCTTATTACTGTATTCGAAGTTGGTGGCTCCTCTAAAATATACAGAGAGGAACTGTTTCTACTTTCAAGGAATCTCATTACTGTATTTGAAATTGTTGGCTCCTGTAAAATATACAAAGAGGAATTGTTTCTACTTTCCAAGAATCTTATTACTGCATTCGAAATTGGTGGCTCCTCTAAAATATACAAAGAGGAACTGTTTCTACTTTCCAGGAATCTCATCTCTTCGCAAAGATGGAGCTTGACCTCCAGAAGAGGTTATCAAATGCTAGAAGCAAACAAAACAAACTTTTTTTTCGGAGAGTAGCAAACAAAACCACCTTTGTAAAGCTTGTTGAACAATGATTTGGATTCCAACTTTGATAGTTACATGTATAATGAATAGGAATTCGTCTGTTCAACATCATTCAGTATATTATTTATTTGTAATCGGTTTTACGTACACCTTTAAGCCATAATATTCTTCTCAATACATAACCAGAACATGAGACTGCCCTTTGTTAGGATGTAGCTCATTAATACATAATAGTTTATAATTCAATAACTACTAAAGGGAGAGTTGTTAATTGCCTCTCAATATCACGCAAGTAATGGCGAGTAATTTTTCCCTCTCGATAGTCAAGCAAGCAAGCTAAAGCCTAAAGGTCTTTAATAATAAATTAGAGATGTTTCTTTTTTCTGTCTGCTAAAGGGAAAAATTGTAACTGCGTAACTATAAACTTTTTCTTCGATAAGCAGATTCATTTCGGACCTTCAAAATGTTTAATCTTTTGCCGCCTCTCCGACATTGCTCCTTTATGAATATATATATATATCCATCGCTAAGTGCCTACTCCTACCGCTAAACCTTACTTAGTAACTGATTTGTTCTTAAATTAACTAGCTTAGCTTTGCTTCTCCACGGTGCCATGCAGCGTTCCTCTTCTTCTTCTACAGCCAATAATTTATCTCGCAAAATCCTTTACCATAGAAATCAAATCCAACCTATTAAACGTCCCTGTGATGTTTTCATTAATCATAGAGGAAGAGATACAAAGAGGACCATTTCCGGGTTGCTGTATGATCATCTTTTGGGGCTAAGGCTTAACCCTTTCATGGATAGCAAAAATATGAAGCCTGGAGATCGGTTGTTCGACAAAATCGACATCGCCATTCGACACTGTAAGGTTGGAGTTGCCGTGTTTTCGCCGCATTATTGCCAGTCTTATTTCTGCCTCTATGAACTTGCTCTTATTACAGAGTTGAGGAAGAAAGTTATACCAATTTTTTATGATGTTAAGCCGTCTCAACTGAAAGTTAGAGACGATGGAACTTTCTCAAACAAGGATTTGCAGAGATTTAGATGGGCTCTTGAGGAAGCAAAATACACAGTGGGACTTACATTTGACTCATTACAAGGGTAAGTATATGATAAAACATTAACAAGAAGAATTTGTTTCCTTTAAATGTTTTTGATGTTTGGCAATCAAGAAAATGTTCTAATCTTGAAATTGTTTCAAATTTTTGTAGAGACTGGTCAGATTTCTTAACAAAAGCAACGGACGCAGTGATCAAGAACTTAATTGAGGAGGATTATTAATCAAGAATGAAGATTAATGTTGATTCACTTGCTAAATATGTAATTTTTCATAACCGACGTTTGATTCCTTTATTAATTCCTTCTTTTTTTCTTTTTTGGTTTACAAGCAATATTATAGATAAACTTTTGTGTATACAAATATATATATATATATATATATATATATATATATATATATATATAATATATATATATATATATATATAAAATATAATATGTTATTATATGATTAAATATAATTTTTATTGTTAATTTAAAATTATCTAATTATATATATATATTTATTTATGTAATTTTAAAGTATATATAATTCTATCATTTGCCAACAAGGGGAAACAAGAAGTGTTAGCAATTACTAATATATTAATTGTTTAACTCCTTTCTACTATTTATGTTTATAATATATATATATATATTTAAGATAATTTGATAATTTTGAAAAATAAATAAATTATAAATAATATAATGAGAAAAGGACTATTTCTCACCCAGTTTTAGTTCAAATTTAAAATTATACTTGCAATAATTAAAAAATTAAAACTCTTACCCATAACCTAATTTCTATTAATTTTTTTCATTAGAAAGGTAAAATGGTTATTTTACTGTTTATATTAAAATGATATAAAATTTGTTACTTTTTCCCATAAGGTTTTAGAAACTAATAATTTCACTTTTATCTAAAGTTTTCAAACTTTGAAAAGTAATATTTTCACCCTCCAAACTTAGGGTTTTCATATTTTTCAAACTGCAGGCACCCCCATAACTTTCTAAAATAGTATTTCACCCCCTCTTCAACTTCAGCTTCCCGCTTCCTCTCTGGCCTCCTCCTTCTCTTGAGCCAACTATAAAGATGGTGCGACGAAGAGACTCTCTTTGTTGTACGATGCGATGAAGAGATCTCTACCTCTTTGTTGCATAATGGTGCAACGAAGCTCTTCGTCGGACCATCTTTATTGTCTACTTAAAAGAAGGAGGAGGTCAGAGAGGACATTGGAAGAGATACCAGAAGTTGAAGTTGAAGAGTGGGGGTAAAACTACTATTTTTGAAAGTTCTAAGGGGCGGTTACAGTTTCAAAAATATGGAAACCCTAGACTTAGGGGTGAAAATGTTATTTTTTAAAGTTTAAAAACTTTAGATAAGGGTAAAATTATTAGTTTCTAAAACTTATAGGAGAAAAAGTAATAAGTTTTATATTTTTTTAATAAAAATAGTAAAATAATTATTTTATCCTTATTTCTAATAAAAAAAATTAACAGAAGTTGGATCATAGATAAGAATTTGAGTTTTTTAATTGTTATAGGTGTCATTTTGAATTTGAATTAAAATTTAGATGAGGAGTAGTCTTTTACCCTAACAAAATAATTTAACTTTATGATGTTATATATAGCTTTTTAATTTTTATTAATAAATTAGGTTTTGAATGATGTAAGAGGAGAAGTTGTAAATCACTGTTTTCAAAATCTGATGACCTCCGTAAGCTCTTTCTTCTAGGAACGTCATTATCACTCACAAAGTGCGAAGACTACCTGGCGAATCTTTTATGACCTCCAGAAGAGGTATCAAATGAAGGCTTGTAAATATGTGCCAAATCTGAATTAGGGTTTCATGATTATGTTCCTCCTCTTTTACTTAAGCTCCTTGCTTGTATGGCCAATAACAAGAGTGAAATATGGGTTATAAGTAATGGCGAATAATCTTCCCCTTTCGATTATCTAGTCAAGCAAGCAAGCAAGCTAAAGCCTGAACGTTTGTTAATAACAAATTAGTTATGTTTCTTTTTTCTTTCTGCTAATGGGAAAAATTGTTAACTGCCTAAATATAAACTTTTTCTCGGGCATAATCCATTTAATTAAATATAAACTTTTTCTCGGGCATAATCCATTTAATCCATTTAATGGGAAAAAAATGAAAATCTATTTTCAGTTTATTGCCTTCGATAGAGATCCATACGTCCATCTTTTAAGTAGACTTACATTTTCACCTATCGTTTTTCATCTTTTTCCTCAGAATTTCTCATTGAAACTAAAATATTGCCTCATCTCAATCACTAAATATCAAATGGTGAAAGTAATGCATTTATTCATAATTGTTCATCTTCGTTCAATAATTTACACTAGTTTCATATCAATACAACTCACGACAGTTTACGGATTGTGAATTGCTCTAAGTTCATTCATTAGTTCATAAAATTATGTTCATACATATTTGAATATATAATTAGATATACAAATTAATAAAATTAAGTATATAGTAGATAAAAAAGTTAAGTTAATGGCCCTTCCACTAATTGATACAGAAGTAAACATATATGTGTAAACTAATAAAAATTAATGATAGGAATATGACATATGGTAATTATATTTTAATATAAATTAACAAATCCCTGTTAATCATCTTATTGCTGTGGCCATGGCCTATTCTTGGATTTTTGTGTTTGCTTTTGTGTGTGTGTGTGTGTGTGTGTATATATATATATATATATATATATATATATATATATATATATATATATATATATATATATATATATATGTATGTATGTATGTATGTATGTATGTATGTATGTATGTATGTATGTATGTATGTATGTATGTATGTATGTATGTATGTATGTATGTATGTATGTATGTATGTATGTATGTATGTATCCATCGCTAAATACAACTGATTAGTTCTTAAATTAATTAGCTAAGCTTAGCTTCTCCGTGGTGCCATGCAGCGATCCTCTTCTTCCAGCCAAGAATTTATGTATCCAGCCCATTAAACATCCCTGTGATGTTTTCATTAACTATAGAGGAAGCGACACAAAGAGGACCACTTCCGGCTCGCTTTACGATTATCTTTTGAGGCTAAGGCTTAACCCTTTCATGGATAGCAAAAATATGAAGCCTGGTGTCGGCTGTTCGACAAGATAGACACCGCGATTTGACACTGTAAAGATTGAAGTTGCCATGTTTTCGCCGCATCATTGCGAGTCTTATTTTCTCCTCCATGAACTGTCTCTTATCATGGAATCGAAGAAGAAAGTTATGCTTATTTTTTATGATGTGAAGCCGTCTCAACTGCAAGTTAGAGACGATGGAACTTGTTCAAGCAAGGATTTGTAGAGATTTAGATGGGCTCTTGAGGAATCAAAATACATGGTGGGACTTACATTTGACTCATTACAAGGGTAAGGGTATGATAATAAACAGTAATAATAAGAATATATATGATTTCCTTTACATGTTTTTGATGTTTGGCAATTAAGGAATCTCTAATCTTGAAGTTGTTTTGAATGTTTATAGAGACTGGTCGGAGTTCTTAACAACAACTACTGATGCAGTGACCAAGAACTTGATTGAGAAGGATTATTAATCAAGAATGAAGACTAATGTGTAAGATTTATATTGCATAAACTGAATAAAATAAATCAATTGACTATAATCTCAAGATCTATGCATATGTTATAAAATACTGAATTAAACTTTAGAGTTTTAGGAATACTTGAATCGCTATGCAATTTGAATCTTAAAAGCTTTTGAAATTACTAGCCGATATCACCTTTCAACGTGACTTTGTTTTTTTACTCCATAAACCTCCCTAAATGACAATTTTAAATGGATAAGCTATATTGTATACGATTATGGAGCAGAGACCTAGTGAATATATAGTAAGTTGATTGACCCGTCAAGGTCCAATAAATCTTAAGGCTCACACTTATGCTATCCACCTAGATTATAACCTTTAAGTGTGTTACACTTATCTTTATTGATTACTTAAATGCATCTGTAAACTGACATGAGATATTCAATTCTCGGTTTTATTAAACCAAAACCCACATTAAGAATTTCTAACATTCTCCCAGTTAAATAATATTAATTATTTTTATTTTATTTTATTTTAAGAAAAAAAAAACAATTTTTGACTCTCGAATAATCAACATTGTAACTTTAAGTTACCACTATTTTAGAAAACAAAATAATTTAAAGATAAATTACACTTTAATAAATAATTCAGTTAATATAATCACTAATAACGAACTAAAAACATTACTTATGTCTTTTATTAACACAAGATCGCCTTAGATCACAATTACTAATAATCAAATCAATACGAAGCAAATATGAGAATGTGATGGAAATAACATCCAACAAAGCGATTATAAACAGTGTTATATCTCTGTCAGTTTTTTTTATAATTTCTCTTTAATCTTAAGTTTCAAAAGACATAAGAGAAATTTTTTTTCTTTTAACGATGCTTGTATGTTTCATCCTTACTCAAGACTTACAAAACATACACATACAACTATCATGCTCAAGAGAAATTTTATTTTAAGACACATGTTATACTTTAACTGTATATATACACATATATCCATAGACAAATAAATATGTCAATATGATCATGATAACAAATACATATAACAACAATTAACAATACAAAACTTTCACTAATCCTAAATATCAAAAGACCGTAAACACCCTCATATTTTCAACATGACTTTATGAGCTACAGGTCTTTATTTTTTTGGTTAAGGTTTTAACCTTTTATCAACTTTGTATTTTGTATTTTATCCTAATATCTCATTTTTTTATGAAACTCCTGACTATAAATTATTTTATTGTTGTATGTTTCAATCTACTGGTGGTTTTTTACCTAATTGCACTAGTATCATGGCAGATAAAATCGACATCAAATAATCCGAAAAAATGATCTTTCAACCACACAACATGAGAAACTACCTCATAGTAAGCTATAAATTTAATGTCCATGGTTGAGGTTGCTATTATCGATTACTAATGTTTTATCAAAATATGATCTATTCAACAAGTATAATAATATATCTTGAATCTTTTTTACAACCACCAAAAGTTTATCTTTTGCAAGTATTTCATTATCTCTTAAACTACAACCTAATAATCAAAGCTTTGATTTGAAAGGTAAAAATTAAAAACTTTAAATGTAAAAGTTATCAGGTTTGTGCATACTTGTGCATCAATCAAGCTTCAAATAGCACCATCATAATGGATATTTCACATGTATTCACCTTCAACCTCATTCTTTACACAACACTTGATGTCGATCTTATCTCCTTTCACAGCAAGCATATTGCTTGCCTTACAATCCTGTATGTTAAGCTGTTTAAGCACATGCTTTAAGTATGCATTTGAATGGTCAGAAAATCCATGAGTACTATTCCAATATATTTCAATACCAAGAACAAATAATGTATTTTTAAGATCCTTCATATCACAAGTTTTAGATAAAACTGACTTGATTATTATGAAATAAAATTAATATCACCACTACCAATATATTGAACCATACCATGAAGACAAATTTGCTCTCACGGATCTTCATATTCCTATATTGGTCTAATTTATTCATTTTGGAGTCACGTGAAATTGAAATGCCACCATTAAAAAGTTTATTTGAATCATAGATAGACTTCTTATGATTGCATATTAAAAGCTTCATTCTTTATGCTTTTGATAAACCACATTGCACCATATAGACTTCCATACTAAGATTTTCATTCAAAAAGATAACTTTAGCATCCACTTTGCATAGTTCTAATCCAAATGAGCTTCCAATGCCATGGGGTCTCATACTTTATTATCAACCATAGGTTTTTTTTTTTTTTCTCACATGACTATAAGTGCTTGTCATATTGATAATTCATGAAGGCTTTCAATAACATATTCTTCCTTATTGAGATACACATAATAATTCTTAATGATAGCAAACCGTCATTTTATAGTAGACTTCCTCATCAAGGTTTTCACAACTATATCAATGTATTTGACTTATCTACTATATGATTAGTTATTAATTCTTTAGTAGAAACATCTTTTAAAGTGATCTTAGATTTCATGGGACTTTGTAAACTTTATTGACTCCAATGGTTAATATAGTCATAACATCTTCATACGTTATAGACATTTTAAGAATTTGACAGAAATACTTCACCTTCCTTAAAATGGAAGAGTATCACTTTTGGAAGTCTCCAAGTTTAAGATCTTTTCCATATTAAAGTCAATTACTTTAGTATCTTAATTGGGGTTATACACACTATATATTTTGGAATACTTTAGATGGACAATGATTTAACAATAAACTAATATCAGATCTACCATTTTCTTAATAGGATTATAGATCTCTACTTAAGCGAAATATCCCCAAATTCAAAATGTATTAGGCTAGGTTTTCTCATGTCTAGAGACCTAAAAATAACTTTGGCATAAATTTATAAGGAAATTCATTTATAAAATTCTATGTTATCTTAATTACTTTATCCTATAGATATTACGTCATGATTGCTTCTGATCATAACTTTAAACCTATGACTGAGTTTTATAAGCAGCGTCAATTTCGATCCTAAAATCTTGGCAAAATATCTTTGATGCCCATATTAATAACTTTAATGTTCACACAATTTTCAATCCCAAATATGGGCTCCCACTTACTTAGACTTTATTTATAAACCAATTTCACATCCAAGACTTTAATTTTTATTAGGGCAACAAAACTAGTATTTCTTAGTGTTGCTATTTCATGCATAATTGGGTCTTAATGAGCAACTAAATTTATTAAAAGAAACTTATCATTGTCTCTTATTTAATAACATTTAGAAATCAGATTAATAATACCTTATATCTGATTCTAAACCAGATCTAGTCTTGGTTTGGCTAAAATCAAATGAGGTCTTATGATGTCTCTAAAATTTAATAATTACTCACTCTTTGACTCTTTTATGACTAGCATACCTTGTCAGAGTCATACCACTCACTAAACCAATATCTCCAATTTTGTGAGATATCTGAATAACCATAGTGATGAATTTCTTAATATTTATGGAATATTTATGGTTTAAGGTAAACTTCTAATGAGGTGATTGACCATGGATTCTTTATGGCAAGCAATTTAACCTAATGAATTTCTTCCACTTATCATATAAATCCTTTTATTCAATTGAATTATTATCTTTAGGCTTGAGTGCTTCATTAACTCACTAGGTCAAAACTATATTCTCAATTAGTAGTGTAAATTCAAATTTTATTTTTAACTTTTTAAGGTTTGAACCAGTCAAGACCTCTATTGTGGTATTATTATTATTGTTCACAATAATGGAGTCCATTAATGATGGGATGCAACAAACAATATCATTAATAATAAATAGCTTTTAAACCTTATAAGTTATTATCCATAAGGGTTCCAAACACATCATCATATAATCACATTTGGGCAGAGAATACAACATACAAGTATGACCTTCGAGCATAAAGTTACAAATCAGAAAAACAATAAGCTTTTAAAAAGTCAATCACCTTTAGGCAAATAAACCCCCTAAGTTACTGTTCTCTTTCATACTGGAAGAAAAAACATATATTAATTGAAAAATCACAACTATCTTTGGGTGAATTGAAAATTTCATGACTAATGTAATTCCACAATTACCTCATACAACCATCAATTTTAATCACACATAATAACCACCTTTGGACAGGAAATTATATGCATTAAATCGAAGAATATCTCAGTTACCAAATATAGAAATTTTGCAAGCTTCAATGAATGCACCGCTTTAGCAATTAAATATTCTGACAACTTACAATAATTTCTATTGAGATCAAATAATATTGTTAAAATTAATATTTTATGAGATACAATACTAAATTATCTCTAACAAATTTAATTAAGTATTGTAACAAATCCTTATTAAACAATAATCAAAATAGCTTTAAAATTATATAAGTCACACCTTATAAAGATTCCTAGTGCATCATCATTAAATCACCTTTGGGTGAAAAAAATAACATGTTATTAGGATCTCAACCACAAGTTTATATGCCTATATGAAGACCTTTAGAACATATGATTTTTGAGAGAAATATTATCTTTGAACTGATAAAACTTTTTAAACACTATTCATCCTCTATTTAACAAGAAAACATATGTCAATTGAGTGAGCTTAACCACCTTTGGGTATATTGAGTTCTCCACAACCAACACATTTCCAAAATTAACCTTATGTATAAAAATGAAGAATGTATCATTACCAAAGGGAAAAATTTTGTAAGCCTCAACAATATACCACTTTGGTGATCAACATCAAGAAAACTTACAAAATATTCTAATGATACTAAATATTATTATTTTAATTAAGATTTCATAAGATATGATACTTTATTGTCTCTAACAATCTACCTTAAAAATTGTTGCATCCAATCTAAAGAACAATAATCTTAACTTTATGTGATAACTCAACCACTCATGATAGAGTTGATATTATACCTAAATTTATTAATCTTAATGATAGGAGAGTACTTCATGTCACAATATTTAATCTAAAAATTTAATTCACTTTCAAATGGAGACCTATAACTGTCTATATGTCTTTACTTGCCATCACAAGTCATTCATATGCTACTATAAGTATTTAATGCTAGTCAAGGGTTGTTGCTTGCCTTTCATGTGTTGTAACATGCATCTTTAAACCTTTTAAGTTATCTCACTTGCAATGATCACATATACTTATTATGTTTCATGTGCTACCTTAGTCTTTTACACACTTTAACATGTTTAAACTAACATTTATGCTCTCACATGCACCTTATAAAACCTTTCAAGTGCACATGTGTGCCTAAGAAAACTTTGAAACCTCATTACATGCTCTCATAAGATATTTACACACACTAATACCCAAATGATCCTTTGTGCATGCACACTCACTTATTGGGAACATGATTACATACAATTACATGCAACCACTAGATGTAATTCACTATTAACATGCACTAACACACTTTTAGAAGACCTTACACGTTACTTGCACCCACCATAAGCTTATAAATGCCTCCAAAGACTGTCAACACACAATTGTGGACCTAAGGAACCCTTTCACATGCCTCTAGAAGCATTACATGCTCCAAAACGCACCATCATTACTCCGAGAAACTTTCCATGTGCTTCACGTGCCCCTAAAACCACCTAACGCACCATCACGTGCTTGAAAATTTTTCCCACTGGCCAGAACACGTGCCCAAGAGTTTCCACACGCAGGCACGCACCTATCAGGCACCATACTCCAATTTTGCTCACGTGGCATTCATGCTCCCTCCTCAGCTGGAGAGGGTTTCATCTTGATAGGTTCGGGTCATCCTTAAGGGTTAGGCAGACAGGTTTTCCCAACCTGATCATGACCCGTGAAAGCTATTAACCCTAACATTCGATTTCTATGTTGTCGATGCCTCATAGCTCTAGCCACTGGCTTGTTCCTAACAGCTTTAGCATGACTTTCAACTCACTTTAACAGCATCACATACGATGCCACCAATGAAATCAAGCCACGAAAATGCGACAACAATCAAGGGCAAAAACCCTAAACCCGACGACCCTTATTGCCATATCGGACCACATATTTCAGTCCAAACATGGGGGAAGTCTTTGGCATGGTCTTACGACTCATGTTGACAACTTCTCTGGTTGTGCCACCACTAATATTCGCTACAAAGTTACGAATATGGTTTTTTTAATTATTAATCATGACTATTTTATGTTGTCGAACATTTAATCGTATTACGAAATTCGATTAACACAAAATGAATTTCAATTTGTGATTAGTCTAATTTCATATTACTGACTGTAATTCTAGGATTAGATTTCTGAATCAGAAAACCTTAATTTCAATTCAAAATCTTAATTGAAATAAACTTTAATTGGAATGAAACCCTATTTTCAATTTTAATTCATAGTTCAGAATTATCAAACCCTAATTTAAAAAATTTAATCATGATTTCAATTCCGAATTTCAAATTTCATAACCTAATGCATATTATTCTGATACCACGTAATTTTTATTTTGCATAAACTAAATAAAATAAATCAATCAACTATAATTTCAAGATCTATACAATAGATTATAAAATATTAAATTAAGGTTTAAGGTTTTAGGAATACATAGATCGTCATACAATTTGAATCTATAAAGCTTTCAAAATTGTTGATATAACTTTTTGATGCGATTTAGTCCTCTACTCTATAAACTTTCTTGAATGAAAACTTTAAATGGAAAAACTATACTGCAGCCATAATGCATGTAGTTTTGGAACAAAGACCTAACTAATATATAGTAGGTTAATTGATCTTCTATCAAGGTTCAATAAACCTTAAGGTTCATGCTTATATTGTCCACTCAGATAATAATATTTAAATGTATTGGACTTACCTTAATTGATCACCTAAACCTACTTGAAAATTGTCATTGAACTATTTAATTACCTGATTTTATTAAACCAGAACCATAATTAATATTAGCCTATATAAAAAATTTCTAACATAATGTTGATATACTTACTAAATATGTAATTTTTCATTACCAATGTTGTTTCATTCCTTTATTAATTCGTTCTTTTTCCTATTTTGTTTACTAGCAATGTTATGTATACACATTTTTGTGTATACAAATAAATATATACATAATATATCATTATATGATTGAACGTTGTCTTTATTATTAATTCAAAATTATTTAACTATATGATAGCATTTTATGTTAGTACTTATTTGTTTACTTAAAAGTAGGTACGCATAGTCTTATTATTTGTTTACAAGAGGGGGCAAGAAGTTTTAGCAATGGCTAATACATTGATTGTTTAACTCCTTCGTACTATTGATGTTTATATCAGGTTTCTATAGCTGCTACAACATGTAAAATAGATTCATCTTTTGTTTTTTAAAAATCTAGCAATCAAATGTTGCTTATGTTTCAAAAAGATTGTAGATAAATGTTAATTCATAATTTTTTTAATACTCTCAACAGCTTCATTTAATTGTGTTTTTTCTACTTCTATGCTTTCATGAATCATCTGCATCAATTGAGTTGTTCTTTCTCTCTTTACATATTATAAAGTATAGCATTGGTATAAAACATGTAGAAATGGCAATGGGGTCAGGGTCGAATATCTTAATCCTTATCCCAGTCCCACTTTGTCTCAGATATAGGAATGGTAGGGAATCTTGTTTCTTCCAATGGAAAAAGATTCTATCCCTTTCCTCTCTCTATTCTAGGAGGAAAAATTCTCCTCATTTCTCTCTCCCTATCCTCACTAAAAATATAATGAAATATTTATTAGGTATCATAACATATTTATAATTATTCAAAATTTTTAAAAGTAATTCCTCGTATAAAGGTCGTTTATGGAATATGTTAGAGAAGAGACAAACCAGAGAGAGGACAAATCTTAGATATATTTATTTATGTCCTTGCCTTATCCCCAATTATGGAAATTTTAGTCGTCTCTATCTTTGTCTTTTTAAGAGAATCCCTTTTCCATTCAGGGAGGGAGACCAAAAACTCAGTTTTTCAAGTCAAATTGTTATATCTATAAACATGTGAGGAAATTAAAAGAATGTACAAATTAAATTTAAAGAAAGATACACTTATATGTCCTCGAAAATGCGTGGATGGATGTGAGAAGTTTAATGGATGGATAGATCCTTATAAGGAAACCTTTTAAGTTTACAGTTGTCTATCACTATATAAGACATCGTATCTAGGGGAATGCCGTCCTATTTCATTATAGTCAAACTTCCTGAGAATTTCCCTCCATTTCATGCGTTATTTCGTTATTCAATTTAATATACACAATATTTGATACATGCAAATTATCAAATCTCAGTTAAAGTTTCTGTAGCAAATGAAACGCGTCATTTAAATGCATGGGTTTAATTATAAAGAGAAATTCTAGTTCCACGAATTTAGTTTTGATTTTTGATGCCTGTAAAACGTGCCAACTTCACATTCTAAAACTAATAAAAAATATTTTCAGGTGTCATCAGATAGTGAGAGGTTGATTTTTTTAGTTTTGAATATTAAATATAAACTAGATAAATTTAATACAGTGATGCTATATGTATAGATTTTTACAAACATTGAAGTTTCAATGAGATAAACATTAGATTAAAGAAGAAAAACTTGAATTTCCTTTGGTTCAGAATGTCGTCTATTATTTTTCATCTTCGTTTTCCAACTTCAATGGCATTTTACACCCCGTGATCTGGAATTCCAATCTCTTGATTACTCTTTCGAACAAAAATCATGGAAGTTATATGGTTAAGCTCAAGAAGTTCATCAAGTTTGTCATTGACCTAATAACTGTATACAATAAAGAAGCTCAAGAAGTGGAGGAAAAGACTGTAGAGGAACAAAAATTATACAAATATAAATATTAATTATAGATTGGACAATGGCGATGACCACCGACACACACAAAGCATATCAAAATCTACGGCCGTCTGCATGGGACCAAAGATGAAATTATTTGTGTTGAAAGTTGACCTTAAGATGCCTACAATGGAAACTAAAAATTCATCATCAGATTACATAAATGTTTTTTATATTTAAGAATATAAATTCTAATATATGCAAAAGTAAAACCTCATATTAATTTTTTTTTTTTTTTTTGAGTGAAGTGGAGAAGGAGATAATGTTAAAATGCAAGTCCCCACACTCACTGAACAAAATCTTATATAACAGGGTTATGTTCCACCGCCGACAGCTACCCTTATTAATTTCTGTCTGGTATCTTGTCTGACCTTCTTCTTCAGCTATTCGAATAAGAAAAATAAAACAGCTCAACAAAATCTAATAACCACCTCGAATCATTGTAAGTTAAGTAATTTGTACTTCAATAAACTTTGAAGTTTATCTCTACATTGTTAACTTTTCTAATGCATGTGTGATATATAAAAGGTAGACCAGCATTTTATTCGCCTTTGCCCACTATCACTGTTTCGTGTACAAGCAAGATATTAGATCTCAAAGACATTATATAATTATTATCTTCTTCCTTTTCATGTGTTTTTTGCTTCTTTTTGAACATATGAACATGGGGTTTGCAGGGTGTTCTCTCTTTGTTATTTTTTTACAGTTTTTTTTTAGACTGTGCATCAGCAATGGGACTCATGTTATGAACATAAGCAGCAGTGCCAATCATACAACTTACACCGAGTTCCTTCTAGCCAATGGGATTGCTCAAACTCCACCAATGGGGTGATTTCATCCAGCATTTATCATTTTATAATTATCTTGCTTTTAAAAAGTCCTTGTGAATTTTTTTTAATAATCATATTAGATAAGCTGAGTTGGTTTCTGTTTAATGCAGGTGGAACAGCTGGAATCATTATCAATGCAGTATAGATGAGAAGATTGTGAAGACTACTGCTAACACTTTACCCTTTCTTTTCTGCACCTTTGTTTTTGTTATCCGTAATAGTATAATATTATATATACATATTTTTAGTATATAATTTAAGTATATAAATTATATGATTAAAATTATTTTATTATTAATTCAAAATTTTTTAATAAAATAATAACATATTATTTATATATTTAAATTATGTATAAAACAAATATATACACTTGGTTTTATGGTTTGTAACAACAACAAAAAACACCTTTTCCGGAATTTGTTGAATCAATCAAGAGAGAGCTTTTTAATCTTCTTCTGGCAAATTGACTTGAGTTTTCTTTATTTAATTTGCTTGTTTTCTTGATGACACGTACATCAATGAATATCTAATAGGCTTTTTTTTTTTATGTCTTCATGTGATTTGACTTTGAATATCATGTGGTGACGGTAGAAATTAATCCCTTATCCCTGTACATTCTATCAATTATCTTTTGTTTCTTGTTATTAAGAAAAGGTCAAAGGGCTTATTCACTCCCAAAGATTATTGTATTTTCAAATTTTTACTTTTTAACTTTAAAAATCTCATTTACTCACCTATAGATCATTAAAATTAATTAAATTAGTTAGTTTAAAATTTTTATATCATTTTCTCCTTTAAATCCTAAAAATTTATAATTTTTCCCCTAAGTCAAGTTTTAAAAAATCACATTTTTCCCCTTGAGTATACTTCAATATCTGACCACTCCCTCCAGTGATCTCTCCCTCCCAACAGTTCCTTTTCCTCCAGTGGTTCCTCTTCCTTGAGCGATCTATCTTAATGTCTCTTCTCCCTCTAGTGGTTGTGTGATGCTTATCTAAGACGTCTTCTTAGAAGAAGTCAGGTTGTTTGGGAAGAAAAGGATAACTCGTCTTCTTCTGAGAAGATGATTATCTTCATCTAGGAACACGAGTTGACTTTCCAGACAAGCATCATATGACCATCGGAGGGAGAACAGATGTTAAGGGAGACTACCAAAGGAAAAGAAACAGTTAGGAGAGAGAAACCGCAAATGATGGGGCTAGAGGGAGTAGCCGAATATTGAAGATAAATCGTAGGAAGAAATATGATTTTTTAAAACTTGGTCTAGGAGGAAAATTATTAGTTTTAAGGTTTAAAAGGAAAAAAAAATAAAATTTTAATTTATTTTTTATATTACAAGTAAAATGACGATTTTGTCTTTAAAAGTAATATACTTAACTGCTCATAAGTGGATAAATAGGATTTTTAAAATTAAAAGATGAGAATTTGGAAAAACAACAATCTATGGGTGGGAATAAGTCCTTTGGCCTTTAGAGAATTGAAACAGGGGTTAAGTTTGAATGCCTTGCAGAGGATTTTTGCACAAATTTCGTGGTTGATGTATTGAAACCGTGGTTCACTGAACTAGAAACGGCCTGGGAAATTTCCATAAGGTTATGAAAAAGTCGTACTTTTAGATTGTTTGAAACAGACCATTAAATGGTCTATTGACACCCACTTTGAAAACAACTTTAAGACTTCAAGATTTCTTCTGAGAGAGAGAAAAAGACATGTTAGACCCCAAATTGTGGCAACTTCTCATCGCTGGAAGCTGACAATTCAAGAGCTAAACGTTTACAAGGTATGGAATAGGAAAATGGCAAAAGAGGAATGAAGACAGCTTTATTTAAGGATAGAGTTTGAATAAGGAAAATAAACCCATTAATTTAGATTTTGTAGTTATTAAATTTATTGGGATATTGACTCTGATTAGGATTCCTAAAAAGGGGTGGAAATTCAATTATAAGAGTATTGTAAGGGGTGAAAAGGTAGGCAATTTTATAGAGAAAAGTTTTGTAGGCAGAGTTCTGAGAAATTTTTATTCAATAAAGTATTTCTTAGTTTCAGTTTTCCTTTAATATATGCTTGAATTTATGGCAAAGATCACAACAGACAAACTCATATTAAATCAAAATATTCAATCAAATTATGCAACTTTTATAGTAAAAATTTTACCATATTTACAAGTTAGCTTCAGCTTAGAAATGGAGATAGAGAATATCAATGGACTTAATTCAGCAGACTCTGCTGTTTAAACAGCTTTCTTTTCAATGACATTGACATTTTCAAGTTTATTTGATTTCTGAGTACAGCAGATGCACTTGTTGCAACTGGTTTGGCGGCACTTGGATGCAAATATGTAAATATTGGTATGCATCTAGGGATTAACATTTAATTTTTCTTCCATTCCGAAATCGGAAGTCGTCAAAAGACTATGTTACACATTTTAGAGTTAATAAGTTGTGGAAAAGCAGATGACTGTTGGGCAGAAGCAGAAAGAGACTGGTGGGGAAATTTAGCGGCGAAATCATCCACATTCCCTTTGGGAATCAAGGCCCTTGCCGATTATGTTCATGCAAGGCGTTTAAGACTTGGAATATATTCTGATGCTGGGTAAAATCTGTCTAATTACTTTTTCAGTATGCAAAAATGTGTGTTAGAAATGCAAGTACCATGAAGGTTTTAAGACATCCAAATTATCTTTTCAGTTATAGAACCTGCAGTAAGATAGTGCCCGGTTCTCTTGGGCATGAAGAACAAGATGCAAGAACCTTTGCCAAATGGGTTAGTGCATGATAATTGCTTTTTGGTTAACATGGATGAATCTGAGATCAGCAAAGGCATTTTTTGGTAGGGGATTGATTACTTGAAGTACGATAACTGTTATAATGATGGTTCCAAACCTCAAGAAAGGTAACGTATTTTGTCTAAAATGTGTATATCATGAAATCACTCAGATTCATCCTACATCATTAAAATTTTCCTCTCAAAAAAATGATTTTCTTTGATGATAGATATGATAAGATGAGTTACGCATTGCGTAAGGCTGGCCGTCCAATTCTTTACTCCATATGTGAATGGTATAAAAAGCTTAACAACCTTGAATGATCTGCATATCAATCATAATTGTTGGTATAATATGATGAGACTTTTTACATAGCAATATTCTCACAGGGGAGAAGACAATCCTGCAAAATGGGCCCGCGTGTATGGTAATACTTGGAGAACTACAGGGGATATTGCAGACAAGTGGGAAAGGTCTTTACACTTTTTCCCTTTTCATCTGATGAGTCTTCTACTTATCCTAATGCTAGAGAAATCACCGACTGTTCTGTCAATTAACTTAGCTATAGTTTCTGTTTCGCTGTTTCAGAATCACATCGATTGCCGATGAAAACGATGTTTGGGGAAGATATGCTGGACCTGGCAGGTGGAATGGTAACTGCAAAGTTTTAGTCCTGGCACTCTGTTATATTTGTTATGTTTCTGAATAAACTAATGTCTCTAATGTAAATCAAGATAATAACTTCAAATTTTTTATATGTTGGTTGTTTCCTCATGTTTGAGCAATACCATTTGTCTAATTTGGATCATGATCAGATTAGACCCCTGACATGTTGGAAGTGGGTAACGGTGGAATAGACCTGTTCGCACCGCCAGCATGATAACTGGTAACGGTGCTTGTATCATTTCAGTATTTGGGCACTCATGAAAGTGATCATGATCCAATAACACCTTAATTTGACAGGCCCCATTGCTGATTGGCTGTGATATTCGAATTGCAAGCAGAGAGACTCTTAGAATTCTCAGAAACAAAGAGGTGATAGACGTTAATCAGGATTCAATGGGAGCCCAAGGGAGGAAAATACGATCTTATGCTGGCCTAGAGGTTACATTGCAGCCTTATATTCAAATCACCTTGAAAGAAACAAAAACAGTAATCTTAAACACAATTAATCTTGTTTTTCCATCAACGTAATGCAGATTTGGGCTGGGCCGTTATCTAAAAGAGTTGTCGTAGTATTATGGAATAGAAGCAACTCTCAGGTTCCCATATCAGTTAGTTGGAGAGAAATTGGACTTTCTCCATCAGCTCATGTTACTGTTAAAGATTTGTGGGCGGGCGGTATACTGGTATACTGTTCTTTTCGTAGCTCACTCTTTTCTTTTTCTGATACAATATTTTGGATTCACTAACCCAATTGTTATTCAATTGCAGCATTCATTTGTTTCAATGAAAAAAGGTGTTGGATTGACTGCAAGTGTTCCACCTCATGCTTGCAAGATGTATATTCTTACCCCAATCTAGAAAATTTTACCATTTCCTGGGAGTTTCGAGTCATTCGACACTAAGCTTATGTTTCTGATATAGGAATAATGCTGTTATGTTTTTTATATCTGTCACCAAAAAGTTGTGAAAGTGTTGAATTTGAGTGCTTCTTGCTCCAGTCAAAGAAAGACTTGAATTTTCTTCCTATGCGTTACTCGAGTGGATGGTGATGTTAACCATTGCAGAATTCATCCAACCAAGGACCTCTTATGTAATATAATTTCTTCATTTTTTTCTTACATATTTACTAAATGATTGCATTCGTTCAAGCCCATAAAGTACAGTCCAGCCTCAAACTTCGGTGTTTTCTTTTTATTAGCGTGTTCTCTATATTGTCTATCTTTGAACGTTAGGGCCATCATAATCAATAGACCCGCTAGCTTGAAATTCATCTTTTTCTGAGTAGTAATCTGATAACTTGTCATCATCGTTGGAATGAATCTCATTTTCAAAGTCATTACCAAATGCTGCTCCTGTAATTTTCTTCCTCATTTTATCCACCTGCGAGCTGTCCGTCATACTACTCTTTACACAAAACAACTTCTTTTTCAATTACAGGATTATTTGAACCTACTTGCATTATTATAGACACACTATAACAAATACTCAATTTAGGATGATTTTAATTTTATCTTAAAACACTACTTTTAAGGATGAAATATTTACGAACAATTTTAATTTCGTCTCAAAATATTACTTTTAAGAATGAAATTTTAATTTCATCCTAAAATGCTTATCAGAAAAATAAAATTTAAATTTTATCTCCTAAAACTTATGATTTATTTTCAGAGACAATTTTAGTTTCATCCCAAAATGATAATTTTATAGACGAAATTAAATTTTAGTTTCATTCTAAAATGATAATTTTAGATACAAAATTTTAATTTCATTCCTTAAAACATAATATTCATTTTTAGACAATTTTAGTTTCGCCTCATAATACTAATTTTAAGGATTCCTTATCAGAATGTGGTAGTGAAGAAAGTGGCAAACATTCGACATCCAACTAGTACACGCAGCTGATATGGGAGTGGTCCTATTAGTAGATAGTGGCTAACATTCAACGCCCAAATAGTACGTGTAGCTAATATTGGGGTGGTCCTAATAGTAGTGAAGTAAGTGGCAAACATTCGGCATCCAAGTAGTGAAGAAAGTGGCAAATTATATAATATTTTATTTTTTCTCTTTTTTTTAATAACAAGAAATCTCACTCAAATCTAATAAACTCTTTAATTGGTAATTAATCTTATAATAATTAAATCAAATAAATTAAAATTTTGATCTTAATATATCATTAGAAAAGATTGAATTCACCCTCAATTATATATGAAATCTCTTTTTTTATCACTCAAATGCTATAATATTTTGTTATTACATAATTATTAGTTAATTTATAGTAGTAACTATTTGATATTAAAAACGGTCTTTTTACTTAAATGAAAAAAATATATATATGAATTGTAGGATTTGGATTATCAATATAATTATTAATTTTCATTTAATATTAAAATTATTATCTTAAATTTACAACATAAAACAGGAGTAAATTTTTTTTGGACCATAATTCACTATACAACCGAGAGAGAATTTTTGACTCCATCTTACAATACAAAGGATAAAATATATAAATATGAAATATTATATATACTTATTTTGTATATACAAACATATACGTAATTATATACATTATTACATAATTAAATGTTACTTATTTTTAATTTAAAATCACTTAATCATATGATGACACATATAACTGTGTATATATTTATATACCCAAAATAGGTGCATATAGTTATATTGATATAAATATATTTAGAAGAATCTTTGTTAGCATATAACTCATTAATACATAATAATTTATAATTTAATAACAACTTTGTAACACAATAAGGTTGCGATTGATTTTTCACAATATTGAATTAGATAAGTTAAAAGTTTAATCTTGAAATATCTTCAGATGAGATTTAAACTCTTACTCTTTTATATTTAAAATCTTTTATATTATCATTCAAACTACACTGTGAAGACAAGAAAGAAAGTTCCAAGAATCAAGAGAATAAGTAACATTAGAGTTTGTATATTTTTCACTGTAGAAGAATTGGCTGTGTGCCATTAAATGGAAATAACATGCATATATAACCTATATTAGAGGAAAATTAAGGTGAAACCCCGATATACTCTCCATAACATTTGAGAAATCAAGAAATGTTACATTGGAAAGACATTTTTAATCTATGGTTATATACGTAAGATCATATATAATTATGTTAGTCTAATAACCAGAAGAATCTCTTTCTCATCAGCATTAATCCTGGCCTAATTATGTTCCTTCTGTTTTCTTTGAGGTTCTTCTGCGGCCACTAACAAAAGTTAAAAATGGGTCATAACAAATCATAATTTCACACTCAAACAAACAAGTGAAGGCGAATAATCTTCCCTTCTCAATTTTGAGCCATTTTGTAATTGATGTTTCTTTAAAGGGAGAAATGGTTAACTGCCTAATTAGAAACTTTTCTCCAAAAAGCAGCCAACCCTTCAACTGGGTGGCTTTTTTTTTTTTATTTTTTTAAAGATATTCAACATGTCTCCACGTTCTGCGTCAAATATTAATTTCCACTGCATGTATTAATGGCCCTCCCCCTAATTGATACGAAGTAAACATATTAAACTTATAAAAATTAATGAAAGCAATATGAGCCATATGACATATGCTAATTCTATTCTAATATTATTTAACAAATCCCTGATAATTATCTCATTGCAGTGGCTACATGTTATTATTATATAAGCAATATTATATGTATCAATTTTAAGTTTATAATTGCATATATATATATTCATTGCTAAATACCTACTCCTACTGTTTGCCAGGCGGCGATCCTCTTATTCTTCTTCAGCAAAGATTTTATGTCGCAAAATCCTTTACGATAGATATTAAATCCAACCCATTAAACGTCCCTGTGATGTTTTCATTAATCATAGAGGAAGAGATCCGGATTGCTTTATGATTATCTTTTGAGGCTAAGGCTTAACCCTTTCATGTATAACAAAAATTTGAAGCCTGGAGATCGGTTGTTCGAAAAAATTGACACCGCCATTCGACCTGTAAGGTTGGAGTTTTCGTGTTTTTGCCGCATTATTGCGAGTCTTATTTCTGCCTTCAAGAACTTGCTCTTATCATGGAGTTGAAGAAGAAAGTTATACCTATATTTTAAGATATTAAACCGTCTTAACTGAAAGTTAGAGACGATGGAACTTTCTCAAACAAAGATTTGCAGAGATTTAGATGGGCTCTTGAAGATGCAAAATACACGGTAGGACTTACATTTGACTCATTACAAGGGTAGGTATATGATAATAAACATTAACAATAAGAACTTGATTTCCTTTAAACATTTTTTATGTTTGGCAACTAAGAAAAACTTCTAATCTTGAACTTGCTTCGAATATTTGTAGAGACTAGTCAGATTTCTTAACAAAAGCAATGGATGCAGTGATCAAGAACTTGATTGAGGAGGATATTATTAATCAAGAATGAAGATTAATGTTGATATACTTGCTAAATATTTTACTTTTCATAACCAATGTTGCTCAGCATTCGATGCCTACAATGGAAACTAACAATTTATTATCTCTTTTACTACAAAAATGTTGAAAGTTCGATATAAATACCTTAAAAGCTAGATATTGAAAGTAGAGAACCCAAAATCTTATAAATCTCGTATTGAAAATCCATTATTTTTAATGTGTGATCCAAATTTTATAATCTGTCTTTGGTATCCTGATAAAGTTTATGATCACCATCATTATATAAATTATATAAGGAATTATTGTTAAATGATATTCTATGTGTCAATATAATTATTGGTATTATTAAGATTATATCTTCAATCTTCCCTCATATTTGGTGTAAACCTAACTTTCATCTGTTAATTATCAAAAATCTAAATACTTACCTGTCTGTTAAATTTCACTATTACTATTAAGGGTAAAATTGTTATTTAAAAAATATTTTAAAAAACTAAAAATTTATCATATATCCATCCCTGGTTTAAAAGCTAACAAATTCTCTCCACCAAAGTTTGAAAAACTTCATCTCTCGCTTAGGATTTTTCCAAACATTGCCAAGGGTCGGAGATGAAGGCGACGATGGCTTTCTCCCTCCTTCCCTCTTGGCATCTCTCTCAGCGGTGCTTTATTTTCAACCATCATTAGTCGACAAAACCAACCAACGAAGACAAATCGATTATCTCCAGACAAAGATGACGTGTTGTCCTCATCTGAGAGATGACGACGATGCATCATCGTCTTTGTCGGGAGACGAAGGAATGTCCTTGTCTCCAACTCTCATCAATTGAGGTTGGCTAGGAAAGGAAGGGGGTTGACAGAGAAGCCGAGAGGGAGAGAGAACGCCCTCTTTTGTATTGTTTGGAGTTGGACTCTCTCCATCAGCTCATGTTATTGTTAGAGACTTGTGCGTGGATTTTTCCAATCATTGTTGTTGCTCGGAGACGAAGGCGATGACGGTTTTCTCCCTCCTTCTCTCTTGGCATCTTTTTCAACAGCACTTTATTTTCGGCCATCATTGGTCGACAAAACCAACCAATGAAGACGAATCGATAATCTCAAGACAAAGATGACACGTTGTCTTCGTTTGAGAGATGACGATGATGCATCATCATCTTTGTCGGGAGACGAAGGATTGCCTTTGTCTCCAACTCTCATCGGTTAAGGTTGGTTGCAAAAGAAAGGGGGTTGATAGAGAAGCCGAGAGAACGCCCTCTTATGTATTGTTTGGAATTGGACTTTCTCAATCAGTTCATGTTATTGTTAGAGACTTGTACGCGGTATACTGTTCTTTTCATAGCTCATTCTTTTCTTTTTCTGATGCGATAGTTTGGAATGCTTAGACACTTGTTATTCTACTGCGGCATTCATTTATTTCAATGAAAAAAAGTGGTGGATTGACTGCAAATGTTGCACCTCATGCTTGCAAGATGTATGTTCTTACCCCAGTCTAGAAAATGTCACTAATTCCAGGGAGTTTGGACACTAAGCTTATGTTTCTGATATAGAACTAATGTTATATTATTTGTATCTGTCACCAAAAAGTTGTGAAGAGTTGAATTTGAGTGCTTTTTGCTCCAATCAAACAACGACTTGAAGTTTTTTCTCATGCATTACTCTTGAGTGAATGGTGATGTTAACCATTATAGAATTCATCCAACCAAGGACCTCCTAGGTATTGTTCGTGCAGCTTCTATTATGGGGATAATGAATTGTGATTTCTTCATGAATGGGATGGTTTATTTAGATAACATGTTACACTCAAAATTTAATAGAGAAAATCATTTTGCTATTGTATATTTACTAAATGAGTAATCCTATGTACACAAATAATATGTACAATTTTGTATACAACCAATAACATATCATCATGCGATTGAATAGTTTAAAAATAAAGATAAAACAATACTTAATCATATGGTGATATATCATTGATTGTGTATATCAATAATGAGCTAAGCTAAAAGCTTGATTTGAGCCTGAGTTGAACTCGAGTTCGGCTCTTTTGAAACAAGTCAAGCTCAAGTTTGGTTCGAAGCTTGGTTTCACGCAAATCAAACCAAACTTGAGCTCGGCTCGACTAAAATCCAGTCCTATCAACACTAATCTCTTTACTATTGTGCTTTGATTGGAATTATTATCACTTCCACACACACACACACACACACACACAAATATATATGTGAAAGTGATATTGATTCTAATCAAACTTAGTGCATATATGTTTTATATATGTTAAAGTGATATTGACTCTTAATCAAAACTTAGTGCATGTATGTTTTATATATGTAAAAGTGATGCTGAATCTAGTCAAAACTTAGTGCATGTATCACTTTGACATATATTTAACGTGCATGCACTAAATTTTTTTTTACATATATATAACATACATGCACTAAGTTTTTATTAGAATCAATATCACTTTTACATATATAAAATATATATGCACAAAGTTTTGATCAGAGTCAACGTCACTTTTATATATATATATATTTCAACTAATAAATGGACAAATTTATTAGCCAAACTTCCAAAGTGTACATATACATATATATTAAATTTTGTTAATTTAAGATAATATAATAATTTTAAAAAATAAAATAATTATAGATAATATGATTATCTAACTTTTTGATATTATATGTGTTATTTTTTTTAATTAATGAAATATTTTTTGAATGATTTGAGAGGTGAAAATGTAAATCACAGTATTCAAAATTGGTGGCTTCTCTAAAACATATAAAGAGGAACTGTTTTTAGGAATCTCATCATCACAAAGTAGGAACATGCAGGTCTGTGACCAACCATGTGGGTTGTGAGAATCTATGACCTCCAGAAAAGGGCATCAAATGCTAAAAACAAATTGGTGGACTATTAAAACCCTAATTAATTATTTGCCAAAAAAACAAAGTCAACCAACTTGGTGGTAGGTAATGCTTTTTGTACTTGGATTACAACTTTTATAGTTTAATACATAATGAATTGGAATTCGTCTGTTCATCATCGTTCCGTATATTATTTATTTCTCATTGGGTTATTTTACGTACACCTTAAGCCAAAAGATTTTTCTCAATACTTAACCAGACATATTTTTACGTTTACTTTAATCAACTATCATTTTAGCATCAGAAAATTAAAATTGCATTCAACTGGGAGACTGCCACGGTGCCACCACATCTAGTTGTTTATATTGGCTAATAGATTTCCACCTATTCGCTAACTGATTAGTGCAAAATGGATATATCTATGCTAGTCTTTGTTAGGATATAATTCAGTAACTACTGTGTAACACAGCAAGGCCATGTTTGATTTCTAACAATATTAGGTTAAATAAATGAAAAGTTTAATCGTGAAATGTTTTCAGATAAGATTTAAACTTTTACACTCTTATATTTGAAATTTTTTTTATTGTCTATCAAATTATTTCTTAAAGATAAAAAAACACTTACAAAAGTGGAGAGAATGAGTGACATTAACGTTTGTATATTTTTCACAGTAGAAGAATTGGTTGTGTGCCACTAAATGGAAATAACATGTAAATATAACTTATATTAGAGGAAAATTAAAGGTGGAACCTCATATTATCTCCATAACATTTGAGAAAATTTAAAGGTCCGTCAAGATAAATAATAATATATAATGCTTAAATTTTAGAAATCGAGAAATGTTACACTAAAAGTCTAATGCAGGAAGAATCTCTGTCAATGCTGGCCTAATTATGTTCCTTTCTGTTTTCTTAAGGTTCCTGCTTTTGTGGCCACTAACAAAAGTGAATTATGGGTCAAAACAAATCAGAATAATTTCACGCTCATACAAAAAAATAATGATGATTTAAAGTTAATAAAATTAATAAAATATTAAGATTTTTAAAATAAAGATTTAAATTTAAATTTTTTTATATTGATAAAATATTGATTTATTTGATATAATAATTATAAATTTGATTATTATATCTTGAATATATTTATTTAATAAATATAAATAAAATACTCAATTACAAAAAATATAAAAAAAAAGTAAAGGCGGTTGAATAATCTTCCCCTCTCAATTATCTAGTTTGAGCCACTTTATAAGTGGTGTTGTTTTTTTTTTTTTTTCTTTCTGCTAGAGGGAGAAATTGTCTTTCGGATACTCAACATGTTTTATCTTTTGCCTCTTTGACATAATCCATTTAATTTAATCTGTCTACTACGAAAGATATCCATACGTCACTTTATTGCCTACGAAAGAGATCCATTTGCAAAGGTGCACTTTTACTCCACGTTCTGCATCGAATATTATTTAAGTAAACTTACATTTTCAGCCATAAGTGTCGCTGCTCGTCTTTAGCTACCTATCTTTTTTTAATATTTTTCCTCACAATTTCTCACTGACAACTAAAATAATAAAATTATGTTTATTTATTTTAAATATATAAGTTAATATTTATTTGATATGTATTATTATATAATTGAATAATTTTAAATTAAAAATAAAATAATATTAAATCATATAATAATATAATTAAATATGTATTTATTTATATACCTAAAATAAATAAATATAATATTACTCTTTGATGGCAATTATACAAAAATAAAATATTAAACTAATAAAAATTAACGATAGCGGTATGAGTCAGAATTTTAATATTATTTAACAAATCCCTGTTACTTATCATATTGCTGTGGCTACGACCAATTATTAGATATATGTGTTTGATATATTCATCGCTAAATGCCTACTCCTACTGCTAAACCTTATTTAATCACTGATTATTCTTAAATTAATTAGCTTAGCTTAGTTTCTCCAAGGTGCCATGCAGCGATCCTCTTCTTCTTCTTCTTCTTCTTCAGCAAAGATTTTATCTCGCAAAATCCTTTACCATAGATATCAAATCCAACCCATTAAACGTCCCTGTGATGTTTTCATTAATCATAGAGGAAGAGATACAAAGAGGACCATTTGCGGGTTGCTTTATGATTGTCTTTTGAGGCTAAGGCTTAACCCTTTCATGGATAACAAAAATTTGAAGCCTGGAGATCAGTTGTTTGAAAAAATCGACACCGCCATTCGACACTGTAAGGTTGGAGTTATCGTGTTTTCGCCGCATTATTGCGAGTCTTATTTCTGCCTCCATGAACTCGCTCTTATCACGGAGTTGAAGAAGAAAATTATACCTATATTTTACGATATTAAGCCGTCTCAACTGAAAGTTAGAGACGATGGAACTTTCTCAAACAAAGATTTTCAGAGATTTAGATGGGCTCTTGAGGAAGCAAAATACACAGTGGGACTTACATTTGACTCATTACAAGGGTAAGTGTATGATAATAAACATTAACAATAAGAATTTGATTTCCTTTAAATGTTTTTTATGTTTGGCTATCAAGAAAAAGTTCTAATCTTGAACTTGCTTTGAATGTTTGTAGAGACTGGTCAGATTTCTTAACAAAAGCAACGGATGCAGTGATCAAGAACTTGATTGAAGAGGATATTATTAATCAAGAATGAGGATTAATGTTGATATATTTGCTAAATATTTTACTTTTCATAACCAATGTTGTTTAACATTCGATGCCTACAATGGAAACTAATAATTTATTATCTCTTTTACTACAAAAATGTTGAAAGTTTGATATGAATACCTTGAAAGCTTGATACTGAAAGTAGAGAACCCAAAATTTTATAAATCTCATATTAAAAATCCATTATTTTTAATGTGTGATCCAAATTTTATAACTTGTCTTTGGTATCCTGATAAAATTTATGATCACCATCATTATATATATTATGTAAGGAATTACTGTTAAATGATATTCTATGTGTCGATATAATTATTGGTATTATTAAGATTATATCTTCAATCTTCTCCCATATTATTGCCGGCAATTAGAGACGAAGGTAATGACAGTTTTCTCCCTCCTTCCCTCTTGGCATCTCTCTTAGTGGCGCTACAAAACCAAATAACAAAGACAAATCGATCATCTCCTGGCGAAGACAATGCGTCATCCTCGTCATTCTCCTCTTTTATTACTTAAATATTATAATATTTTGTTATTATATAATTATTAGTTAATTTGTAGTAGTAACTATTTGATATTAAAAATGGTCTTTTTGCTTAAATGAAAAAAAAAATTATATGAATAGTTGGATTTCGATTATCAATATAATTATTAATTTTCATTTAATATCAAAATTATCATCTTAAATTTACAACATAAAACAAGAGTAAATTTTTTTTAGGACCATAATTCACTATACAACCGGGAGAGAATTTTTGACTTCATCTTACAATACAAAGGATAAAATATATAAATATGAAATATTATATGTACTTATTTTGCATACACAAACATATACATAATTATATATATTATTACATAATTAAGTGTTACTTTATCTTTAATTTAAAATCATTTAATCATATGATAACACATATAACTGTGTACATATTTATATACCTAAAGTGAGAGCATATAGTTATATTGATATAAATATATTTAGAAGAATCTTTGTTAGGATAATGCTCATTAATACATAATAATTAATAACTAAATAACAACTTTGTAACACAATAAGGCTGTAATTGATTTTTCACAATATTGAATTAAATAAATTAAAATTTTAATCTTGAACTATCTTCAGATGAGATTTGAACTCTTACTGTTTTATATTTAAAATCTTTTATATTACCATTCAAACTATCCTTTAAAGACAAAAAGAAAGTTACAAGAATCAAAAGAATAAGTTACATTAGAGTTTGTATATTTTTCACTGTAGAAGAATTGGTTGTGTGCCATTAAATGGAAATAACATGTATATATAACCTATATTAGAGGAAAATTAAGGTGAAACCCCGATATACTCTCCATAACATTTGAGAAATCAAGAAATGTTACATTGGAAAGAAATTTTTAATCTATGGTTATATACGTATGATCATATATAATTATGTTAGTCTAATAACCAGAAGAATCTCTTTCTCATCAGCATTAATCCTGGCCTAATGATGTTCCTTTCTGTTTTCTTTGAGGTTCTTCTGCGGCCACTAACAAAAGTTAAAAATGGATCATAACAAATCATAATTTCACACTCATACAAATAAGTGATGGCGAATAATCTTCCCTTCTCAATTTTGAGCCATTTTGTAATTGATGTTTCTTTAAAGGGAGAAATGTTTGACTGCCTAATTAGAAACTTTTCTCCAAAAAGCAGCCAACCCTTTAACTGAGTGGCCTTTTTTTTCAATTTCTTAAAGATATTCAACATGTCTCCACGTTCTGCGTCAAATATTATTTTCCACTGCGTGTATTAATGGCCCTCCCCCTAATTGATACAAAGTAAACATATTAAACTAATAAAAATTAATGAAAGCAATATGAGCCATATCACATATGCTAATTCTATTCTAATATTATTAAACAAATCCCTGATAATTATCTTATTGCAGCGGCTACATGGTATTATTATATGTGTAATATTATATATATCTATTTTAAGTTTATAATTATGTATATTTATATATAAATATCATTATATGAATAAGTGTTATTTTATTTTTAATTAAAAATTGTTCAATTATATAAGGACACATATAAATATACATATATTTGTGTATCAATAAATACATATAGTTTTGTTGTTATTACATATATGGGTTTGCTTTTGCGTGTGTGTGTATATATATATATGTATATTCATTGCTAAATGCCTACTCCTACTATTAGCCATGCAGCGATCCTCTTCTTCTTCTTCTTCTTCAGCAAAGATTTTATCTCGCAAAATCCTTTACCATAGATATCAAATCCAACCCATTAAACGTCCCTGTGATGTTTTCATTAATCATAGAGGAAGAGATACAAAAAGGACCATTTGCGGGTTGCTTTATGATTGTCTTTTGAGGCTAAGGCTTAACCCTTTCATGGATAACAAAAATTTGAAGCCTGGAGATCAGTTGTTAGAAAAAATCGACACCGCCATTCGACACTGTAAGGTTGGAGTTATCGTGTTTTCGCCGCATTATTGCGAGTTTTATTTCTGCCTCCACGAACTTGCTCTTATCATGGAGTTGAAGAAGAAAGTTATACCTATATTTTACAATATTAAGCCGTCTCAACTGAAAGTTAGAGACGATGGAACTTTCTCAAACAAAGATTTGCAGAGATTTAGATGGGCTCTTGAGGAAGCAAAATACACAATGGGACCTACATTTGACTCATTACAAGGGTAAGTGTATGATAATAAACATTAACAATAAGAATTTGATTTCCTTTAAATGTTTTTTTATGTTTGGCAATCAAGAAAAAGTTCTAATCTTGAACCTGCTTCAAATGTTTGTAGAGACTGGTCAGATTTCTTAACAAAAGCAACAGATGCAGTGATCAAGAACTTGATTGAGGAGGATATTATTAATCAAGAATGAAGATTAATGTTGATATACTTGCTAAATATTTTACTTTTCATAACCAATGTTGCTTAACATTCGATGCCTACAATGGAAACTAACAATTTATTATCTCTTTTACTACAAAAATGTTGAAAGTTTGATATGAATACCTTGAAAGCTTGATATTGAAAGTAGAGAACCCAAAATCTTATCAATCTCATATCAAAAATCCATTACTTTTAATGTGTGATCCAAATTTTATAATTTGTCTTTGGTATTCTGATAAAGTTTATGATCACCATCATTAGATTTATTATGTAAGGAATTACTGTTAAATGATATTCTATGTGTCAATATAATTATTGGTATTATTAAGATTATATCTTCAATCTTCTCCGATATTATTGCCGGCAATTAGAGCCGAAGGTAATGGCAGCTTTCTCCCTCCTTCCCTCTTGGCATCTCTCTTAGTGGCGCTTCATTTCCGACCATCATTGGTCGACAAAACCGAATAACAAAGACAAATCGGTCGTCTCCAGACGAAGACGACACATCATCCTCGTCTGAGAAATGACGATGATGCATCATCGTCTTTGTCAAGAGGCGAAGAAACGCCTTTGTCTCCAACTCTCATCGGTTGAATTGGCTGGGAATGGAAGAGGGTTGATAGAGAAGCTATGAGGGAGAGAGAACACCCTTTTATGTATTGTTTCTAATTTGACTTTCTCCATCAACTCATGTTATTGTTAAAGACTTGTGCGCGGTATACTGTTCTTTTCATAGCTCATTTTTTTTTTTTCTGATACAATAGTTTGGAATGCTTAGACACTTGTTATTGTATTGCAGCATTCATTTATTTCAATGAAAAAGAGTGGTGGATTGACAGCAAATGTTGCACCTCATGCCTGCAAGATGTATGTTCTTACCCAAGTCTAGAAAATGTCACTAATTCCAAGGAGTTTTGACACTAAGCTTATGTTTCTGATATAGAATTAATGTTATGTTATTTATACCTGTCACCAAAAAGTTGTGAAGAGTTGAATATGAGTGCTTTTTGCTCCAATCAAACGACTTGAAGTTTCTTCTTATGCATTACTCTTGAGTGGTGATGTTAACCATTATAGAATTCATCTAACCAAGGACCTCTTATGTATTGTTTGTGCAGCTTCTATTATGGGGATAATGAATTGTAATTTCTTCATGAATGGGATGGTTTATTTACATAACATGTTAAACTCAAAATTTATTAGAGAAAATCATTTTTCTATTGTATATTTACTAAATGAGTTAATCTTTTGTGCACAAATAATATGTACAATTTTATATATAATCAATGATATATCACTATGTGATTGAATAATTTAAAAATAAAAATAAAACAACATTCAATCAGATGGTGATATTTCATTGATTGTGTATATCAATAATAAGCTAAACTAAAAGCTCAATTCGAGTTTGAGCCGAAGTCAAGCTCGGCTCTTTTGAAACAAGTCAAGCTCAAGCTCAATTGCATACAAATTGAGCCGAACTTGAGCTCAGTTTAGCTAAAATTCAGTTCTATCAACACTAATCACTATATTATTGTGCTTTGATTGGAATCATTATCACTTTTACACACACACACACACACATATATATATACACATATACATAAAAGTGATGTTGACTCTAATCAAAACTTTGTGCATATATATTTTGTACATGCTAAAGTGATATTGACTCTAATCAAAACTTTGTGCATGTATGTTTTATATATGTAAATGTGATATTTGCTCGACGTTCTGCATCACTTTATTGCCTACGAAAGAGATCCATCGGCAAACGTGTTTCGAATGTCATTTCTCAACATGCTTCAAATGTCAACGCATACTTTTCAAATTTTCTCATTACATTTTACCTTTCAGAAGTTCATAAGAAAAGCAATGCACGGGCGGGAGATAAGACATAAGAGCAGTTTATATTGACAAACGCGCAGATTATTTAATTACAGAAAGATTTTTCAAAAAGACATTTGTTGACTCATCCATGCTCCCTGCTTTTTATAGTAAATAGCTTACAGTGAAACTAACATGAAAGGGTCTCTCTCCTATGATATTACATTCAAGCCACACCTATACATATATATTCATCGCTAAATGCCTACTCCTACTGCTAAACCTTATTTAACAACTGATTATTCTTAAATTAATTAGCTTAGCTTAGTTTCTCCAAGGTGCCATGCAGCGATCCTCCTCTTCTTCTTCTTCAGTAAAGAATTTATGTCAAAAAATCCTTTACCATGGAAATCGAATCAAACCCATTGAATGTCGGTGTGATGTTTTCATTTATCAAAGAGGATGTGATACAAAGGGTAAAATAATAATTTATGTTTATTTTTAACATAAGTTAGTATATATGTGAATCTTTAGGTTTCTAAACTGGTATGAATATATTTTTGAAATTGGGTTAAAAATTGGTTGAAAAATAGTCTTTTTGCCACAATATAAATATATCATGTTCAAGTGCTCCTCCTAATGGAACTGCAAAGAATCGGGTAAAGCAGTGTGAAAACTTTAAACATGAGCATGTAATACCATTAATCCCATACTCTTATTGATTCCTGTCTCCAAGAAGTCTCATTTCTCAGCATGTTACAGATGTCAATGCATATTTTATAAATTTTCTCATACATTTTTATCTTTCAGAAGTTCATAAGAAAAAGCAATGCATGGGCGGGAGATAAGACATAAGAGCAGTTTATATTGACAAGCACGCAGATTATTTAATTACAGAAAGATTTTTCAAAAAGACATTAGTTGACTCATCCATTCTCCCTGCTTTTTAGTAAATAGTTTACAGTGAAACCGACATGAAAGTGTCTCTCTCCTATGATATTACATTCAAGCCACACCTCCACGGCTCCACCTTATGTATACATATATTCATCGCTAAATGCCTACTCCTACTGCTAAACCTTATTTAATAACTGATTATTCTTAAATTAATTAGCTCAGCTTAGCATCTCCAAGGTGCCATGCAGCGATCCTCTTCTTCTTCTTCGGCCAAGAATTTATGTCGCAAAATCCTTTACCATGGAAATCAAATCCAACCCACTGAACGTCGGTGTGACGTTTTCATCAATCATAGAGGACGCGATACAAAGAGGAACATTTCCGGGTTGCTTTATGATCATCTTTTGAGGCTAAAGCTTAACCCTTTCATGGATAGCAAAAATATGAAGCCTGGCGATCGGCTGTTCGACAAAATCGAGACGGCGATTGGACATTGTAAGGTTGGAGTTGCCGTGTTTTCGCCGCATTATAGTGAGTCTTATTTCTGCCTTCATGAACTTGCTCTTATCATGGAGTCGAGGAAGAAAGTTATACCTATTTTTTATGATGTTAAGCCGTCTCAACTGAAAGTTAGAGACGATGGAACTTTCTCAAACAAGGATTTACAGAGATTTAAATGGGCTATTGAGGAAGCAAAATACACGGTAGGACTTAAATTTGACTCGTTACAAGGGTAAGTATATGATAATAACATTGACAATAAGAATTTGATTTCCTTTAAATGTTTTTGATATTTGGCAACCAAAAAAAGGTTCTAATCTTGAAATTGTTTCGAATGTTTGTAGAGACTGGTCAGATTTCTTAACAAAAGCAACGGACGTAGTGATCGAGAATTTGACTGAGGAGGATATTATTAACCGAGAATAAGGCGGAGGAATATCGTGATTATATAATAAAAAATATTATAAATTTATAACATAATAAAAATAAATTAATTTATATTATATATAATTACAAACATAAATCAAATATATATACTATACCATTTATATATAAATATATACTAATTTATATATATTTGATTTATGTTTTTTGATTTAGGAGGGCATGTTGGTTTTGGGTTAAATCAATGTTTTTTGTTTTTTTATTGTTCTATAATTTTCTTCCTCTAATTGTTCTTACTCTTTTGCTCATGTTCTGTTAGTCAGGAGCCTTTGTATTGATCTTTTCACATATAACAAGGAGTTTAATAATTACAAGGAAATATTTGATTCTACATATAGTTTTCTTACATGTCATTTGAAGGACTTTTATGTTGGACAAGCTCAGACACGATAATTTAGGGAAAGGGATAATTTTTTACTCAAGTTTTAATATAATTTCAAAAATATATTTATAACAGATAAAAAATTTAAATATTTACTCAAAGTTCAATCTGTTAGGATATATCTTCATATTTTTTATTACGGTTAAGGGGTAAATGCGTTATTTTTATCAATAATATTAAATTAATTAAAATTTTATCTTATTTTCTTTCTTTTATTCAAAAAACTAATATTTTTTCCTTGAATTAAGTTTTAAAAAATTTACTTTTTTCCCTGAAATCCAGCCACTTTCTCCAACGATAGTTGATCAATGGTGAAAGAGTTTTCATCCAGAGATCGACCTCTGAATGATGATCATCATCCAAGGAGGACGATCGTTGTCCAGATTTGCATGACGAGCGTAGTCCAAACTGGAGAACGTTCGTCACTCTTCCTTTAGCCACGTCGTCATCGATGACTTGAGGGAGAGTGAAAAAAAAAATCAGGGATTTGGGGGGTGAAAGTCACTTTTCAAAGTTCAAGTATGGGAGTAAATTATTAATTTTTAAAATCAAAGAGGAAAAATATGATAAAATTATATAATTTTAATATAAATAATAAAATAACGATTTTATCCCTATATTTAACAGAAAACTTAACAGTTGTTTAAAGATAAATGAGTTTTTAAAATTTTTATCTCTCGTAAATATATTTTTGAAATTAAATTAAAATTTGGATAGAAAATAATCTTTTTACCCTGACTTACCTTGGGTCATGCCTCTATGTCCTTATAATGGGTCTGTTTGTGGAATTTTCCGCAGGTCAGTTGGAAATTTTTTTTAATATATAAAACTAATTTTTTAATTATTTTAACTTCTTGTAATAACAGACAGAATTGAACAGGTCGGCTCATCCAAAAAAAAATTAATAAAAAATTTTGAAAAAAATTTACCACTACAAACCGCCATACCGAACTATGCCGGCCAGTCAGTCAGTTTTATTTCACGCTTGGGACACAATTTATCCGGGGAAATTAAAATTTTTATCCTCTCTTCTTACCGTGCGTGTATATATATATATATCACTTCATCTTTAAATTTAAACAAAAATATTATAATAATATTTTATTTTTTAAAAATATCTCTATTAATGTAACTTATACAAAAATAGAGAATACTATCTCTCTCTTTTTCTTTAGTCTTTTAATGAGAAAAAGATAAAAATTATTAAATTTATTTAGAAAATTAATATTTATTGTAAAGATTTCACAGTAAAATCATTCACATTCAAGTTAGGATATTATGTGTTTTCTTTATGAATAATTAAAAATCAAATAATGAATGATGATTCATGTTCTTGACTTCATGTGAAATTTAATTTTATTATAATTTTATATTGTTAGATTGTTTAATGTTGTTATTTTATATTATTTGTATTATTTAAAGTTGTTATAATATTGTATTAATAATTATAAAACTTAAAAATTTAAATATGAAAAATTTTCAAACGAAGAATAGGTTGGTGCCGCCAACCCCTTGGCGGCGTCACCAACCACCTCCCCTTAACCTTTTTTTTCTCTTTTTTTTAATGTAATAGGGCCATACAAGTTTAATTAAAAAATAAATTCAAATGCACATGTTAAAATAAAATATTGTAAATGGAGAAGAACTAAAAAAAATATATTATTCTTTAGTTTGTTTATCCATGCAGTGGAGCCGAAGGGTGAAAGAATTCAAAAGAAAGAATTGAAAAAAAAAAAATCTTAAATATTTATTCAAAGTACACCAACTCTTGGTGTTGTCCGCAAGGGTTGAGGTCAATGTCAACCCTTCATTTCTTTCCATTAAACCCTATCAAAGATCATCTCTTCATTCTTTTAGTTAAATTTTATTAAATAATCTTTTAAATTATATTTGTTAATTATTTATTTGACAATCCTAATAATTGGGATCTAATTTAAGATATTAAATGGATGTCGTCGAGTTTTGATAGGTTATTTTTTGTTTTATATCTTTACTTCTAAAAATTTTTAATCTGAAATTTATTTTATTTTTTATTTTTTTTATTTTTTTTGCTTTTGTAGTAATAGCTCTATTTTGAAACACGTGTTCTATTTTTTAAATACGATTTTAAAGTTGTAGAGAAAAAATTTAAAAGAAAAAGACAAAGAATCTCTTTACATGGATCTTGTTAAGAAGAGTATTTTAAAAAAATTGATTATTATTGTGATATATTTATTTAAAATTTGAGATAAATAGTATATATATATATATATATATATATATATATTAAAAATTTGAATATCCCGTTTATAGGCTTGACATACTCTAGGTTTTTCGTGCCAAATCTAAATGGACAGAAGCAAAAAAATCCTGTCCGTACCGGGCGTAGGCCTGCCACGCCCATTTAACACCCCTGCTTGAAACTTGATAGTATTGAAAATTTGTTATTTGGACTGGTGGTAGAGGGGGGATTGGGCTTTGGCGGTTGCATCAGAAAAGCATGACAACAAAACGTACTGGAAGTTCCTTCCCCTCCGACACCCAGAACCTGCCTTTGCATGTTTTCTGGCCTTAACCACGTATGTGGCCCCCACTTCTCGTCACCACCACGTGTCACTATCTCCTTTCTCCATTCCACCACACGCCATGCCATACATCCGTCGGTTATCATTAGCCACTTTATCACCACCACCTAACCTAACACCTCCCCATCATCCTCCCTCTTCAATTTTACATTAACATTAATGGAGAGCACAGATTCTTCCACCACACCACCTTCCGCCGGGCTTCCGATTCCACCCCACCAATGAGGAGCTCGTCGCTCACTACCTCAAGTTGACAGCTGCATCGGCTTCACTTCCGGTTGCCATCATTGCAGAGATTGATCTTTACAAGTTTGATCCATGGGAGCTCCAAGTAATTACTTAATTAATTTTCTTAATCGTCTTGTGAATCAATTTACTTCTCCATGTTTGTTGATGGAATTTTCTTATTTTTGTATAGGTTAGGCAACGTTTGGAGAGCAAGTATCGTATTTTTTCAGTCCCGGGGATCGGAAGTACCCGAATGGTGCGAGGCCAAACAGAGCTGCAACTTCAGGATATTGGAAAGCTACGGGGACGGACAAAGTCATATTAACTTCTAATGGAAATCAGAAGGTTGGGGTGAAGAAGGCCCTGGTTTTCTATGGCGGCAAGCCTCCAAAAGGATTAAAACCAGTTGGATTATGCATGAATATCGCCTTGTGGATAATAACCCTGCTGCAAATCCTCAGCCTCCTGCAGATTTAGCCAACAAGCCGAAAGCCTCCTTAAAAGTACCTAACCCAATCACATAGTAATATATTATTGTTTGTCTACAGAACTACTCTTATTTTAATTTCTTCGAAACTCTTCTCAGCTTGACGACTGGGTTTTATGCCGAATTTACAAGAAGAACTACACGCAGAGGCCGATGGAGAGGAACAAAGATGAGGATGCATCACAATTACAAATTTGTAGTCATCAAAATCAGAAACTCCCGGCTGCAGCGAAGAATAGTAACACAGTTGGTTATGGTAATTCATTACTTGATGAACATCATGATCATAATCTGTTTGAAGGGATATTATCAGGAGAAGGCATGCAACATAACAGCTGTGTTTCTCAATTAGCTTCTTCTTCAAATATTCCCAAGCTCACCATCTCCAATATCGTCTCCCCTTCTACTTCAAATACTTTTAAACGCGCAATATCTTCGCCGTATTGGAATAATGAAGTTGGTGGCGGCGATTCAATAGGCGCCTCTTCTTCCGGGAAGAGATTTCACGGTGATCTTAACAGTGGCAGCACCGCAACTGATGATAACAGTAACTCCTTCGTTTCTTTGCTCAATCAGCTCCCACAGAATTTGCCATTTCTCAGTTCGCTTGGTGATAGAAGTTTGCGACAACAGTTTCAGCTTCCCAGCATGAACTGGAACTAACTCATAATTGCAAGATTTGCCATGATTTTAAACACACACACACATACACATGCAGACTCATATATATTTATACATGAAGATTTATATTTTAGTATATATATATAATATAGTAGAAGATAGATTACTGATTAGAACAGGCTTTTGAGTTTTTTATGTATCTTGGATGAGTTGATTAACATGCATGTAAACTTAATTAAGAGATGAATTAGGGAGGAGAGCCAATTTCTTCAAGCAGGGTTTTGTTTTGTTAAAGATGATAATTGAGAATCTTTATTTCTTTTGGTGATGGCATATCACGTGTAGGAAAAATCCAATTAGGCGTCATAGCATGCATCTATCCATCCATCCATCCATAATTCTGTTTCTTTTTATTTTATTATTTGGATAAAGAAGATTCTTACACTATATCGAATTAGATTATTTGGATAATTATTTACTGACTTAGGGGGTATTTGATAGAGATAATCTTTTACTATCAAAATTAAAAAATTAATATTGTTGTGCAGCGAAAATACAAAACACAACTTCTATGCTATTAAATATAATAAATAATAAAAACAAAAAATAAAATACAGAAAAATAAAAGAAAGAGAACACAAAAATTTACGAGGTTCGATAAATGTACCTACGTCCTCGGCACCGCTGACTACTTTCACTATCTCCAAAGAATAGTTATAAAGGAAAAATAAACTATTAGAGATCCCTAGTAATAAGATTCTCTCAATACAATTGTATCTGACTACAACTGTCTCAAGGATTATTTTGAATCAAAATCAAGGCCTCTATTTATAGCTTTTGGTAAAATACAAAACGATTAAATTAATAGATTTGGGACATAAAGAGCCACTTATTTCAACAAATATAACTCAAAAAATTATTAAATATAAATTATTTATATATTAAATAAAAATTGATATGTATACATATTATTATATTTGATGAGATATAATAAAAATAATATTAAAATATTATTTTATTTAAATATCATTTTAAAAATAAATTATTTTTTTTCTAAAAAATACCAAGTAAAAATAAAATTATAACAATAAAGATATTTAAATATCATTTTTTTAAGCGTTGTCCTCATTTCATTGACCAAATAATTAGTGATAATCCACAGGCTTGGCATCTGATTTTTGGTTAATTTGTCTTTTTTATCTCATCGGCTTATACCCATGACTGCCATCAGCCATATATACTTAGAATAAAATTATGTATATTTATTTTAAATACATAAACAAATACATATTTATATATGTTATTATATTATTTTAAATTAAAAATAAAATATCACATAATTATATAATAATACTTATAAATATATACCTATTTATATATTTAAAATAAATATATCTAACATTGTTTATATTCATTCCATTCTTTAATGAAAGAGTTATGTGTGATTTTCTATCATGTATGCCTTACTGATAGAGAGGAATCATATTTCCTGTTATCACATTAATTAATTAATTAATGTCATTTTCTTTTCTCAGGAGAGACAGGATAAGATAGACTTGACATGAATACCATATCTTCACTGTAAGACTTTAAAAGAGATATTGCGACAGTGAAAATCAGTTTGATCTTCATGTCCGTGGGATTGATTTCCTCCTTGCACTTTGAAACTTATCACCAAATCCTCCAGATAGGCTAGGGTTCATGTAGGAAACGGCCAAGAATTCTGTAAATTTAAATCACAGTAATTAAATATACCAGGATTGTGATTATGTACTTGAGATGCAATCCAAAGGGTTTCAATTTAATGATTTTTCACAACACTATTTGCTATATGTACTGTGTTTCCACCTTTTATGTGTTCTTTGAAAAAGAAGAAACAATAAGCATTACTTTTGGTTTTTTAAATTACTTTTTATTATTAGTCTTACTTTCTCTGCGACAATTCAACTGTCAACCAACTGCCATTGCAGTTCCAAACCCAATATTTCAAATATCTAGAACTTATTAGACATAACACAAAATTATTATGCCTACTGGGGTTGATTTCATTCACCTAAGTTTAAAAACTCTTCTGATTTTCAAAAGGGTTTTTGTTATTAGAGCAAAAGTTTTTGATAATTTCAAGAGTCGTTTTTTTTTTTTTTTTTTTTCAAAATTACTTGTTGTTTTTGCCGTAATTATCTTTCATTAAGCGAATGAAAATTTTCCTTTTTGATTCATCAAATTTAAGGGCGATTGTTGACACCTCATTAAGTTTGAAGATATATTCTAACCAAACCTTAAGAGATTTGAGAAAAAAATCTGACCACCTTCTTGCACATTCGGATTTATTCCCAAATACTTGCCTGATTACTTGAATTGCTATTTGATTAATTAGGTGGTTCATCAAGGGATTTGCAAAGTTAATCAGACATCTCACAACTCTTACAAAAAAAAAAAATATCATCCAATTAAATCGATTCCAGAGTTTTTAAAAATTGAAAATGAGGTTAATAACCGTTCTAGTTTTGACTCTATCAAAGAATAAAGACATTATATTATTCTTAGATCATATAAAAAATCAATAAGAATAGCATAGACATAAACATTCTAATCTTAGGATCAAACCACGTAAAAATCTTAATATCATACTACGTCCTTCACTCTATCTTCATTCATTAATCTTTATATTAATTTTTAAACACCCTTAATAAACTTAATCTTTATATTAAATTTTAAACGTCATTAACAAACTTACCCAAACATTTTCAGACTCTAAATTATGTATATCAGTTGATTACAAAAAAATTGAGTATCAATCATTCAATTATCATTTGGATCTTTTCGTTCCTAGATCTATATGATTAGTTGAACATTATTGTATTTTATATATGAATATACTCATGGCAACTTATGTATAATATACTAATTAATAAAAACGTGAATTATTAATATTTAATTTTTGGTTTAACCAAGCTATAAATTTTTTAATCTAAAACATATTTTACACATTTTCCCGTATTAGAAGTATACTAAACATTGTTTTTTATGTCTATATCATTTTAATGCTTAAACCTAAAGATTCGTAACTTCCGTGGCACATAAGCTCTACTGCCAACGCCCAAGCCTTCTTCGATTTCCTCAACAGCAACAATTTCCGACAGGAAAAACAATGACCCTATTTGCTAGAAGAACAATACATATACCATAAACGAAATGAAGCCGCAGAACAGATATTTCACATTCTCACATACCTGAAGGAACTGTTAACAGAAAATGAATTTTGCACAAAACGTTTCCAGTATTCATTTGTTTTCTTCAGTCATTTTAGAGGTAAAAAACATTGAATATGATAAGATAACGTAATGGGATATCAATTTTGTGGCACTGATAAGACAACTTGTCGCAATGAGAGTGGACAGGACAGGAAGTTTGTTTCTCCGGTTTTATGTTAAAATTTACTACAGAATATGGGTAATTTTGATATTATAAAAACTTCCTTGATTTATGGCAGAATTTATCTAATCAAAGTGGTCAATTTTAAATTATCGTGCCCCGAGGTAGCTTGTCTAGAAAAATCAATAGAATCTTCGTACAAAGCCCAAAAAAGGTATGGGTTGGGGATTTATTAATGCTAGAATAAAATTATATTTTTAAAAAAATTAGTCAATTTAATGATGGCGAGATTAATTATTGATTTAAAATTTTATTTATATGATCTAATTGGTAATCTCTAATGTTGACAGGCAGCTCAAGAGATTCTTTGACAAAAAAAAGAAGAAATTATATTTACGATTTACTTAGTCTATGATTTTAGATTTGTGTTTTGATTTGTTGTTTGTTTTTTCAAATGGAAAGTCTGTGTTGTTGGTATAATATTTTATATTTAAATTATTATAATAAATTTAATTATAAGATTTGTGATAAGTAATAAAATTTTATGAGTAATGTTATCATACTTTTAGAAATATATTATTAATAATGTGTTATATTAAATTTATATATATATATATATTTTATATTTTTATCTTACCTAAATTTTATAATATTTTTTATAAATATATTTTTTATCATTTATTGTATCACACAATTCAATTATAGGATCAATACTACTAGTGTCACTATGATGCATGTTGCTTTGCAATTACAAACATTTCTAATTAATTATATCTTATCCTAATTTTTATTTAAACTGTTTTAAAATTAGTCAAGGGATCCAAACTAAGAATATTTAAGAAGGAATATATACCTTATACCATTTATAATAATTTTGTTTGATTAAATATTTTTTTAATATTTATTTAATATTTTGTCACTAGATTGAGACCAATTCAATGTCCGACTTGAATTTCAAAATGTCGGTTTAAATATAAATCACATATTTGTAGGGGTTAGTTATGACTTCTTATAGTTTTTTGAATGCTATTAGTTCTTGTAGAGGTTTTCCCTTAAATTCTATCATTGTAAGAACTCTAATAAACCCTTCAAAGAAGACATCACTACCTTTGTATAGTCTTTTTTGGGTAGTAGCATCGATCTTAACTTGCTCTTGCTATTTAGTCACTAGGCAAGATGAATTTAGTTTGTTTTCAGACTCTATTCCATAAGTCTGTCATTTTTGTCTATATATACCCTACTTAGCAAAAAAAAAAATCACATGCCACCTTTTGTTTGAGTATGAGGTATTTGTTTAGGTCCTCTTTTAGTTTTTTTTTTTTTTTATTGATACTATTAATTTCTGTAAAATCTTTTTCTTAAACCCTATTATTATAAGAATTTTGATCAACTTTCGAGGGAAAATACCTCTAACTTTGTATAATCTTTCTTAGGCAGTGACGCTAGATGTAGTTCGCTCCTACTATCGAGCCACTAGACAAGGGTAATTTTAGTTTGTTCTTGAACCTTCTTTCTATAGCTACTTTGTTTTTATCTATGCATACTTTACTTACGGCCAAAAAAAAAAATCACGTGCCACCTTTTGTTTGCATTAGCAATAAACTTTTAATATGTTATACATTTTGAATGCATGAATATTTCAAAAATCCAATTATTTCAAGATGTATGAACAAACGCAGCCCCAGTCTGCGGAATGATTGATTTATCGGCGAAAGCGAAATATTAAATTATGTGAATTGTCTGATCCGTTCAGATTGAACAAAATCCAGTGGTCCAGAAATATCTCTCCGTTTGTTTCTGCCAGTTCTAAAAGACTTTTCTACAGCGCAAAACGTGGAATTTTCAAGGAAACTTCATTCAGAATGCCTGTTACTATGACAAAATATAGTCGCGGCGCATGCACGAGCTGTGTATGTACACGTTAAATGCGGTTCCCGGTTGGGCCATGGGAGGAATCTCCGAAAGCGAAATGTTGAATGATCAACCAGCCGCCATCCATAGATACGTATCGCATGGTGATAGGATTGGTTACGAAGATGCATCGCTGCCACACAAAAATTCTCCTTTTTCTACTGATTTGAGAGCTAAATTCAGTTCAAAGTTTGAATTCAAATGATTAAATTTGGTAGGGTTTAAACTTACAAATTTTTAGTTCTACCTATTTAGAATGTTAATAAACTTTTAAATATTTAATATTTATATATTTAATATTTATCTTTAAATAGAAAAATAATTAATAAATATATATCATTTAAGATTTAATTGTAATTTTTATGCTGAGTATGATTAGGTCACCTTTTGTTTTAACTAATGAGTTTATTGAATTCAAACTCAAGTTTTGTATAAATCATAGTTATTAATATCTTACCATTTATAATATATATCTTACGATATGATATGATATAGATAAAAAATAATGTGTATCATAAAATATATCAAATTAATAAAATATAATAAATATATCATATATTATAATATATATTATTAATATGAATCGATATACTTTTAAAAGAAATTATAATATAATAAATGTATATATAAAAAATCTTAAATTTTTTAAAATGTGTTTGATATTTTTAAAATAATAATAAATTAATTAAATTTTTTATTTTAAAAATTTTTTATTATAAAACATAATAATTATTATATAATATAAAATATTAGATTCCTGATAAGGTGTAGTCCCAATCGAGTCTCTTTATTACAACCCCGCTTCTAAATTCGAACTGACTTTTCTGCAACGTACACATGAAAGACAGCCACGAATAGGGCTGGATTCGAGCCGAGCCGAGCTCGGCTCGCAGCCAGCTCGGGCTCGGCTCGGCTTTTTGAGGGCCGGCTCGAGTTCGGCTCGAGTCGAGCTCGAGCCGAATTCGGCTCGGCTCGAGTTCGGCTCGGTAACGGCTCGGCTCGGCTCGTTTTTTATATCAAAACGACACCGTTTTGTATATATATAAAAATCAAAACGACGCCATTTTGTATAAAAAAAATTTTAAAAAAATATACCGAGCCAGCTCGGGCTCGGCTCGAGCTCGATCGAGCCGAGCTGAGCCCGGCTCGTTTCGGGCTCAAACCGAGCCGAGCCGAGCTCGAGCCCGAGCTGGCTCGGCTCGAATCCAGCCCTAGCCACGAATTAATTGTTGAATAATTTAGTAGGGGGACCAGTCAGAGTTAACTACATCAGCTTCGATAGTGAATACGCCAAAAGTCCATCTTTCAATAGTCTAGTGGGGGAGACAAATTTTTATTTATTAATTTTTAAAAATTTAAAAATTTATCATTATATTAAATTTTATTATTAAAATTAAAAATATTAAAAAAGTTAAAAAATTATTTATTTCTCTTTTAGATTAAAATTCCAGCATTTTTTTTAAATAAGGTTTAAAAAATTATATTTTTTTATAAGATTTGATTTTTTCTAACAACCAATTTTTTTATGATTACTTTGGGAAGATCATTGGCCAACCTTCTCACCACCTCTTTTCTTAATGGTTTCTCAACATAGAAACCATAAGAAATCTGATTAAAATGGTCAAAAGACATCGCATAAATTTGTGTATCATCCAGTCACTCTGACGTAAGCTAGATGATGTACAAACATGTGTGTCGTCATCTATCTGTTATCTAGTCGATATAAAAGTGGTCGGATGATGCACATATTCATGTAATGTCATGCAGATTTGTACAATATTGTGTGGCTATTTTAATAAGATTTCTGGTAGTTTTCACGCTGGAACACCACCAAGGAGAGAGGTGGTAGAAAGGTTGGTTGATGGCCTTCTTGGAGTAGTCATCGGAAAATGATTATTGGAAAAAATAAATCTTATGAGAAAAAATACAACTTTTCAAACTTTAGGTTAAAAAAATTGTTCGAATTTTAAACCTAATGAGGAAATGCGATTTCTTTTAGTCTTTTAAATATTTTTAGCTAAATAATAATTTTACTCTTGAAGTAAATTTTAACATATGAATAAATATTTAGGTTTTTAAAAATTAACAAATAAGAATTTGTCTTTTCACCAAATCTTACGTGGGAAATAGTCCTTTAGCCTATTGAATAAGACAAAAGACTATTTCTCACCTAAGTTTTAGCCTAATCTAAAAAATACATTAGTGACAAATGAAAAACTGAAATACTTATCCATCCTTAAACTGTCATTAAATATAACGATAAAACTATCATTTAATAATAATATTAAAAAATATATAATTTGATCTCATTTTTTCTTCCAGGTTTTAAAAATTAACATTTTACCCTATATTTGAACTTTAAAAAGTGGCTTTTTTCTTCCAAATCTCTAAGTTATTTCTTTACCTCTCCCTCTGACTGTTGGTGATCGACATGCCCTGTTGCTGGATGGCGATCGACATTGTCCTTCATTGGACGACGAAGTGTCATCTATTTCGTCATCCAGATTTTGATAATACGCATCATTTAGTGAAGATGATGTTTGTCATTTGTTTAGAGGTCATCTTCTGGATGACTCTATCTTGTTTATTTGTCTTTAAGTAGCTGTTTATTAGAGAAAGTGGTGAGATTTTAGGTTTGATATCCTAGAGGAGAAAAATAAATTTTTTAAAACTTAATCTAGAGAAAAAATTATTAAATTTTTAAATCAATGAGATAAATAAAATATAATTTTAATATTATTAATGAAATAATAATTTTATTTTTTTAATACAAACAAAAAAATTATAATTATATCCTAATAAATTAAAAATTGAAAAAATATTTAAATTTATTTATTTATTATAGGTATATACTCACAATTTCGCTAAAATTTGGATTGAAATAACCCTCTGGCCCGTTGAATATTACAAAGGAGTTCGATAGTCTACGTGGGAAATGGAGAAAAAATAATTTTGCTTTCTCTGCAGTATGAGACGCCAAAAGTTGTCACTTTCTCACCGTCGAGTCAATCATCAATTGCTTTAAAGATGCCGACAAGGATTCCATAACATTAAATATCAATCACTATTCAATAAGGAAAAAATATATTAATCATGGTGTTAAATATAATTATTTTTATTTAATTCAATTATAATAATAATTAAATTAAAAATACTCATATATTATTATTTGAATGTCATTTTATAATTTTATTTTATAAAAACCAATAAGAAAACAGAGAGACACATATAAGAAATCAATTGATAGTCTTCGAGTTAAAAAATATATATATATTTTTTAAAAGTTAATTTCATATAAAAGAACCCAAAATTTTTTACAATCTCAGGCATGAACAAGTCTAGCTTGATTTGATTGATAACCTTATCTCCTTTAACATGCTATAACATAAGAATGAATTTATTGTCACAACAAAATATCCAAATAATTTGAAGATCAAGCCAAACTATGATGAAACAATAATTTTCTTCTGATTTAGTTTAAAAAATTTATTTACCTATATGTCATTTATTTTTGTTAATAAAAACTAGTATTATAAACATCACTGATTTTAAATACGAAAAATCTACCCTTTTAGTTTTGTAAAATTCATGTTTATATTTTGAATTAGAACTTCTAGTTCATAAATTTCCTCATCTTCGGCAATTTTTTATTACAAAGTTGAGTAAAATTGGACAATTTAAAAAAGAAACAAGGTCCAAGGTGAAAATTGAAAGTCGTGATATATTTTTTTTTTTCATAAATCTTACAAACAAATTCAATACAAAGAAGTAACATGTATGTGTAGCATTTTATTGATAATCATTTAATATTTCGATATGTCCTAACTAGAGACATTTGTCCCTTTAATGGTCTGCAACATTTTAGGCTTGTACTTGCCTAAATCGTTTTTTTTTTTTTACAGTAAAAAAAATATATTTCTTTTTTTTGTTAATAAACCTTCTTACTTATTGAGAAAAAAAAACATTTTAGACAAGTGTACACAAGCCGCATGTGTGTCTCTCTTATATTTAGAATCATTACATCATCAACAATGTTGTTTGTGTGTGTGTATATATAAGTAATATGTTGTTATATAATTAAGTTTTTATTTATTTATTATTTAAATTTAATATTTTATTTATATATTTAATTATATATTTTAAATTATTTATTTAATTTTATTATTTTATAAAATGTTGAAAACTTGAGAAAACGTACGCACAGGCTGCGCAAATTACTAACACGCAAAACATGCTATCTTAATTTTCTTGCCACTTGAGCGGAAATTTACACGGTTGCCTGGCCGAAATAAGACTGAAATCAAGGGAAGAGACAAAAATATTATTTAGTTTATCAATTATATTAATATTTTATTATTAATAATGATATAATAAATAACATAAATGGTGATTAATAAATTTGATTATATTATTATTTATTAATTTTTAAGATAAAAATAAATTTATTTTTAATTAGTATAATAAATAATATAAAAAATTTAAAAATAATTATATTAGTATTTTTTATTATTTTTAATCAAATATAATAATTATTTTTATCTATTTATTTTTATTAAATATAATAATTATTTATATTTAATAATTTTTTAAATAATTTATTAATTTATTTTTAAAATAATTTTTTATTTTAATAATAAAATATTATCTAAATTAAATACTCTAACGATTACCTACGCAATGGCTGCCTTCTTACAGCACCTGAATATGACTAATAAAACTATGTAAATGATTAACCTTTATATATTATCGATAGGGCAAAGGACTATGTCCCACCCATGTTTTAGCCCTATCTCAAACTCATACCTACAAGAGATAAAAATTCAGTTTTCTCACCCATGATCAAACTACCATCCAATTTCTCAGTTAGGGGCAGGGGTAAAATCGATATTTTACTTTTAAAACCTCAAAACTTTAAAATTTCACCATTTCCCCTCTCCAGGTTTTAAAAACTGCAACTAAACCCCTCAAAGTTTAAAAGTTTAATTTCACCCCTAGAGTTTGCTTCTTTCTCCGACCACTATCGACAACCGACTTATTCCATCGATCTCGCATCTCCGACTACAAAGGATGACCCTTCGTCGTCTAGATATGGAAGAGCAGACAAAGGACGACGACTCAACGAGCGACGAAGGACTACGAAGCGTCGTTCTTCTTCGTCTGGGTGGAGCGACAAAGAGAGACCTCTTCGTTGCGCGGTGGTGCGACGAAAAGATCTTTGTCTCTTCGTTACATCGTGCGACGAAGAGATCTCCGTCTCTTCGTCACACCGTGCTACGAGGAGATGAAGATCTCTTCGTCGTACCACCGTCGTCGTATTAGGAGAAGGAGGAGGTCAGTGACGATGTCGGAAGATGAAATTGAAAGATGAAGGTGAAACTGCTATTTTTGGAAGTTATGGGGGACAGTTGCGTTTTGAAAAATATGAAAACCCTAGGTTTGAGGGTAAAAATATTAGTTTTCAAAGTTTAAAAACTTTGGTTAAAAATGAAATATTAGTTTCTAAAACTTAAGGGGATGAAAAGTAATAAACTTTATATCTTTTTAATATAAACAGTAAAATATCGATTTTGCCCTTGTCTCTAACTAAGAAATTGAACGGCAGTTTGGTCATAGGTGAAAAAATTGGATTTTTATCTCTTATGAGTATAAGTTTAAGATAAACCTAAAAAATGAGTGGAAAATAATCTTTTTCTCTTATCGATACCGAGTTATCATGTGATTTTAACAAACAGGGAAAACAATCTAAGGAAATCATTTCAAGGCACGAGCAACACAAATTTAGTGTTAGTAGGGGTAGAATTGACAATGAATCAAATCGAATCGTGGTAGTTCAATTCCAACCTGACTCATTGGGCCACATATTGAAAAAAGCTTATAACCCAAGATACGACCCGTGGGTTTTTTATGTACCTGACTGACACAAATCGCATCAAATTAAATGAGGTGAGTCAAGCCGTGGGCCAGCCGGTCCCTTTGATACCTCTGGGGTAAGCTATTCCTGCGTCTCCCGCTATAAGCTAGAGAGTAGACAAAACCAAGTTACTTTCTCCCTTGACTCAATTGATTAAGCCAGAAAAAAAGTTTCGTCACGGCTCGTCCAGTGGCCAAAAAATTTTTGCATCATCACACTATTTATCCACGAATAAAAAAATATGAGAAGTCAAGACAGCATGCACTACTAAACGAGGTTCACGTTTGGGGGATTTAAAATGAACTTCTATAAATAGCATTGATCACTCCAACATTATGCAAAGCCAAGAAACATAAAAACCTTTATTTTCTTCTTATTGTTGCATTAGTCATGGAAGCTTCAAAACTTCAAATCCACGCTTTAGTTGAAGAGATCAAAGAAGGGGTTTTCAGAAACGTTGATCCATACACATTGGTTTCCCTTTCAGCATATGACACTGCATGGTTAGCCATGATTCCTGATTCTAACGAACCCTTTCGACCCATGTTCAAGGATTGCTTGAATTGGGTGCTTGACAACCAGAGACAAGAGGGGTGGTGGGGAGTATGTGACAGCCATGGCAATCCGACAATTGAGTCTCTTTCTGCAACTCTTGTTTGCATTATCGTACTCAAACAGTGGAACGTTGGAAAAGCTAACATAGATAAAGGTATATATTACATACACTACTGTTATTGCATGCATACGATTATACTATACATATATATTTTTAATTACATAATTAGATAGTTAGATGATATATCATCATATAATTATATATTATTTTATCTTTTATTCAAAATCACTCAATTATATACTGACATATTATTTATATATTTGATTGTTTACTTAAAAGTGTATCCGTATGGTTTCATTGCTTTTGTTAATTTGTCAGTCCATTGTGTTTGTCATATCGGTATGACATGATTTGCTTCCAAGCTATCCTGCCACTATCATTTCTAAAATTACTGTATACTGTCATGCATGCCTAAGATATTTATATTGTAATTTAGGGTGAAATTGAGAGTATATAAATGAGAATATATTTTATATATGTTATCATATAATTGAAATAATTTTGAATTAATAATAAAATAATATTCAATTACATGATAACATATTTAAATATATGTTTATTTCTCTATTTAAAACAATTTGCTTCAAGGCTCATGATGAGTCTAGTTTACAGATTGCTTAATTTACTAATGAAATGCTAACGCAGTTTTATAGATAACCGGTTTTATATGTCATCAGGGTTAGGATTTGTTTATGCAAATCTGGAGGAGCTTCTTAAAGAAAATTATGGTGGCTGTCCCCGTTGGTTTGCCATGGTTTTCCCTGCAATGGTTGAACTTGCAAGCACAGTTGGTCTAGAGATAGTCTTTCCTGACAGAATGAAAGGGGCAGTGAGCGACATATTCTCCCGACGGCGACAAATTCTTGAAACGTAATTGTTTATTGATAAAAAATTCCTCACGTTGTTTGTCTTGTTGATTGATTGATTTACTTTTGATTACATACAAAGTATAACCTGTGGAAGCTCTCTTTTTTGCAGTGAGGAGCTTGTTGACAAGCCCTACAATCTTCCTTTATTAGCATATCTCGAAGTGCTGCCTTCATCGTATGCCATTAATGAAGAACAACTGGTCAAGCATTTGAGTGACGACGGCTCTTTGTTCCAGTCCCCTTCAGCCACAGCTGGTGCTTTCATGGCTACCGGAAACAAAAGCTGTTTAGCTTATCTCCAATCTCTTGTGCAAAGAAATTCAAATGGAGGTTAAAGATTTTTTTTCCCCTCCATAAACTTTCTATTGAAAAACCAATCTATATATTCAACCTTTAGTCCTTTCCTTGGATTTATGTATTTTCGCTTTATTATGTTCTGATAATACTTTATATTTGTGGCAGTTCCACCTGTTTATCCCATCGATGAAGATCTAATAAAGCTTTCCGTAGTTAATCAAATCCAAAGGTTGGGGTTAGTTGAGCATTTCGTCAGAGAGATTGAAGAAATTTTGAAACAAGTTTACAGGTAAAAAAAAAACACAACAATTTCTAGGGAGTAAGCGACAAATGGAACTAGTATTTTTTAATTTAATAAATCGACCAAAGTTTCACATTTTCACGAGATGTTAATTAATTTAAGGCCAAAGGACTTATTCCCACCCAAAGTATGCTATTATCTCAAAGTTCCCTCCGTTAATTTTAAAAATCTCATTTATTTCATAAACGGTTAAAATTAATAGAACTCTAACCCCTTAAAATTTTTTTTCTGTTTCCCCTTTTAATCTCTAAAAACTAACTATTTTCCCCTAGATCAAGTTTTAAAAAATAGCATTCTCTTCATAGGGTTTAATTTTCAATTTTTGACGTCAAATTCGACACCATTGCCGACAATGAAGCTTTTCAAAGGCATCACCATGCTCCGATAATTTCTCTTCCCTCCTTTAAAACGCCAGTTGATCGAGATCTGACTTGAAAAGTTGAAGAGCTTAGTCTTTAGAGAGCTTCGTCATCGACAATGGTGCCGGGGATTGAAAACTAAACCCTGGGGGATGCTATTTTTTAAAACTTGACCTAGGGGAAAATTGTCAGTTTTTAGGGGTTGGGAGGGAAAAAGAGATAAAATTTTAATTTATTTTTAATATTATGAATTTGAGGTATTGACTGTTAAATCTATTTGAAAATCGAATTACTTTAATAAAAAATATTGAATTCTGATCCATTTAACATAAAATTAAGAAAGTTTGGTCCCCTTGAATCTCTTCATTACACAATAAATAAATAAATAATATATATATATATATAGTTTTATTCCTTTGAGTGTCCCATTTTTTTTCAATATATAAAATTAAAATCTATGGAAGCTTTACTTTAAGAAACCGATTTTTAATATAATTATAACATTCAGGAATTATAACAATGAAGGATCATCCACAAAGCAAATGAACTTATTTTCAGAGAAGCTATATAAAGACTCTTTAGCGTTTCAGCTCCTGCGGAGACATGGCTACAGAGTCTCACCAGGTATGTGTAGGATCCCATTTACCGACCCCTTTTCTATTTCCTCTAACTGCTGTGTTCTTGCATAGATAATTATATTAAATTTGCGTGTTCCGCTTTTTCAGGGATTTTTTGTTGGTTTTTACAAAATCGGGAAATTCAAGACCATGTAGATAAAGACCAAGAATACTTCTCAAGTTTGATGCTTAATGTTCATAGGGCCACTGACATCATGTTTCCTGAAGAATATGAACTTGAAGAGGCTAGATCATTTGCAAGAAAATCGCTTGAGAAAAATTTATCTGCAGGAAATAGAGACCAACATGATTTTGCACCCTCCTCTTCTCATAGAGTGGTAACAAATTATGCCGCGCCTAAAAAATATTTCATAAAATCATACGATCCTAATTACAAAATCTAAACATATAATAGGTTTTAGAGAGAAGGTCTAACTAATATATGATAAGTTAACAAACCTTAATCAAAAGTTCAATAAACAGTAAAAACCTAGACTAATGATGTTTACAGATTATTGATCTATTTACAAAACTATTCAATTATATTGTTTTATTAAACCAAAATCATAATTAATATTAATCCATTAATTTAAACAAAATTAATTATTTTTATTTTATTTTTGGGAAATGGGTAACTAACATTTTTATTTTAAGAAATACATATGCATGTTTTATTGTGAACAACAAATTTGATATGAGAAGTATTAGCTGGAATATTTAAAGCAGATTCAGCACGAATTGGATCATCCATGGCTTACTCGACTGGAGCACCTGGAACACAGAATGTGTATTGAAGAGAGCGATATGAATGCCTTATGGAAGGGGAAGACCTCCTTCCATCGGTATGTAACTGATCAGTTTTCTATTAAATTTTATAATCTGAACGTGCTTCAATTGAGAACATATAAAGTGTTATTTTTTATCAGGTTATCATCCTCGCACAACGAGAAATTAATTCAACTTGCTAAAATGAACTTTGAACTTCGACAGTCCGTATACAAAAACGAATTGGAGGAGCTAAAGAGGTAAATACATATCTTGTAGATTTTGTTTGATTATATATGTCTATTATGTATGCTAAATGCTACTTATTTATATGGTATAGGTGGTCGAAGGAGTGGGGTCTTACTGACATGGGATTTGGCCGAGAAAAAACTACATATTGTTACTTTGCTGTTGCATCCAGCACTACCCTGCCATATGATTCACTTGTTCGATTGATAGTTGCGAAGGGTGCAATAATTATTACTGTGGCTGATGATTTTTTTGACATGAAAGGTTCTCTGGATGAGTTGATTAATCTTACTGACGCAGTTAGAAGGTATACCCATTAAGCTAGCTCATGACAATCTCCTGACCAGTTAATTAAAATTCCTTTATGAACGTGTAGATGGGATTCTAAAGGCTTGAATGGGCATAGTAAGACTATCTTTGAAGCCCTTGATCACCATGTAAAAGAAATCGCGGAAGAACATCTGCAACAACAAGGAAGCGACATCACGAAAGAACTTCAAGATCTAGTAAGTTGAAACAATATTGAATTCATATTCAAAGCTAAGTTTTGGAAATCTTGAACTTAATTCTGAAAATCTTACGTCTTTCCTGCTGTAAAGTGGTGTGAAACTTTTGAGTCTTGGCTTACGGAAGCTACGTGGAGCAGAAGTGGATGGATACCATCAATGGATGAATACCTTGAAACTGGAATGATATCGATAGCTACTCACACTCTAACTCTTATAGCTTCATGTTTAATGAGCCCGAGTCTTCCAAGTTACAAACTCCGGCCGCCACAGTATGAGACACTCACCAAATTGCTCATGATTATCCCCCGTTTATTGAATGACATACAAAGTTACGAGGTAGAGTCCACATTTTCATAAATAATAAAATTATATATATTCATTTTTTAATATTTAATTAAGTATTCAGATAATATATTATTATGTAATTAAGTGATTTTAATATATTGTTTAAATTTTTAATTTAATTCTTAAAACTTAGTGTATATATAACATTACTTATGAGTAAACTCTTAGACTAGACCCTTGAACGGAAAGAAAGATTGCATAATTCAGAACATATTTTTTATTAGAAAAAAAGAAGCACTAATAGTACAATTTTCTAAGAGTTTTAATAAAAAGAGAAAGTTATCATTAGAATAACATATACATTTTTCTTATATTTCCTTAAAGCCAATATTATTTTTTGCAATTGCAGAAGGAACAAGAGGAGGGAAAGACAAACTTGGTGCTACTTTATGCAAAAGGAAGCCCGGAGGTAGACATTGAAGCTTCAATCGCCTATGTGAGAGATATCATAGCCAAAATGGAGAAACAGATCTTCCAACTGGCTCTAATAGATGGTTACAGTGACCTGCCAGAATCGGTCAAGAGTCTCCATTTATCATGTTTGAAAGTGTTTACCATGTTCTTTCACTCTTCCAATCGATATAATTCCGATACGGCACTGTTTCATGATATTCAAAAGGCTATTTATGTTCCTATCCAATCTGAAACCCTAAAGCCACGGAAGCATGTTCTTCCTCTTCCTCACGGTTCTACATCAAAGGAGTATAAGACGACGTTGAACTCTTATCGATTCGATCGGTCGTCCGTCAAAAGTAGGGGGAGCCTTGCCGCACACGAGGTTCCTCGGCTAACTTCAAGAAATGGATATAAAAATATGGTTGTACCTGCATTAAAATTTAGATTAAGTTTTATTTAATTACTTTTACGAATGTTCAGTCTCCGAGACATAGGATTTACTCGTGCTTTATGTATAATATGTCAATATATATATGTTGTATAATAATGGACATACCAAATAATCAATTGTGTTTTTTTTTTTTTTTAAACCAAGATTCTCACCTGAGTTTTTCATTTCTTAGCTTTTTAAGCATATTTGATCATGTGATTTATATAAATTTGGATTGTAAGATTTATTTAATATTTGTATGTGTTAAGAACATACATGCATAACTTGGCAAACATTATACCGTAGGGTTTTTCCTCCACCAACGGATTTAACTTTTGTGCATCTTCATATAGGTGTTTTAGGTAGTTAATTAAGCACGTGAAATGATTTTTGTCCACTTCTCTGCTTTCCTCCATTTTTATATTCTTTGATAGGAAGAATGTATATAAGGAACCCATATATAGGTCCTTGAACTAACCAATTTTGATAGTCACATACAAATACAATATAGTGAGCATGCCAGGTCCTTTTTTGTAATCAGAGCAAAGATATTTACAACATAGGAACATACTACACAACTATCACGATCAGGCCAATTGCAAAAAGGAAGATAAGTAGCAAAAAATAGTAGTCTAATGATTAGACCAGTCTGTGTTGAAAGACCATTTTGAAATGCACTTAAAGATTATTATTTATGTAGATGACAACTAATGTGAATTTTAAAGTTTATTGGACTTTTGATGAGAGTCCATTAATCTATTATATATTCATATTGTATAATGAGATTTCAAGTAATCTTATAACCTTAAAAGTATTTAATTTAATATTTATAATTTATGCGTAGATATTATAGAATTAGGGTTGCATGATTAAACTTATATGTTCATGTAAATTAAATCCTACACAGATATGCTTAAAAAGCTAACAAATGAAAAACTAAATAGAAGTTCTTGGTAAAAAAACAAATTGAGTATTTGGTAAATCCATTATTATACAAAATATACATGCACATTATAATAAAGCAATAGTAAATCATGTGTCTCGGAGACAAAAGATTCATAAAAGTATTAAATAAAACTTAATCTAAATTTTAGTGGTACAACGATATTTTTATATCCATTTCTTGAAGTTAGCCAAGGAACTTGTTGTGCGGCAAGGCTTCCCCTGCTTCTAAAGGACGGCCGATCGAATTGACAAGAGTTCAACGTTGTTTTGAAGTCCTTTGATGTAGAACCAGAAGGAAGAGGAAGGGGGAGGGGAAGAACAGGCTTCAGTGGCTTTGGGGTTTCAACTTGGATAGGAGCATAAATAGCCTTTTGAATGTCATGAAACAGTGCCGTATCAGAATTATATCGATTGGAAGAGTGATAGAACATATTAAACACTTTCAAACATGTTAAATGGAGATTCTTGGCCGGTTTTGGCAGGTCACTGTAACCATCCATTAGAGCCTGTTCGAACATTTGTTTCTCCATTTTGGCTATGATATCTCTCACATAGGCGATTGAAGCTTCAATGTCTACCTCCAGATTTTCTTTTGCATAAAGTAGTACAAAATTTGTCTTTCCATCCTCTTGTTCCTTCTACAATTGCAAAAATATAATATCGGCTTTAAGGAAATACAAGGAAAATATATTATTCTAATGGTAACTTTACCTTCAAAGGTTTATTTTAAATTATGTGGATATATTTTTTATATATAATTTAGGTATATAAATAATATATTATCATGTAATTAGATAATTTTAAATTAAAAATAAAATAATATCTAATTATATAATAGCTCATTACATATGTACATAAATTATGTATTCAAAACATATACATATAGCATTGCTCATTCAAATTATCATCGGAACAATAATTTTAAGAACCTTAGGCATAGTTCATGATATCTACTAAAAAACATTTTTAAATAATAAGAGCATTTTACCTCGTAACCTTGCATGTCATTCAATAAACGGGAGATAACCATGAGCAATTTGGTGAGTGTCTCGTATCGTGGCGGCCTGAGTTTGTAACTTGGAAGACATGGGCTCAATAAACATGAAGCTATAAGAGTTAGAGTGTGAGAACCTACTGATATCATTCCAGTAGCAAGGTATTCATTCACTGATGGTATCCATCCAGTTCTGCTCCACTTAGCTTCCGTAAGCCAAGAGTCAAAAGTTTCATACCACTTTACAATAGGAAAGATGTAAGATTTTCAGAATTAAGATCAAGATGTCCAAAATTAAGTTAACATGAATTCAATATTATTTCAACTTACTAAATCTTGAAGTTCATTCGTGATATCGCTCCCTTGTAGTTGGAGATGTTCTTCTGCGATTTCTTTGACATGGTGATCAAGGGCATCAAAGATAGTCTTACTGTGCCCGTTTAAGCCGTTAGAATCCCATCTACTTATTCATAAAGGAGTTTTTATTAGCTGAGGAGATTAGAACTTCTGTTCTTGTCTCTATCATGAGCTAGCTTAATGGCCATACCTTTTAACTGCATCAGTAAGATTAATCAACTCATTCAGAGAACCAGCCATGTCAAAAAAATCATCAGTCACAGTAAGAATTATTGCACCCTTTGCAACTATCAATCGAACGTGTGAATCATAAGGCAGTGAAGTGCTGGAAGCAACAGCAAAGTAACAATATGTAGTTTTTTCTCGGCCAAATCCCATGTCAGTAAGACCCCACTCCTTCGACCACCTATATCATATAAATAAGTCAGTATTTAGCATACATAGTAGACATATATAATCAATCAAAGTCTACAAGATATGTATTTACCTCTTTAGCTCCTCCAATTCGTTTTTGTATACGGACTGTCGAAGTTCAAAGTTCATTTTAGCAAGTTGAAGTAATTTCTCGTTGTGCGAGGATGATAACCTGATAAAAAATAATACTCTTTATGTTCTTAATTGAAGCTCCTTCAGACTATAAAATTTAATAGAAAATTAATCAGTTACATACCTATTGAAGGAGGTCTTCCCCCTCCATAAGGCATTCATATGGTTCTCTTCAATACACATTCTGTGTTCCAGGTGCTCCAGTCGAGTGAGCCATGGATGATCCAATTCGTGCTGAATCTGCTTTAAAATTTCCAGCTAAGACTTCTCATATCAAATTTGTGGCTCACAATAAAACATGTACAGTTATTTTAGATCATGTATAGGTATTGATTTTATTTTCCACGTTTGGAAATTGGACCACTATTGTTACTTAAACATTCAATGATTTTTTTTCATTAAATATATACTAATCCACTTTTTTACGTTGGAACGATAAGGGAATGTGAATAAAAATCCATAATTTAATGATGCATATACATCAAAAACGGCGTGAGTGAAATATTCAAATATTCTTAGGGCGTAGAATAATTATTCTTACCACTCTGCGAGAAGAGGGGATTGCAAAATCATGTTGGTCTCTATTTCCTTCAGATAAAGTTTTCTCGAGTGATTTTCTTGCAAATGATCTAGCCTCTTCAAGTTCATATTCTTCTGGAAACATGATATCAGTGGCCCTATGAACATTAAGCATCAAACTTGAGAAGTACTCTTGGTCCATATCCACATGATCTTGAATTTCCTGATTATATAAAAACCAACAAAAAAACCCTGAAAAAGCACAAGACGCACATTTAATAAAATTGTGTAAGCAAGAACATATCAATTAGAGGGAAAAAGGAAAGGGGTCTGTAAACTGGATCTTTAACATACCTGGTGAGACTCTATAGCCATGCCTCCGCAGGAGCTGAAACGCTAAAGAGTCTTTATGTAGCTTCTCTGAAAATAAATTGATTAGCTTTGCGGATGATCCTTCATTGTTGTAATTCCTGAATGTTATAATTTTATTAAAAATCGGTTTCTTAAAGGAAAGTTTCCATAGATTTTAGATTTATATATTGAAAAAAAAAAAAAAAAAAGGATAACAACACCCAGAATAATTAAACTATTACCTTTTTCTATTGAATGAATCGAGTTTTTCGAATTATTATTGAAGGGGCGGGAGTTCAATATTTCCTATTAAAGTAACTGAACTTTATAGGTAGTGACACTGGTCTGGGCATTTTGGGGCTCTAACATGAGATTTTGTATGCAATGATATGGACAATATGTGTGTTGATATAGATATATTGTTCAGGTCATTTAAAAAAAAACGGGGAAGAGAATATTTTGCTAGTTTTCAAATTGATATTGTCCACGTCCAACCCTAAATTTGTCTACATTAGTCCTACAGTTTTTAAAACCTAACTAGATTGGCCGGTTTGACAAATTAAACCATTAATCAGTATATAATATTATCCAGTTTTATAAACTGATCTGATCTATATATACATATTGACTTGTTTAAAATTCGATCAAATTTGATAAACCTGTTAAATTAAAAAAACTATTTAAAACTAACAAAATTAAGTTTATATAAGATTACATAATTTTTACCTTATTAAAATTTAAAAAAATTACAATTTATAAGATCTTAATTGAATTAATGATAAAATTTATAATTAGTTATTTTCTCTGTAAAATGGAGCATTAATTGTCTAATAGCATATTTAAAATTATATTTTATATATTAAAAATATAGTAAATATTTGATATTATTTAATAAATATGTAATAATTTAATAATAGACTAAATTAGTTATTCGATTGAATCGATCAAACTATAAATCAGTGAGATAATCAATACGACTATTAATCCGATTTTAAAAACATTGGTCAGTACTTAAATTTTTCACATAAGTAATTAATATCCGCATTAGCTAATAATTACTCAGTAAATCATTTCTGGTTAAAAAGAAAATCCATGTTACTAAAATTTAAGGAAGATAGAGGTTAATCTCCTTTTTTTTTAAAACAAAATATTAGTTTCAATCTTTTTGATAAGAAATCAGAAAGTTTCTCTTTTCAATAGGATAAATGGAAAGTTAGGTTTCTCTTTAAATATGTATATGTTTTTCAGTTTATTCCCTGCAAAATTGTTGCTTTTTTTTCTTTACCAGTTAACTTGTTCCAAAATTTCTTCAGTCTCTCTGACGAAATGCTCAGCTAACCCCAACCTTTGGATTTGACTAACCACGGAAAGCTTTATTAGATCTTCATCGATGGGATAAGCAGGTGGAACTGCCTCAAATATAAAGGATTATCAGAAAATAATCAAATAAAAGTGCAGGAATCCAAGGAAAGGACTAAAGGTTGAATATATAAATTGGTTTTTCGACAGAAAAAATACGGAGGGAAAAAATTCTAACCTCCATTTGAATATCTTTGCACAAGAGATTGGAGATAAGCTAAACAGCTTTTGTTTCCAGTAGCCATGAAAGCACGTGCTGTGGCTGAGGGGGAGTGGAACAAAGAGCCGTCGTCACTCAAATGCTTGACCAATTGTTCTTCATTGATGGTATATGATGAAGGCAGCACTTCGAGATATGCTAATAGAGGAAGCTCGTAGTGCCTTTCAACAAGCTCCTCACTGCAAAAATAGAGCTTCCACAATCAGCAAGACCAACAACGTGAAGAATTATTGATAAACAAATTCAACAATTACGTTTCAAGAATTTGTTGGCGTCGGTTGAATATGTCGGCTACTGCCCCTTTCATTGTGTCAGGAAAGACGATCTCTAGACCAACTGTGCTTGCAAGTTCAACCATTGCAGGGACAATTATGGCTAACCAACGAGGACGGCCACCATAATTTTCTCCGAGAAGCTCCTCCAGATTTGCATAAACAAATCCTAACCCTGATTATATATAAAGCCGAATGTCTATAAAACAGCGTTTGCATTTCATTAGTAAAATAAGCAATCTGTAAACTTGACTCATCATGAGCCCTGAAGCCAATTGTTTCATGGATATTTCTGGGCAAAGCCTAGTTTAATTTATGTCATTATGCACAAAAGAACGAATAGTGATGATCATCTAGTGGCAGTGGCAGGATAGCTTGGAAGCAAATCATGTCATACCGATATGACAAACACAGTGGCCTGATAAATTAACGAAAATGGTATTCACAATCATAATAGTACGCATGTAATAACTATACGTGTATGTAATTTTATACCTTTATCTATGTGAGTTTGTCCGACGTTCCACTGTTTGAGTACAATAATGCAAGCAAGAGTTGCAGAAAGAGACTCAATTGTGGGATTGCCATGGCTGTCACACACTCCCCACCAGCCCTCTTGTCTCTGGTTGTTAAGCACCCAATTCAAGCAATCCTCGAACATGGGTCGAAAGGGTTCCTTGGAATCAGGAATCATGGCTAACCATGCAGTGTCATATGCTGAAGGGGAAACCAATGTGTATAAATCGACGTTTTTGAACATCCCTTCTTTGATCTCTTCAACTAAAGCTTGGATTTGAAGTTTTGAAGCTTCCATGATTATTGCAATAATCAGAAGGAAAAAAAAGGATTTTATGTTTCTTGGCTTTGCATAATGTTGGAGTGATCGATGCTATTTATAGAAGTTCATTGTCAATCTCCCTAGCGTGAACCTCGTTTTGTACTGTACAGAATGCTGTCTTGACTTGTGTATATTTATGTGTGGACTATGGGCATGAAGTGACATGGTAAAAAATTTCCTGCACGCTGGACGAGCCGTGATGAAACTTTTTTCTAACTTAATCATACATAAAAATAGCGTAAACAAAGGACAAAGGACGAAAGACAAAAAATAAGCAATAAATTGAAAGTTTCTTGCCTGCGCGCTGAAGCGATTTCCTTAGAAAAGATTGTTTTCCTTGTTCATTTATTAAAATTTATATTTCATTGTTTAATTTCAGTTGTTGAAACAGTAAAATATGATTTCTAATCATGAATATTAATTTATATATTATTGCTCATATAATTAAATATTTATTCAATAATATAATAACATATTATTAATAAAATAATATTATAGATATATATTTTTTATATATAATTTGAATACATAAATAATATATTATTATATAATTAATTATTATTTTATTTTTAATTTAAAAATATCTGAACATATAATAATATATCATTTATATAATTTAAATTATATATTAAAAATATATTCATTCAATTTTATTGTCATTTGTGATTCAATAATATCTAAATTGCTGTTTACCAAATCACATGGTATTGAATAGTCTTATCAGTCATATTCATGAAATGTGAAATTGAAATCACTCACAGTCCGCAATTTGTCTTCAATTGCCCTTTTGCTTGTTTTTAGTCGGCCAAACGACTTATTCACATCCTAGGTTTTATGAAAATCCAATAATTCCTGTTAATTTTCAAAAGTCTAAACCCTACATATCCATTAGTTTTGACTATCATAATCAGGTATAAAATCTTCATTTAAAATTTTTATTTAAACAAAGAAAAGATTATTTATTTTTTCCTTAGTTTAAAAAACTAACTATTTTTCTCTAGCTTAATTTTAAAAAATTAATTTTTCGCCCCTATCATATATAGATTTTATGGTTTTATATTTTATAATGAACAACCACCCCTTCCAAACTTTGAAACATTGCACTTACACCTTAAAAACTTTATTCCCTCTTTCGACAATATCTACCCCCTCTTTGGTGGTTTTTCGATGCAGAAACCACAAAAATTCGATCAAAATAGCCAAATTTTTTAGCACAAATTTGTGCAATTTTGATCAGATTTTTAGGCATAGATCTATGACAATATATGCATCAACAGATGCATAGATCAATCAAATGGCATTGCACAGATGTCGACCACACTATCCAAGAGAACACAAAATCATCATGTCAAATCCAACGTATCGATCAATTCTCAAAAAAGAAAATAAACTCACTGGAAGCAACTTCACTAATTGGTACAAAAATCTTCAAATTATTTTGTTTCAAGAGAAGAGGTTGCATATTCTTGAGGGCTTGTTGGCCCCTAAGCGTAGTGTCGATGCCACCCAGGAGGAAAAAATAACTTTTATAAGTATCTTGATGACTGTGGAAGTTCAGTGTCTCATGTTAACTTCCATGTCACCTAACCTTCAGAAACAATAAGAAGAAATGGATGCTTAATTCATATTTATACACATTCGAGAGTTATATATCACTTGTGTGAGGGCAGAACGATATAAGGTGTCAAGGGTGTTGTTTCATTATAAACTCTTTGACGGAGGACAAGTTGACCCTCATGTGGTCAAGATGATTGGCTACATTGAGTAGTTGGCAAGCTTAAGCTTTATCATGGACAATGAGTTTGCCATTAACTTGGTGCTGAAATCTCTCCCTAAATCGTAGGTTAATTTCATTATGAATTGTAACCAAAACGAAAAGGAGAAAACCTTTAAGGAGTTCTTATATATGTTCAAGCAGATTGAACGAAAGATATGAAAGATAGCTTTGACTAATATACATGTGGTTGAAAACCAAGTATCAAAAGTCAAGGCTAAGGGCAAAGCAAGGCCAAGGCTAAGCCAGAGCCCAAAGCAAAGAAGCAACAGGATACTGCCACTTAACCTACAAATGGTGTGGAAAAAGAAAAAGTTGTCTGCTTCTATTGTAGCAAGTTAGGTCACTAAAGGAGACATTGCAAGATCTTTCTAAAGAATAAGAAAAAGATAGTCAAAGTCTCTACTTCAGGTATGATTTCATTAAGATAAACTATGCTCATTGTTTATTTTAGGTTGTAGACACAGAATATGGTTCTCATTTTTGTTCTGATAAGCAAGGACTATGACAAAGTAGATTGCTCACCAAAAGAGAGGTTAACCTACGCGTTGGAAATGGAGCACGTGTTATTGCATTAGCTATAGGTGTTTCTTATTTTCTCTTAGACGACGAGACGAAGAGATTTGGAGATCTCTTTATCATCAGATTTCTTCACCTCTGACAAAAAGATCTACTCTAGATCTTTTCTTTTGCATCGGCCACAAATTTAAGTTGGAGAGAGGAGGTCATTGGCACTGAAAAAGTAAAGGAAAAAATCCTAAGGTTTGGGGAGGGGGGAGAATGTAACTTTTTAAAGTTAGAAAATTTAAGTATGGGTGAATTATTAGTTTTTAAAACTTATAGGGGAAATGTAATGAATTTTATATATTTTTTAATATTATTAGTGAAGTGACAATTTTATCCCTACCTCTAACAAAAATTTTTAACTCCAATTAATCCATGGGTGAGACTTCAAATTTTTTAAACCTTATAAATATAACTTTAAAATCGCATCAAAACTTGGATAGAAAATAATCCTTTGGCCCATTTTTTTATTTCAAAAAAGAAGCGTTAGTAATACATTCTATATTTTTAATAAAAAGGCAAAGTTATCATTAGAATAAGACATATTTTTCTTATATTTCCCTATGCTTTGCAATTGCAGAAGGAACAAAAATATGGAAAGACAAATTTTGTTTTACTTTATGCAAAAGAAAATCCGGAGGTAGATATTGAAGATTCAATTGCTTATGTAAGAGATATCATATCAAAAATGGAGATACAGATGTTCGAACAAGCTCTAATGGATGGTCACAGTGACCTGCCAAAGGTGACCTAGAATATCCATTTATCGTATTTGAAGGTGTTTAATATGTTTTATCACTTTTCCAAATCGATATAATTCCGATACGGCACTATTTCATGACATTCAAGAGGCTATTAATGTTCCTATCCAAGCTGAAACCCCAAAGCCATTGAAGTGTGCTCTTCACGGTCCTTTTCCTCTTCGTTCTGGTTCTACATCAAAGGAGTACAAAATAACGTTGAAATCTTGTCGATTCAATCGGTGGTTCTTCAAAAGCTGGGGAAGCCTTGCTGCATAGCAGGTTCCCCGGCTAACTTCAAGAAATGGATGTAAAATTATAGTTGTACCACTAAAATTTAGACCAAACGACAAGAAGACAAATAGTCTGATGCAACATTGCTCTGTTATTTTTCGCTTCTTTGATTCTTCTTTTTTCTTTAATTCGGGAGATAATCCCAAATAAACAGGTATGGAAGCTATAATTGTAAACCGCGATCGAATTTATGGAAGCATTGGTTTTTATTTAATTTCTTTTATGAATTTTCAGTCTCCGAGTCTGAGATGCAGGATTCACTATGTATATTTTGTATAATAATGGATTTACCAAATAATCAACTGTCTTTTTAGCAAGATCGTCTCCTGGGTTTTTTATTTCTTAGGTTTTTAAGCATATTTGATCATGTGATGTATAGAAATTTGGATAGTTTGATTTACTTAATTTGTATATATTAAGAACATATTTGGCCAACAGAATAATGTATGGTCTTATATCCACTATCATGTAACTGTTCACAAAAAGTCAATTCGGTGTCAATTTTTCATCTTCATATAACTGCTTTAGACAGATACTTAAGCAAAAGAAATGGTTTGTTTCCACTTCTCCATTTTCCCCTATAGTTATATTCTTTGATGGGAAGTGTTAGTAATGGAAAAATATTGCTTTATTTTTCATTTGAAGTTAAAAGAGTTTATACAAAAAGGTATTTATATAAGAATGAAAAATATCTATAAAGTATGAATGTGTATTGTTTGCTAAAATCATGCATTGATTGATTATTAAAATCAAGTTATGACTACTTGTTGAAATTATGTTGATTGATAGCTAAAATCAAGTTATGATTAATTGTTGAAATTATGCTGACTGATGACTGAAATCAAGTTATGATTCATGTTATTATGCTAACAGGAAGAGTGTATATAAAAAACTCATGTACGGATTCTTGGACTAACAACTTTTAGACAGTCACACACATTATCGATTGTGTAACCACACAGATAGCACAATTAAGGAAGGAGGAAAGAAGAACAATTTATTTTTCAGCTCTTGTTATTTTCAATCTTTTTCTGTATTCTACAACAGAACCTTTGGAGTTTAAAGCGGTTGGTTTAATTTATTATTCTCTTACAGAAGCTAGAGATTGCCCAAGTAAGAAGGATGAGAAGAGTGCGAGCGATTCACTTGGTTTGAAGATTGGCACCGCATGGCCAGCCCCTCTAAATGTTGCATTATCGATTGTGTAACCACACAGATAGCACAATTAAGGAAGGAGGAAAGAAGAACAATTTATTTTTCAGCTCTTGTTATTTTCAATCTTTTTCTGTATTCTACAACAGAACCTTTGGAGTTTAAAGCGGTTGGTTTAATTTATTATTCTCTTACAGAAGCTAGAGATTGCCCAAGTAAGAAGGATGAGAAGAGTGCGAGCGATTCACTTGGTTTGAAGATTGGCACCGCATGGCCAGCCCCTCTAAATGTTGCAAATGTAAGCCCAGCATATTCTTGATGCCACCCGCTTACCTGCAAAAATCCACTTACATAAATGAAACTAAAAATTATGTTTTTATTGGTTGTGTTGAAACATTAATTATAATTTTGATTTAATCATTGCATAGTCCAATTATAATTTATAAATAGTTTATAAATAAATCTAATACCGAAGACTATCATTTGAGTAAACAATATTAATATAGGTCTTATAGTTTAATGAGATCGTTAAACTATAAATATACATTACATGGTGTTTAAGATATTTTTATAATCTTAAAGTTTTAATTTAATATTTTATATCCTATACATAGATTTTGTGGAATTAGGATTTTTATGATTTTATGTTTGTTTGTATAAATGAATTCTTACATGTTGATATATAAATGTCCTTAATTTAGGGTATCAAACCTGCTTCTGGTGATACCATGGCCTCCAGGATTTAATTATGGGCAATCCCAAAGATTTCAAGCAGTATCTTGTTGAGAGTACTGGAACTCTTCCATCTGTGTCGCCACTGAACCAACAAAAACAGAGCAATTATGTCAATAGCTTTGTATTATATTTTATCACAGGAATGTGAAGATGGGAATGTTTACCTGTAAATCCATATTTTAAGTCCCGCTTTGATAAGCTTTGTGTATATAGGAAGAACAGTTGGAAACGAATATTTCCACACATTAAATAAGGTATAACTGCATCCATAAGTATATAATAAAAAACTCAGTTAGCATAACTGAATGAATAGTAGTTTATGCACAAATAATACTTTGTGTATAAATTAGAGATAAATAATAACCAATTATATTGTAACATGCCATTATTTATATATAATATTCATGCAAATGGTTTTATTGGAATTGAATACATGGTGGAATAAACCATAATTACTTGCAGATGCTCCAGTTCCTCAGCAGCTGACCATCACTAACATGTAGAGCCTTTTGAACATCCGGTCTGTTGTAGAAAGCTTTTGCATAATTATCCAGACATGGATCGTAGCCTCCTAATATCCTAGGCATCTGCAGAAATCACAACAAAGACTAAGTGATTTATCAAAAGGCGACTAAATTTGGAGAATTAATATGGAGATTTACTTACCATGTTAGAAGTTCGAGACATCATTAGTTCATAAAATCTGTCAGCTGAATCTGTCGTATTGCTCAAGCAAACTGAGGTGTAGAGGCTGTAGATATCAATCTCCTTGTACTGTTTGAATACTTCAGCCACCGCAACACTACAATCATCGCTGCTCCATGGATTATCGCTGTTAAAATCACAGCTTCTATTGATTATTCGGTGAGTTTCATCTGAAACCACCGCATGGCTCCACGCATAATCCACCAGACCTCTCCAGTCATCGGAAGTAGATGTTTCAGGATTTCCCAACTGTATATCCACACGGTAAAATAGCACTGTTTTAACTTAATTATAAAACAACAATATTAGGTATATACACTTTTAAATATATAATAAATATATAAATAATATATAATATTATTATTATATTATTAATTTAAATTTATTCAATCAAATGATAACATATAATTTATATATCTATTTATATATTAAAAAATATTTACACATAATTTTATTATTATTTAAATTTATTGTAACTGTGTTTTTAGATTTTTTTTTTTTTTGCCAACATACCAAAAAGCCCTTGAGATCAATATAAAGGGAAGGATTATTGTTCTTGTCAATGATAAGCTCAGCTAACACTGGAACATATTTTCCTGCGACAAGAATGGATGGCGATTCAGTAAACAATATTATTGAAAACAACACGTCTTCAAGGTTGAGCATATACCTGCGTAGCTCTCACCAGCAATGTAAAAGGTTCTATTTCTGTATGTTGGAAACTTGAGGAACCACTTGTGCAGAAACGTATAAGCATCATTTGCTAAAACAATTACAAAACAGTAGATTCAAAATTCTAGTTGATCTCATCTGAAAATGGACTGAAGTTTTCATACATAGTCTGCTCATAACTCACCTGTAAAATCATCTCCCAGATTTACAAAGTCACTGCTTGTATTGGAGTAAGAAAAGCCAACTCCAATGGGTGACTCCAAGAATAACATATTGGCTTCTGCAACATCATAGACATTAGGAATTATTAACACAATCTAACACTAATAATAGTGAAAATCTCAAAATATATATGAAGAGCCAGCTCAGAGACCTTTATTCCATGAAAAAGGATTAAATTTAAGTCCACTGCCATTTGTGTCCACTAAAAAGGGACCAATCTCCTGTGTTGCTCCATATCCCACAGAAGAACACCCGGGACCTGAAACATAAATAACTTTGTCACCTTACAAGAGAACATAATGGAATATAAGAAATTAACAATCACTATGAGCAATTGAATGAGATTTAATTGGATGCGTTGGAAATGATTAAAATAACTGACTGATTAAGAGATAAGGAAAAGTGATAATCATATACCTCCTTAAAGGGCATCATTGTTTATTTTTTTATTAGCGAAAGTCTGCCCATAAAGAATGGTAGGGTCGGTCAAGGGAAGAGCCAAAAGTTAAATCAATAGTGAGGTTGGTCTTCTTTCTTCCCTATTGGTTCGATCGGAACAAAATGGAATAAAAAATAGTGGAAGGATGCTTGTTTTAGAAAACCCTACAACATGTTAAATCAATATTTATTCAATCCAGCCACATAATTCCGGCAAAAGCTCGCCCGATACCCATCGATTTCTTTTTTCCGATCAACCCCAAAAGAAATTTATAAGAAAACAATCATAATTCAGACTAAGCTTTATACCTCCATTAAGCCACAGCACCAATGGCTTTTCTTCAGGCCGCGTGGTGGCCTCATAGAACCAGTAAAAGAGAGCTCTTCCGTTCGTTTCATTCACAGTGACATAGCCAGCATAGTGGCGGAAGGTCACATTGGGCTGACCAGGCAAGTCAGTCACAAGATCAGGGTCCCCATTTTCCAGTAAGTCCATTAATGGCTTGCCACTAGCCCCTGGCCAACGTCTACCGAGAACTGGAGGCTCAGCCGCGGCGGATACTAGGAAGTTGACTAGCAAAGAAAGATAAAGTGTTGCCTTGAATACAAAATCCATACTGAAGCAAGAAACCAAAGTTAGCTGGATACAGCCTTAATTTTCTTTACAGTGCAGGACGAAATGCAAGGAACCTCACTTGTGCATTTATACTCATTGGGGAAAAAATTAATTAACTTACCCAAAAAACAGATAAAATTATGATACTAGTGAGATATGGACGAAAGGTCCAGGGTGGCACCTGGTTTCAATCCTGTTGGCAATTTTAAAAATTTCTTTATTACTAATGACGAGACAGATAAGAAGACAACCAAAAAAAAATTAACGAAATAGATACGAATTGAACCAACAAAAGGAAGGGATTTAATTTAAACAAAAATAAATCAAATATATATGAGGCGCAGAATCAAAAAGACGGTAAAATTAATTAGGAGAATCTGATTTGATTTGACCATGTTATTATGTTTCTTCCTTGGGATTCCGCTTTGTCAGTCATGCAATAAAGTTTAATTTCCTGATAGGCCAAAGGACTATTTCCCTCCCTAGGGAGGCTGCTTTTTCAAATTTCCCCCTTCTAATTTTGATAATGTCAAATATTCACTCACAAATAATTAAAATTAATAAAATCATAACTTTTAAAATTTTATCATTTTTTACCCTCTAAACTTTAAAAACTAAAAATTTTTTTCAATTTAAGTTTTAAAAAATAACGGTTTCATCTTAAGATTTCGTTTTGAAATTTTTGATGTCATCTTCGACTCCATTGTTAATAGTCTCTTTCTCTCGAAGCATCTTCTCCCCCCGTTAGTCTATCTCCTCCCATTTGAATGACTAATCAACGTTAGAGAAGTAGTGAAAGACAAAGAACTTTGTCAAGGAAGACGAAGTCCATTACTTCTTCGACGTCGATCAGACATCTAAATGGGAGGAGAGAGACTGTCGGAGGGAAAGACCGTCAGCAATGGAACCGAAGATGACGTCGGAGATTTCAAAACAAAATCCTAAAATAAAACTGTTATTTTTTAAAACTTAAGGTGGAGAAAACTTTTAGTTTTTAAAATTTAAGGGAGCAAAAAAAAATTATGTTTTAGTTTATTTTTAATATTATAGAGAAAATAATAATTTTATCCTTATTACCATTAATTTTAACTGTTCATAAATGAGTATTTTATATTATCAAAGTTAAAAGAGATAAACTTAGGAATGCAACAAACCTTGGGTGGGACATAGTCCTTTGGCCTTCCTAATATATTCGCTAAATATTTTGCATGTGGCTTTTTGAATTTATGTCAGCAAGTGAGAATTTTGAAAAGGATGGGAAAGCATCATATCATCACCTCAATTTATCCTCAAAAAGCAAATATACGATTTATTGGCCAAACTTCTCAAAATTTTCAAGTATAAACAAATTTCTAACAAAGAATAAATACACAAATCTATTAATCGTTATAGTTCTTGAAAAAATTTCATTTCATATTTTAATTAATAAGTGTACAAAGTTCACTTTACCCATAGGTTGTTAAAATTAACAAAAAAACAAAAAAAGGTAAATCAATAAGGGAAAATGACCCAAAACATTCTTGGCATTTAAGAAATTAAAATCATGTTTAAATGGCTTACTAAATTTGTAAATTACCATTGCACGTAGATCTAAAAAGACAAAAAGTAAAAAATAAAAATTCCTGTATATGGTCAACATGTGCTCAATTAGAGAGATTGGTGATGGTAAATTCTTTTGAATTTGATGGCTGTTTTCAAATGCTAATTATAAAAATTAAAAAATACTTCCTGTTGTGAAGATATTGTTGTTGTGTAATTTATGTTGAATGTGTTGATAAACTCCTAGGAGGATGCTAATGATGTAGAAGTGAAAAAATAATGTTGGAGTGAAGTTGTTGTAAGGGTGTAATTTTGATATTATATTTTTACTAAATGTGTTGATGAACTTCAGAGAGGATATACAAGTAAAGAGGAGTTCTATTTTTATGAAAATGATCATGTGACAACAGATTTAGTGATATGATAAGTATTAGTATTGAAAATAATCTACCATGAATAAATTGCGATAGTGGTTGTGATAAGAATTGATGTTCTTTAAGTTAATCTTCATCATTCTCTTTACAAACTATATTATTTTTTTAGTCATTTTGATTTAAAGGAAGATGTTAAAAATAAAAAAGTAGTTATACAAGGAATTAACATAGGAGTTCCGATTTTTGTTAATATGAGATAAAATAATATCATTTGTATATTGAAGAAGATTTAACTACTAAAATTCTTGGTTTTGTATTTTTTTCAAGAAATTATCCATAATTTTGGTTGATTTTCATGTGGATTGCTAAATCAGAAAAATGGTTTTGGTATAAATTCAGAAGAAAAATGTGTAATTCATTTTATATCGGATTCAATAAAATCAAAAGCGATATTTCAGTTTTCTTTCTCTCTCTATTTCTAGGGTTTCATGCTAAAATGGATCAATTCCCTGTGACATCTTCAACATTTTCATTCTGTTTTCGATCATTTCTATCATGGACTAGAGATCATTACATCATTGTATTTAAAGAGTTATCTAATCTACTGTTACAAAGTCCACCGTTGAAAATCCCACATAAATATTTCCATGATTATAAGAAGAAAATTTGAACAAGGTGCAGCACGTGGCAATAATTTGACCAGAATGTCGCAGTCAATTGTCAATGTCCATAGATAAAGTGACAAAGTGGAAGGGCAATATTAGTTGCCGGTACAAATTCGAAGCCTATGGTGTGGCCCAAAAACACTTTTTAATTTTTCCAGTCAAAACTTAATTACGTTTGGAAAAAATTAACATTTGAAAAAATGAAAATGAATAACTTTTTTACTATTTTATCTTAATTTTTAAATATTATATTTAATCATCTTATAAATTTAAAAATTAGTAATTCAGTACTTATAATTCTATAGAAACCTTAATTTATTATTAATTTAAACTCTTTTGCTATGTCTTTGTTCATATCTAATCTCTTTGTAGCAATCAATTTATCGTAGACTGTGTGAGATTAACTTGTTAACTTGAAGATTTTGTTGAGTGGTCGGCTTAATTAGAGACTTTTTCATCAACATTCTAACACCAAAGAAGATACAATACTGGACTAAGAATGTAGAGGATAAATAAAGTTTTTAAGAGAATAGGTTGCGAGGTTGAAAGTGTGGCATAGTTTATTGAGATAAGAAGATGGGTATAGTAGCATTGGTGGGGGCAATCAAACCATTTCATAAAAGAAAAGAATAAAGGTGGAAAAAAAAGAAAGAAAGAAGAAAGTATTGATATAAATCAAATATCTATAATTTTTTTAATTTTTTAATTTAAAATAATATAATAATTTAAAAATAAAATAATTATAAATAATATAAAATTTTAACTTTATAATATTACACGTGTCAAGTTTTTTTTTAATCAATGAATTAGGTTTTGAATGGTTTAAGAGGTGAAATGTAAATCACTATATTTGAAAATGGTGGCTTCTCTAAAAAATACAATGAGGAACTGTTTTTAGGAATCTTCATCATCACAAAGTAGAAAGATGGAGTTTTGTGGCGAACCTTGTGGGTAGTGACAATTTGATTACCTCCAGAAAAGGTTGTCAAATGCTAAAAAGAAACAAAACCAACCAACTTGGTAATGCTTGTTGAACAATGACTTGGATTCCAACTTTAATAGTTAGATATATAATGAAATGGAATTCGTCTGTTCATCATCATTCGGTATATTATTTATTTCTAGTTGGGTTATTTTACGTACACCTTTAAGCCAAAATATTCTTCTCAATGCATGACCAGAACATATTCCATATCTTGATTTAAAAAAAAAAACTTTTTTGTTTACTTTAATAAAATTGCCCCCAACTGGGAGACTGCCACCACATCTAGTTCTTTCTATTGGCCAATAGATTTCCACCTATATCTATACTAATCTTTGTTATGATATGGCTCAATACTTAAAATTACTGTGTAACACTACGAGGCCATGTTTGATTTCTGACTTTGGTGCTCCATTTTGGTTGTTGCGCAATTCATCTGATCTGAGAGGAGACACGTTAGCTTATGTGACAAATCGAGCATCAAATAAGCTTGACTGTGTAACTTTTTGTTCGTTTTTGTACTTTAATTGGTAAGAAGGGATCAAGTCAATGAAAGGATCATTGATATTAAGATAGCATCTCCATGTAGGGTATTGGCTTAAGAGTTTAATTTTAAAATATAGTTAAAAAAAATTTAAACTCTTACTCTTGTGTTATTTGAAATCCTTAATTTTATCATTTAAACTACTCTTAAAGAAACATTATAATTCATTAATCTAAGTAAAAGTTCAAATAGCGATGATGATGGGAGATGCCACTGGAATTAAAATATATTCTGGATGGATTGGCCTTAGAAAGAGAATATGACAAATCGTTATTATAAAATGTCCCTGTTATTTAAGGTCATTCGTACTGATAAATCTGGGTATTTGAAAATAATTAAATTTCCATGGAATTTTTCTAGAGTGGTCTATGTTCAAAAGCATATATATGCCACCAAAATTTGGAATGTATTCCAACTATGCAAAACACATGGTCAAAGTACCCAATACATGATTTAACACCTGAGAAACAGCAATATTCCAAGTCTAACGAATGACGCAAAATATTGTCATGTAAGTGCAACTAAGGAATCCAAAATACCACAGTTGGGATTTGGAGGATAATTAATCAAAGAGTAAATTCCATTTCCCACCCAAGGTTTGGGGAAATATAATTCCACCCTTTGAATTATTAAATTGCAAACTTCCGATTAAAGCAAACAATCCAAGAGATTTGTGAATGTAAGTTTTCCTTCAAAGAATCTTGTATATAAATAAACATAAAAAAGAGAGAAATGAGAGGAGTAGGAAGGAATACAACTATAGTACACACTACAACTACATATATTATATTGAAATACTTTTATACTATACTCGGACTAGTAATACCACTATAAACATAGGCATTGTTTATGGTAGTTATGATCACACTTTTTGGGTCTAATTCAAGCTAAATCACACTTGGAAAGATGATATGTAGCAAGAATTGCATTAGATAAAGATTTCAAGATTATACCTTCTCTATGATCTTAGTCGTTAAATAACATATTTTCAAGTGTAATTTGACTTAAATTGTGTTAGTTTTGACTTTATTTGCTTTTGAAAATTTGTAATTTGGCCAAATCTAATAAGATTATACTTTAGTTAGTGCAATCAGGGAAAATCACATATAGATAAGTGCAATTCAAATAAAATTCGATTAGATTGTTAAAGACTTTTGCAGTGGTGATATGATAATTTTAAAATGGTAAAATAGTTTAGAGTTATATATTAATTTACTTATGTAACACTGTATCAGTATCACGGTGTATTTCCATCAAAAGAATTAGATTATATAAAAAATTTGCAGTTTGAAAACTAAAAGGGTGGCACCTGTGGTTCCTTAAACCTTAGGCAGGAAGTGATAATTTACTCTTAATTAATCAAATTGTTATCTACTTATACTTTACATATTTGGAATTGAAGATTCAAAAAGCAACGACTAGACCAATATTCTTTTTACAAAAAATTTCCTTGGTGTAGAAAAAACTTATCTTATTGGAAGCTATTAATTCCATTGAAGAAAGGAAGAAAAAAAGGCATGATTATTGACACTGACATTCAAAACCTGACCTGTTCATTAGAGTTGCTGGAACGAATTCCTATCCAGATACATTTATCCTAACACTAATGATAGCTTACATTAATCATTCGTCAAATAATATAAAACCCTCTTGCTCGAACATATAACGATTATGGTGAATCTATATTAATATAATGATAAGTGCTTCAGCCATTTATATCCAATTATTCTACCATCCATAATTTGCTAAGAAGGCACTTCTTTTTGTTTTCAACATGACAACCTTATTGAGTCTAATCATCACAAATTCAATCATATTAAACAAATAAAATTTTATATTTATTGAATAATTTTTTAATCATAATAATAAATAAATCAAGTGATTAATCTTAAAATATCGTTGAAATAGATTTGAACGATTACTGTATTACCTTTGCGGTCCTTTTTATTGCAACTCAAATTACTTTCTAGAGACAAAAAGACATTTACAAGAGCCGAAAGAAATCAGTGACATTGGCGTTTATATATTTTTCAGTGGAAGTTTTCTGGGCACTCGGAGGCATGAAAAGACACATTAGCATCTGTAACAGACTGAATAAATTCCACGTTGACCAGAAACCAGATTCTGATAAGCCTCATCTCATCACCTTGATTGATCTTTGCTTATGTTTATCTTTTGAAAATCTTGCACCTACTGATTGAACCTATGACCATTAAATTGACATAAAGAGCACCAAATTTTCAAAGTTCCTTTTCGTTTTGGTGAATGCAAGAATTATATATCATTTATCATCTTCAGAATGAGTTAGCTACGAACTTCACCAAGAAAGGCAACTGGTAGGAGCCTTTGATGCAAAGACAACTAAATTCGCCGTAGAAGAATTGGCTGTGTGCCACTAAATGGAAATTTAAAGGTCCATCAAGATAAATAATAATATATAATGCATAAATTTTAGAAATCAAGAAATGTTACATAGGAAAGACATTTCTAATCTATGGTTACATATGTATGATCATATATTATTATGTTAGTCTAATATCCAGAAGAATCTCTTTCTCAGAAGCATTTATCCTGGCCTAATTATGTTCCTTCTGTTTTCTTTAAGGTTCTTCTGTGGCCACTAGCAAAAGTGAAATATGGGTCAATAACAAATCATAATTTCACACTCATACAAATAAGTCATGGCGAAAAATCTTCCCCTCTCAATTATCCAGTCAAGCAAGCTAAAGCCTAAAGGTTTGTCAATAATAAAATTTGAGCCGCTTTATAAAATGATGTTTCTTTCTCCTTTCTGCTAAAGGGAGAAATTATTAACTGCCTAATTATAAACTTTTCTCCGATAAGCAGACTCAGCAAGGAGCCCTTTATCCTGAGTGCCCTTTTTTTGGTTTTTTCCTTTTCAGTTGTTCAACATGTTTTATCTTTTGCCGCTTCTCTGTCACGACGAAAAATGAAAAACTATTCTCACTTTATTGCCTACTAAAGAAATCCATACGTGGATCTTTTACTCCACGTTCTGCATCAAATATTAACTTACATTTTCAGGCCAAAAGTAGAGCTGCTCGTCTTTAGCTACCTATCTTTTTTCATCTTTTTCCTCACAACTTCTCATTGAAAACTAAAATATTGCCTCATCTAAATCACTAATTCGCAGGCATAAATATGCAGTAGATTCCGTTCTCCTAGAAAGTTTGCATATATGTAATACAATATTCTTTCGGCTTTTGTGATTATGTGTAAGTTATCAAATGCTCCAGCTTACTTGAACGATACATACTAGTGCCATGAACAAATGTGATGACTGTTCTAAATGGAAATTGCTTCAGCACTTCATATAGAAGGCTGAAGATCAAATATAAATACTTTTAAAGACATTAATAAGATATAAAAAGCAAAAACATAAAGATGTCAATAAACATGAAATAAAATGACCATCAAAGACATTAATTTTATGAAGAATATCAACTGAAAAAATATCTATAAATTGATTATATTAAACGCCAAATAAAATAGAGATAACAATGTGGTTTATATTAAGATATAGGGAAAGAAATTAATATATAATATAAAATTTTGAGATCTTCTAAAATAAATCTATTTAATAAATAATATGAACGATACATAAAGAATGATACTACTGTCCTCAATAATTTATTTTAATAAATTCCACCTATAGATCTAGGCTACTGAAATTTTTAAATTCTAAATGTGTAATTGTAAATAAACCAATCTATTTATAAAATAACCCTTAAAATTATTATTTTTTATTTTCTCAATCTTTGTTATATATAGAGAGAGAAACTCTTTTTCTTATCTTTTTAATCCTAGCACTATTATATGTACATATTTTTTTATATATAATTTAAATATATAAATGATGTATTATCATATAATTAAATATTATTTTATTTTTAATTTTAAATTATTTAATTATATAATAATATATTATCTATATATCTAGATTATATATTAAAAATATATACTCATAATTTTATTATCATTTAACGTGTCAATCTAAATATACAAGCAATTGATACACACCCTAATTGCTGCACGAGTGGGCCTAAGATCTTGATTGAGGCATCTTTTACAGCTTTGTTAGGCCCAAGATTTGTGTGGGCTATGCATGAGATATTGGGCCTTCCTGACATAAACAGTCATGCCGAGTTAAAAATAAAATTGTGCACACCCTAATTTTGGCCTTGGTTGTTACAAGTGTTAAAACTAAGTTATATGGGGGTAAAATTGGCAAATGAGTTTGGAGAGTTGGTCAATAAAGCACCCCCAATGCAGACTCTTTGTAAGTTCCTTTCCCCTCAAACTATGACTACTTATCATAAACACTTGGCAAGTAAATGTATTATGTTGTTGGTGAAACTCCGCATAAAATTCAATGTCAAACACAATGTCCTTTGAGTGATGCACCAACTATGATCAATTACTGATGTTTCCAATAACAAGAAATCAAATGATCCAATTACAATGTTAATTTCAAAAACTTCGGTGGTGAAAGATTTTGACTCAGTGCATACAATTCGTTTAATAACATTAATCGTTTTTACAGTATAGCAATTGATCAATGAAAAGCTACAAATCCAGTTATAATGTTAGTTTTAAAAACTTCGGTGAAAGATTATAAATCAGTGTGTGATTCATTCGGCAATATTGATTACTTCTACAGTATAGTAATTGATAAACGAAAAGTCTACAAACTACAACATTGCCCACCTGATGATAAAGCACAACACATCTTTACTTCTCTTGAGTGAGGGATCTTTTGCTTCGTAGGTAGACATTTCGTGTGTCAAATGTTGTACTGCAAAACTAAAGTGTCTCCTTGAATTGTACTCAGTGATGTAAAACACTTTGATGGACACGTCAGCTGTTGGGAGGTTGGAACATTAACTGATTTTGTTTTTGGTAAATTAAATTGATAATTTTTCAATTCAAAATTTAAATTATTAAAAATTGTATAAGTAATAAAAATTAAATCATAATTAATTATTTATTTTTATATGTCCAAAGGGCTTATTTCTATTCAAAGATTAGTGTTTTTTTTAAGTTTTCACTTATTAATTTAAAAAAGTTTGACCATCTATTCATCTATTAATTTTTCTAATTATTATCAAAAGGAAAATTATCATTTAATAAAAATATTTAAAAAAATTAAAATTTTATCATATTTCTTTCTTTAAGTCTAAAAATCTAACAATTTTTTTCTATCTCTTCAACCTAAGGTTTGAAAAATGACAAATTCATTTTAAGATTTCGATCTCCTCCTCTATGGCAAACAACAACTTCTCGATCGTTGGCGTTCTCTCTCTCAGTCATCATTTCGCCCTCCCTTAAGTGTCTTCATCTCTGACGAAGATGAAATTGTCTTCATCAAAGATGAAGATCATTTGTCTTTGTCTCTTAGACGAGTTGTATTCATTTCTAACAAAGATAGCTAGAGTAGAGAAAAATGACAACCAAGAGGGAGAATGCCAACACCAAGGAAGTCATTGTTCGTTGGAGAGAGGAGATTGAAACCCTAAGAAAGAATTTGTCACTTTTCGAACCTTGGGTGAAAAGGTAAAGAAAAATTATTAAATTTTTAAACTTAGATAGAAAATATAATATATTTTTACTAAATAATAATTTTATTCCTGACAATAACTAAAAAAATTAACAGATTAATTGGTGTTTAAGTTTTTTGAAATTAACAGATAAAAACTCGAAAAAAATACTAATCTTCGAATGGAAATAAATCTTTTGGCCTTTTCAAATAGACAAATACCATAATTACCATTATTCATTTTAAGGCTATCACAACACCTTTAATATTTCAATAAATAAATACATACTTTTAACATTCCCTCATGTTTAAAAGAAAAATATGACAGTCCTGCCGTTATTCCAATTAACCAATCATGGTTACTTAGATAGACAAATTAGCAAAGAAGACAGACAAGTCTTTAACCACATGTCTTTATTGACATGTCACACACTCACGTGTATATATTTAACATGTGCTAACTAAATTAACCAACGATTATGAATATTAAAGACCAAAAGTGTGACATAATGGCCATCCTTCAATTTATTTATTTGTAATTGTTTATAAGATTTAATAAATTTTAATATCCACTTTGGAGAGATAAGAAAATGAGGAAATAAGCCACCAAGAATTTTTATCCCTGATCAAAAACCTACTTTTATTTTATATTATTAATTATTGTTAATACAATAAAAACATATCCTAAATAGACTCAATCTTGAAGAGAATATACGAATTTTGGTAAGAAAATAATTGCATTAATAATATAATCTTGATTTGATAGAAAATGGTAGCTTTTCTTGAATAAACACAAAGAAAAATAAGAAAAAATTTTATAGATACTAAAAAAATGTATCATCTTAAAAAATTATACTTATTATTTATGGGTAAGACAAATAATATTTAACATAGCTCGATTTAATGATTAAAAATCTATATTTATTATCTATTATTAATTGTTATAGATATAATAAAGTTATAAGGGACTCAAGTCTTAGTAAAAGTGCTTTAAAAAAAAAAGCTTTTTTTAAATTTTTTGCCAAAAGATTTTTTCCACCCAAGTTTTGGTTTATTCTCAACTTCAACCCCATAAAATTTTAAAAACTTAAATATTTTTTTTTGTTAAAATATTTTAATATAGTTATCTAACAAAAAAGTTAAAAAAAACTAAAATTTTATTTTATTTTTCCTTTTAATTTAAAAAACTAATAATTTTTTTCTACTGAAAAATTTGAAAGTTTACTTTTCTTATTAGAATTTTTTCTTTTTTCTTCAACAACTAAAATCTAGTTGGTTGACTTTGTCTTTCTACTAATGCATTAGTCGGTTCTCTCTCTTTATCTTTGGTTTCATTCCATCGAAACCGACTAAACTAAGTCTTAATAACCTTCTTTTAAGATGAAAGTGCAAATAAGTCATAAATTAAAGATGTGGTGAATTACTTAGATATGTAGAGTAGGGCTGGATACGAGCCGAGCCGAGCCCGAACAGGGCCCAGCTTGTTTTCAGTGAGCCCAAGCTCGGGCTCGGGCTCGCACGAGCTCATTAAACATATGTTCGTGTTCGGTTCGTTTCATAATTTTAGTCTTCGGGTTCGTGTGTTCGAGTTCGGGTTCGCTTTAGGCTCGTATTTTCAAGGAAAACCGGCGTCGTTTCTTCTTTGAAATAAATGTTTTTTTATTTGAGTGTTCGGCTCGCGAGTCGAGCTTGGCTCGCTTAACCAATGTTCGTGTTCGGGCTCGTATTCGTTTTTGCTTAAAATTCAGGCTCGTATTCGGGCTCGGGCTCGTTCAAGGCAAGCTCGGGTCCGGGCTCGTTTCGAGCCCGAATAAGCTCGCTTCGAATCCACCCCTAATGTAGAGTAATGAATGATAGTTTTTTATATCAATAAAATTATATATATGTTTTTTTGGTATATAAATATATACATATTTATATATATTATTATATAATTAGGTGATTTTAAATTAAAAATTAAAATAATATTTAATTGTAATATATATATATATATTCTATATATTAAAAAGTCGGCTCCCAACACCACGGTCCACACGAAACTTAACTCTAGTCCACCCGACGCGTAAAACCAATTCTCTCTTTCTCTCTCTCTCGCTCGTCCACCATCAATGGAGGATCTTCAAGCACTTCCCCACTATTGGGGCAGCACTCCGGAGGATGAATATTACCATCAACAAGGAATCAAATCAACAAGCTCATACTTCACTTCACCAAGAGGCTTGCTGCTCTTCACCCGATCATGGTTACCCATCAACGCCCCTCCACGCGGCATACTCTGTATGGTCCATGGATACGGCAATGACATAAGCTGGACTTTTCAAGCCACCGCAATCTTCCTTGCCCAGAAGGGTTTCGCTTGTTTTGCTCTTGACATCGAAGGCCACGGCAGATCTCAAGGTATAAGAGCTTATGTACCAAATGTTGATCTCGTTGTTCAAGATGCTTTATCATTCTTTAACTCTGTTAAAAAAAATCCTTCCTTTAATGGGTTACCTTGTTTTTTATATGGAGAATCGATGGGTGGTGCTATTTGTCTTTTAATCCATTTTGCTGATCCTAAGGGCTTTGATGGAGCAATTTTGGTGGCTCCCATGTGTAAAATTTCTGACAAAGTAAAACCCAGATGGCCAATTCCTCAAGTCCTCACATTTCTAGCAAAATTTTTACCCACTTTAGCGATTGTGCCTACCCAAGATCTTGTGGACAAGTCTGTTAAGGGGGAGAAGAAGAAAGTTATAGCAAATAGTAATCCATTGAGGTACAAAGGGAAACCCAGATTGGGCACTGTGCTGGAGCTACTGAGGGTGACTGATTATTTGAGTGGAAGATTGTGTGATGTGAGTACTCCGTTCATTGTTTTACATGGAAGTGCTGATGTTGTGACTGATCCGAGTGTGAGCAGAGCTCTGTATGAAGAGGCCAAGAGTGAAGACAAGACGATTAAGATTTATGATGGGATGATGCATTCGTTGCTGTTTGGTGAGCCAGATGAGAATGTTGAGATTGTTCGAAGTGATATTTTGGCTTGGCTGAATGGGAGGTGCAAACAGCGAGCTTGATTGTTGAGCTGTTTGACTGGATTTTTTATTTTAATATTTCACATTGTGTTGGTGAGAAAATGTATTGCATGATTGAAAATTTACCTCTGAAAATGATTTGATAAGTTGTAGCCGACTGATTTTACTATCATTAATCACTGCCACAAACTTCCTTCTTTTACGATTGGAATTGTGTTGCTTGTCATAAAGGATTTGAACTAAATTTGTTTGAATTAAAAAATAAATTTAATTTGAGAAAACTTGATTTAAACAAACTCAAATTCTTGAGTTTGAGAATGGAAAATATTTTTAACTTCAAATTCCAGTTTAAAAAGTGTTCAATTAATCTAACTCACAATTCAACAAAATTTGATATGAATCAATTAAAACGATATTATTTTAATTAATATATATTAAAATATTATTATTTAATTATTTTTTACTCAACTATAATACCAAATTAAATTCAAAGTTTAATTCAATTCAAACTCAAATCAATCTCGAACTTGATTTCTTTCAAACAAGTTGAACTGAAACAATTTTGAGGAAAACTTAACAAGTCCAAGTTCAACTCCTCTCAAATCAAACCGAGTTTGAATTTGTCTCAGCTCGCCTCAAATATAACCCTAGCTACACCATGGGACATAATTGGGTTTTCATTTTATAAAAGACAGCACTCCCTGTTGAAGACTATTGGTATGTTGTTATTTGTGGCCTAAAAGAGCCAGTACCAAGCATTTTTTTGTTTCGTCAACGCTATGTTTCGGTGAAGACCAAGCTACTTGTTTTATCACAAAGCAAACAAAGATAATTGAATTCAACCAGATGGTTCTACGAATCCATTCAAAAAGATGAACCTCCATCCATTTCAGGCATCTGAATAAAGAGAAATCTTAACACCAAAGCCTAAGAAATGGGCAAAAAGATGAACCTCCATCCATTATTGGGATCTGAATAAAGAGAAATCTTAATACCAAAGCCTTAGAAATGGGCGACAAGTTTAAACATAACAAAATATCTACTCTCGAATACAAAGTATACAAGAATGTACTAATATAACCATTATTTACCAAAGAACTAAATTTGGTCATCTCTGTACCAGAAATAGAACGACAGAAATATTGGAAAGCTAAAACAAAAGAAACCCTTCATCATTCACATTTTAAGAGAAAGAATATCCATCTGTAATTTTACTAAACTCTATGCTATTGACCTTCACATACTATACAAACCGATGGGAGGTTAGAAGAGATCTATTATTAGAAAAGGAAAAAAATTCTAAAGACAAGAAAAATAATCATGTGAATCTTTTCATGACTACTGTGGCATAACCTTCTCTATAGAGTGCTTACCATCTCCACTACTTTTCTTTCAGAAACTTTATTGAGGCTATATTGAGTCAGTAAAGAGCTGCTGCTGCTGTGACAACTGCAGATTCTTAACAAAAACCTATAGAAATGTAAATGGTTAGCTAAACGGTATCTGTCAAACCTGATTAACTCCTAATCACACCATAAACAAGTAATTTAAGTCGTCCACTGTAAGGCGAGTCTGTTGACCACCAGTTTCATCCTCTCCAAATGCTGATGCAACCATCTCTCTCTTCTTTTGCTGCAATAGAACCAAGAATATCTTCATAAACAAAATTTACAGAACTAAAAGGAAAAATTATCTAATTAAACAAAAGAAACCAATTTTCAGGATTCTATCAATAGCAAGAAACAAATCTATTAGGATTGAAATACTTGTCCTCAATCTATAAGATAGTTTCATTATAAAAAATGTGCCTAGGTTTTCAAATGGGGGGAGGAAAAAGGAAAAAAATATTAGGGTTTTTAAGTTTTGAGGGCAGCCACCTGTGGCTAACTGTGGGAGGTCTTTGACACCTCAAACAACAGGAAAATGGGAGTCTCCATACTCTTCGAACTGTTTGGAAAATGGAAGGTTTTGGATTCCTCGAATTATCCGGATTATCCTTGTAACCCTCCAATTAATAAAATAATTTTTATTTTACTGTGTTTTTGTGTTATAATTGTCTATTTTAGTTGAATAAGGATTGGGTTGCTAACAAAATCACTACATATCATACTTCAACTTGTTTGGTGAGTCATGTCAATTATGTAACTAATATATGCTCAGCTTCCTGAGCAACATCTTAAGTATGATTGGAATCACAAATTGCTTTAACTTGTTTTACAACATTATCACATTAACCAATCGAACCAACAACTAAATCAAGACTGTCAAATTAGCCATCAAGTATTCATGTAATATCTGTATCCATTCCTTTTTGGGGATGACCATGCCAACCACTACATATTCTCTCTAATTATTTAAAATAGACAACATAATGATCTAACCTTGTCAACAGGAAAAAGAGGTGTACCTGGAGAGCCAAAATACGATCTTCAACTGTATTTTTCACTGTCAACCGCAAAACTGTAACTGGACGAGTCTGTCCAATACGATGTGCTCTATCAATTGCTTGATCTTCAGTTGTTGGGTTCCACCATAGATCCAAAAGCAGGACATGACAAGCAGCAACCATGTTCAATCCAAGACTAGCAGCTTTCAAAGACATAATCATGACAGACACCTACATCCAAAAGGATATTAATATCTTTATTAAATCAATCTAAGGACGAAAATAAGCTAATAAAGCACTCTGATTCTCCAAACAATTCACCTCCAAGACAGAATATCCAGAATGTCAAAACTACAAACCTCTGGGAGGGTGTTAAAATCCTTTACAGCTTTGTCTCTGGAAACAACAGACATTGTTCCATCAAGTCTTCTGTACTGGATGGAAGAACCTTTGAGACAAGCTTCTAGCAAATCCAACATTTTTGTCCACTGTGAAAACACGATTGCTTTCTCACCAACTACCTTAATAGAATCCTTTAAGTCTTTCTCTGCAACCAATCTTTTTTCATCAGGAATATTGTTAAGTGAATCTCCTGAATGAAGGTTATATGAATCTTCTGGAACACATGTGCTATCACCAAAAGAATTCTGTAAACAACTATCCGTTAGTTCAGGTTCCCTTGCTTTAGCCAGTGACTGCAGAACCTCAAGAGCAGCCTTGATTTTGGATGATGAGATACTATCAGAACAATGTTCTGGTGCCTCAACCACATCAGGACCAGAGCAATCAGCGAAACTGTCCTGCCCATTCTGCTGTGAGAGAGAATTTTTTAATGTAGCTTTGGAAAACACTGAAGACACACTGAGCTGAACTTTGCAATTTGTTGTGGGACACAGACTGTCATCACCAGTAAGATGTTCATGGATGCACTGATTACAAAAAACATGGCCACAGACTGACACAACAGCATCTTCAGGGGGATCCTGTAGAAAAACCAGCTGAGGTGTCAGAAATTAAAAAAAAAAGACCAATTTGCATTTTATCAGAACACTAAGTTGAAATTAATTAACAAAGAATTGCATATGTCTAGGAATGTTAGCAAAAAAGAATATAAAGTTATTCATAATAGGTAATTCACCGGATAAGTGTAATTCTAAACCCATAAATAAAAGAAATACCATGAAACTCATCCAAAAGGCAATGATGTTATTTTACAGCTACCCTACATTTATCCACTATCCTGAAAGATTCCTCACCCCATATGCATATGTGCGTGCATGTGTGTGTGTGTGTGTGTGTGTGTGTGTGAAATAAAACTCAGTCATCTGACATTCAATCACACCTAAAATTATGCCAGGTTGCTGATGATACAGGAAAAAAAAAAAGGGAAGGTAATAAAAACTGGCATACCCAAGTAAGGTGCAATGCTTGCTTCTTAGTATAACCATGCCCCACATATCATAAGATATTGCCATATGAAAAAATTATATTATCAGTTATGAGATTCAACACCATATCCAGAAAATGATTTCCCCACAGCATACATCAGATATCATAGAGATTTGTACTATAGAATTTCTTTGCAATACCACTGACTCCATAACATTTAATACTATCATACATGGAAATGGTGAAGAACAAAGACCATATAATACCTTCAAACTTTGTTTCCCTGAGATAAAACTCGCCAGGCCACAATACTTTTGTGGAGACAGAATTCATCAAAAAACTTAATTTCAATCAAACAATATTTGCTGAACATTTCAGTAAATTGTTCATTGTAAATTGAATCTTAGATATAAACATAAATGCAACATAAAATCCACATTCAACACAAACCATGATTCTAATCTAGTACCTTCACAATCAAAACGCCACTGACCCATTTCCAGGTCAACCTAGAGTATAAACTAGCTCTATTGAGTTACAAGTCAGACGCAATCCTAATTATAAACAGTTTAAATGAAACATAAAAACAATTAAAAGATCAGAAAATGATAACCAAAAATACTAATAAGGAAACATTACAGGATGTAATTAAATGGTAAACAGTACAAAAGGGAAAAAGGAAAAATCAAAGCCCCAATTTAGAAAAGGGGGAAAAAATGCTGAGGGGTATCAAAGATTAGTTAGAAAAATCAAGATACTTCCAAAGCAAATGGACCTCATATATTTAAAAAACTGAAATTGAGGACAAAAAAAGTAACCACTTACACTGCAGATGCCACAAATTGCCAAAGAAGCTTCTAAACATTTGAGAAGGCAAATTTGTTTCTCCCTAGGAAGTTTCTTAGCCATCTCAACAGAGGATCTCCACGATGAATTTGAATTAAACCCCTTGACAAGCAGAGGGTGATCACAAGCTTGACGAAGGCGCAAGAGCATAAATAAAATGTTAACATAGTTTTGCTTTACAGTTCCAGCAGCTGCATATTCCTGACAGAAGACATAAATAAAACAAAAGAAGCTTAAAATGCTTAACAAAGGAAATAATCTACCACATGAAATAGAGAAGAAAGTTCAAAATACCTAAACTACTTTCACAATTATATCATACCTTAAATTGATCACGTGAATCAATCTCTAGTTGGTTGTAGAAATCACGTTCCTCCTTCGTAAAATCCACTTGCTGAAGCTCAATTACTTTAGGTGGCAAGTTAATAATCGGCTCCCCATCAAGAAGAGTGCCTAGAGTACATAACAACTCATCAGATGAAATTAACACATTAAAGTAATCTGCAGATTAGTGCAGGTCTCACAGCAATTCCTTAATAGTGTTACACAACAAACCCTCATTAGTTAAAATAATTGAACACTCAAACATGTAGAAAATAAACAGTCCTTAAACAACTTTTAAAATCCTATATTTTCAGATACCAGCCTTTTGAGAAAATAAAATAAATAAAAAATAGTTCAATTAATAAAAAAATGCATACAACCTGTTAGAGCCAAAATGTAGGTGACTGCAGCAGAAGGGAATAGGGAGCACGGGTAACACACAAGGGCAGACATGAAAGCATGAGAAGTTATGAAAACATGGCAAATGGAAAGAATAAGAGTAGGATCAAGGAAGGAGAGAAGGAACCTGGAACATGGCAAAAACATGCATGGGCAGTAATGAAATGAGCAGGCATAAAAGAGAGAATGAAGAAGGAGAAAGGGGGAAAGAAATTGGGTTTTGTTTGGGTAGCCTTTGGTTGATTGAGAGAGAAAGTTGGCTTCTCGAAAGCCAATGGTAGTGGAGAGAATCTAGCCTCTCAAATGCTAGACAAAAGCAAGGTCCTTTTTTTGTATTCCATTTTGGGTACTATGCATTTCTGGCTTGTGATTTCTATTGGTTGGTTTCATTTTTGTGTTGGCTGAGTGTGTGGATTACATTGGTTATTGGCTGAATTGGTTGGGTTCCTAACACAACCATGCAAAGAACTTAAACTAAAATTCAAACACTATCAATCTCTTCACCACAATCTTTTCTCAATTTGATTCCATGATTTTTACCAACACAAAATGAACCATCAAAAAAAGAACCTGTATGATATAAACAAGAGCCATAAAGTGAAAGATCAAAGACTGATAAAACATATTCTCTTTCAAGAGAGAATTGGTAGCCGTAGCCCTGGCTGACAAGAGAACATTGAATAACAAACAAAGTCATCAAAAGATTTTAGAACATCGGTAACAAAAACAAAAGCTCTGACAGTTTAAACTTAACTTTACACCCTTCTGATTCTGAGGATCATTCAATCACACACACAAAAAACAAAAAAAAAGTTAACTAAGCACTTTTTCTTTTAAGAGCAGATACACAATCAACATAAAAGTATTCAATCTTACCTTTGGTTCGACGTAGCATAATTGTTTTCAACACAACTTGCAGCTTCTTGTAGCCTTCGGCTGGACTTTTGGAAATTGGGACCTTTATTCTAGCACAAAATGACTTGTAAACATCAAAGGGTTCATATCTGAGAAATCTGAAGTAGCTATAAAGATCATCAATGGCATTCTGAATAGGAGTCCCTGACAAGCACCACCTACGTTTAGCACGGAGACCCCAACAAGCCCTAGCAACTTGAGTTCTGTGATTCTTTATGCTTTGAGCCTCATCCAACACAACCCTAAACCATCCCACTTTTGCAAGAGGTCCAGCAGCAATCTCAAGAAGCATATCATCCACTCCTTTCTTGCATTTCTTACCCTTTTTATCAGAATTAGGTGTGGATTTTCTTTTCTTGCCAGACCAACACATTGGTGAAACATCATCGCTTTCTGCCTTTATTTTCTCATCATCATCTTCTTTATCAACAGGGGGTTGCTTGGGAACCTCCATGCTAACTATTGAATATGTTGTAATAACAACATCATACTTGGCCAACTCAGAAGGATCCTTAGTTCGATTGCTTCCATGGTACACCAGAACAGAGAGACTTCCTTTGTTGGTTACCTTATTGCGCAACTCCTCAGCCCATTGCCGCAATACACTCGTTGGACAAACAACAAGAGTTCCCGCAGCTGGCCTTCCCCTACCATGCCCTAGACTGCTTAAATTTTTTACCGAATTTCCATCGGAAGTAACTGGAGAGTAATCAGATTCTTCCTTTACTCCTTCTGGAAAGTAATCAGATTCTTTCTTTATTCTATCATGCTCAAAAGCCCCATCACCATTGTCATCGTCATCATCATCCAAATTTAGAGTTTCCAGTTTACATTTGCTAACATTCTCTGCTTTACAAGTTGGAGGTCTCTCCTTAAGAATAAGTGCAATTGTTGATATTGTTTTTCCAAGTCCCTACATTATCAATTGTATTAACCCAAAATAATACTCAGTCAATGGTCCACTAACAAGATCTTAGCAACAAATATATACAACCAACCTGATCATCTGCGAGGATTCCTCCTGAACATTGCATGCTAGATCTCTCCTTTTGGATCATCCATGACAAAGCAATTCGCTGTCCCCAAGAAAAAGGGATTCAACAAAAGCCATAAAGAAATCCACATTCTAATTTCAACAAATTAATTGACTGGAAAATACAAAACAGTAATGATCACTAGATAAAATAATTTGCATCTTGGTAATTTTCTTCATTCTTGCTGTGCAGCAATGCCCATTCAACAAACACTCATCTTTTTTCATTTATAAATACCAAAGACTTATCACACAAGATTTTAAATAGAGGCCAGTTATAGTGCTTCTCTATTATTTTGTTACATTGCTTCCCCATTATTTTATTCTCAACATTCATAACTAAAGAAGAACAGAAATAACAAAGTAGAATTCTTAAATTTCAACATTCAAAATTTTAATGAATAGACCAAAAAGAAAATTCCCAAACCTGATGTCTCAAAAGAGGCACTGCCAAAACACCATCAGGCGGACTAGCTTCAGATTTGTGCTGAGAAAGGTCCTGCAAGGCATCCTAGAATTTTAGATGCATCAACATATCAGTTACAAACAATATTTTCAAGAATAAACTTCATTCAAAAAGTGTAACAACACTATTAAATAATAAATATCATTAGAGAATTAAAATGGATTCTGCTTAGTACTTCTTAAGAACAAACTGCACATCAATAAATGACATACTCTTAGCATTCAAAAATGTATCTACCACTCAGCAAGGCCCTAATTATAAAAGGAGACCCTTTGTTCACATGTCATCTTCACAGATATCAAAAATGCTGAGCTCCTATGCAGCTAGTCAAAGCTAGCAGCCCCCAGTATTTTTTTTTTTTCAAACACAAGTGACGAAAAAGAAACAAATAATAAAACCTCTGTAAACTCTCTCTTGACTCTTGCTCAAAAGATTAATTAGATCTCCCTGCGAAGAATCAAATATAACTCAGAAAAGACCTAACAAAAAATGGAAAATACTAAGGAAATTTCCTTTATGTACAAATTTCAAAATGATAAGTGAATAGGCAAGCCGCCACTATCACTCTACGCTTTTTTTTTTTTTAAAATAGATGTTTCTCTACTTATTCTTGTCAGTGATAATATCAGTATGATAGCTTCAATATTGGAAGATGATGACTGAATCATTGGAGTAGCTAGAGAAAAGAACTATTGAGAAATCTCATTCACTACATCAGACAGACTATAAATTACTCTGCTCAACCTCAGGGACAAAGATATGTACTAAAGGAACAAGGGACACTTTCATACTCCAAAAGCAATGTAGGAAGGAATCACCATATAGAATTGTTGAGTGGCACCAAAACTTTAAGGAAATTAGAAGCATCCAATTCATATAGTCCATACAGAAATTCCCAATATTATGCCAGATATAATCGAATTAGAAAATAGATTTAAAAAAAGGAATTGAAACTTTAAACATTCCATTAAACAGTATGTTGCTGAACTCATAGAAGCAAGCACAAAAATATTCCCAAATAATTATAGCAACCTGCAGTGCAGCTTGAAATAATCTCTCATTGCATCCCCTAAGCCTCAGACCTCCAAACCCAATTTGAGGCACTCCAGTATAATTCAGGGTATCACTGGAGTGGTATTGTGTAAAAGCAGGCTTTCCAAATGCATTTAAACAAGATGCTTGACTCATATTAAAACTCTTTCCAAGTACTACAGATTGATTAGAGCAGGCAGGTTGACTCATATCTTCAAGTATACATATATCCGGGTCATCATCAACAAGAGATATGCTACTGTAAGTTGACTCAGGGCTCACTTTTGGAATATTGGAAACCATACTCCTAAGTTTAATCAGTTCAACCTCCTTCTTTCCTTTAAAACAACTTAATTGTTTCTCGTTTGGCACAGATGCCTGAGCACCTGGAAAATACTGGCTTGAAGAATTAAATTGCAAGTTCAAATCTCCATCATCAATGAGAGATCTAGTAACACTTCCATTAATGATTTGTTGACAAAGGCCAGCCCTCTTAGATTCAATAATCAAGCCTGCTTTCTCCTCCTGAGCATGAATCGCATTCTTCTGACTTGAAAAAGAAGGTGCTACACCAGTAGGAAACTGATTTGAGCATTCAACAAAATTGCCACCATCATGGTAAGAAGAATGTCTACTTACAACTTCATCAACTAATTCAACAGAACCATTGATTGTGCTCCCAAAGGCAATTAGTTCACCATTTCCCTCATCCTTTACACAACCTGATTGTTTCTTGCTAGAAAAATGTGAATGAGAATAACCAAATGACTGGGCAGATGCCTTGCCATCAAAAATTCTATTTCCTATATTTGATAGAGAATTTTCATAGATTGGTGAAAAATAATTACTATCTTCACATCTAAAGCTCTGTCCATTTACATCAGAGCCATCAATCAATGATAACTCTGATAGGGATCCATTACTAGCATTTATAGCCATCCTACTACTTGAGCAAGCACTCTCTGTTGAAAACTCCCCAGGAACACTTTTTTTGGTTGTAGTTTCTTCATTACTGGGCACCGATTGGCAATTGAAACTAGACAGATCCTCAACAAATGTATTATCTGTATTCATGTAATACTGCATAGTTGAAAACTGGTCATCAACATCCCTAATAACTTCAGAACTAGGACAGGCAGTAGAATCAGCTGAAGCCACATTATTTGAAGCCACATCTGCATCCCTGAAGGAAACATCACTAAATGAATATACACCATTCTCCAGTACTCCTAATGATACCAACCTATTTCCTCTCATACCACCACGAGGCTCATAATTTACATCCAAATTCTCCATGAAATGGCTGTGGGAAGCATCCACGACTGTCAAAAACATAAAAATTAGCAATTGAAGCATAAGTGAATTATCCACAGAAAACTTCAAAACACCCAATATGAAGAGTTTACATACATTTGGAATCAATTTGACTTCCCATATGCCCAAACTGAATTCTGGTTGCACCATCCAGCACATAAAAATCCATATTGTCTCTATCATTAAATACATGGTTTCCATCCCCTTCAGAGAAACTAGAGCCTGTACTACAACCAGGTGTCTCAAATTGAGATATTCCAAACCTTTCAGGGCAGCAAGTCCCTGAAGTTGGTGAGAACCAGTCATCAGGACTAGCAGAACAAGTATGTACAAGTGAGCAGGTTCGTTCTGTGTGTTGCAGATTGCTATGGTAATCACCTGAACGCCCTTTTTGATCATCTGAAGCTTCCAAGTCATATGAAGAGTAAGATGTAACAGGACCCAGGAAATCAAGTTGGTATCCTAAGCAACAAATCAATAATAGAAAGATTTAAAATGAGATACTACACCCCAATCTATCTTAATATCTCGAATTCACATCAATATCTGACTATCCATCTAAAAAAGGAGGGAATATTATAATAAATATCACAAGCAGTTAAAAAAAAAATCCATATAAACTTTTCACCACTTTGAAACTGCAAATTACTGTGATTTCCATCCTCCACAGCTGAATCTTCTTGTGACGAATTCTTTAATGATGAATCTTCCAGACTAGTCTGCAATTTGATACAAAAAGTTCAGAATCCAGGAAGAATATTCTTTACACAGGTAGTGAAGTACTTGACTCAAGTAACAACAGAAGAGATACACGAAACACTCAACCCTCACACATTATAGAATAGAAGGATATTCGAATTACTTTAAGAATGATGAAAATCTAACATAAGCATCGACTACAAGATTTTGATTTCTATATCTCATGGCTGATCAATTACTATTGAGAAAAATAATTCAAGAAATCTATCACGACTGAAAAAAATAGCATGAACTACTTCAACAAAGGCAGTATCAGGTGTAGAAAAACTTCCTATAACCCTAAGTTTCGAGAGCTATGAGCACACTGAACTGTCTATAAATCTAAGGGCAAAGTCAACATGAAACCAGACCGATCATACTATTTATAATCTAAATTCCAATAAAATCGTTCTTCTTAAACTGAAACCAATTCAGCTTCACCCACATCGCGGCCAATCATATATCATTTCTAATTTTTCTTTCTCTTATCTTTCCTGTAAACATCTAACTGTTACTCAATAATCATAAATTAAAAACTATATATCAATACTTTTGAACCTGCTCACAAACTTCTAACTCTTTTTCTTTTCTTCGAGAGATTGATAAAAAAACACGAGTAAACAGAGAATAACAGCTACTAAAGTTAAGTGCCAATCAAAATTTACAAGAATTTTTACTAACATGTAACTCAGTATCTTCAACACTTCAATGAAGTATTAAAGCTAACAACACTAATTCACAAAATCAATTACAGATTCTGATAATCAAAACTAATCATTCCGATCCAAATCCCCTACCTGCAGTCGATCAGACTCCTTTTCTTCGGTCATATCCAACAACGTCCCCATATCGATTGACAATTCTTCACTCAACTCATTGTCAAAGTGATCATCAATCATCATGCTGCTCCCCACCATCAACATCACAAAATTAAAAATTAAAATATAAAAAAAGAAGCTCTAATTACTCCAAAACAATTCCTCCTTCCAGATTCTTAAACCCTGTTTGTCCAGAATCATCTAACAGCCGGATCCAAACAGTCCGAATAACATCCTGAAACAAATTCAAAGAATCTGAAGAAGGATAGTTCCTTAAGAGATGCGGACTTTTTCTTGCTGCAACCGTTGCGCACGTTTAGACAGGGATCTTATTCTATAAGTTAAAGATTAAAACAAACCGGGAGGAAAAGTCTACAGTAGGAGGATTTTCTTGTGTTTTTTTTTTTCAGGAAATATTTCCACGTGAATATTTAAATAAATAAAAATTCATAAAATTCTAAACTATATAATTAATAATAATAATAATAATAATAAAATTTTGTCTACATTGTTTGAATTGATGATGATTTTAAATTTTATAATTTTAAATTAATAATAAAATAAATATCATATATATATATATATATATAATTATTTGTACGCTGAAAAAACACGTACACGCTTAATGAAAATGTGAAGCCTGGGCGCCGAAGCGTTCCGAGACCGCTCCTCGGTTTAGTCACGCTAGTGGTTAGATGCCTCATTTTTGTTTTTCTTATGCGCGAAATTTCCAGGGCGGCTGAAAAGAAGGGAAGGTGGTTGAAAACCGTAGCTACATATGACGTCGTTGACAATGTAAAGATTTAAGAACATTAATGAATGTGAATGGACTCGATAAAATTTGAAGAGTTTCCGTGAAACGTGTTGGATACCAAATCAAACAAATATTAAGATAAGAGTTAGATCCCTTTTAACCATAAAAAAGGGGATTTCCAACTTCTTTAAATTATTTCTTTATCAAAAGTAACTTAAATTATTTCTCTATCTTCTAAATCAATAACGCTTCTCGATGATATATCATCCAGATCGATGATACTTCATCCAGATGACAGACAACATTTTATTGTCTAAACGTTATTCTTCTATGATTTCGATTATCAATAATTAATCATATTTATTTGACAGAAAAATTTTCAAACCATAAGAAAATGTTAAATTTTTAAAATTTAATTCTAAAGAAAAAATTATTAGTTTTTGAGAAAAAATAATATAATTTTTTAGTGTTTTAGGGTTTAATATAAAATAACGATTTTATCTTTATATTTAAAAAATAATAATAATAATAAATAAATTTTAAATAAATTTTTAAATTCCCATAATGTCTTTTTGAATTTACAGTAAAACTTGGGTTGGACAAGTCCTTTGCCCTTTCCGAGACGGCTCCTCGGTTTAGTCATGTTAGTGGATAGATGCCTAATTTTGTTTTTGTTATGCGCGAAATTTCCAGGCGGCTGAAAAGAAGGGAAGGTGGTTAAAAGCTATAGCTACATACGACGTCGTTGACAATGCAAAGATTTAAGAGCGTTAAATGAACGTGAGTGGGCTTCATATAATTTGAAGAGTTTGCGTGAAACAAGTGTTGGAAAACAAATCAAACAAATACAAAGGGAAGAGTTAGATCCCTTCAAACCATAAATAAGGGAATTTCCAACTTCATTAAATTTATTTCTTTATAAAAATTAGTTTAAATCATTTTTCAATAAAATTGATTTGTATTAGATAACGATAGTATTATTTTAAAAACACAATACGTAACAATATAATTTATTATATATCTTAAATACGTAAAACATTTTGAAAATTATAAAATTTTGATTTTATAAATGGTAAAAAAAAAAAGTTTAAAACTAATATTGTTTTATTGTTAAAATAAAGTTTCTCTTATGAATGGAAAAATTAAATAATTAATTTGAATTAGTTGAATTAATTTGTATTTTAAATTGTAGTTATCTATCTCTATGTATCAAATTATGCAAACATGTAATCTCTTCAACCACCTCATTGATTAAAAAGTGTTATTATCTTCGACAATGTAACCACTAATGGAGAACTGTGACACTAACACAATGGTAAAAATTGGAATAGGTAAAATATTTTCGAATTATTTGAGTTATAACAGGGTATCGACTTCAATTTTGATTTCACCATTAAAGCATATTCATCTCTAGTCTCTTCTTCTTATTCATGTATAATAGGTCCATTTGAGATTAAGTGTTATAGTTGTCGCACGTGTTAGAGCTTATGCATCCAATTTCACTACTTAATTGTTAATTTCATAAATATCCAAATACTTAATTATGTTTAATTTATACCTTTATCAATCTCTTATTAGTCTTTTGTGTTGCGTGTCACTCTACTATACTTGTTATGATACAAAGAAGCCATTAATTTGTTATTAAAATTTCTTAAATAAGAACTATAGTCACATCTAAAATTGTAACCTATTAAAGTCATTATAACTCTAAATACGAATAATCTAAAATTGGGATTTAAAACAAAACTTAATCCATAAAAGAATGGAAAATCTAATCCATATTTATGGGATTTTTCTTTCATATCTAAAATTATTTTATATAAATCTTCACCGTCTTAGTACCCATCAAACATTTTACAAATTTAAAGTAAAATAGGTAACACTAAATTAATCGTAAGATAATAAATTCTATTTAAAAGATTTGTGGAGCTACAAAAAATTTTTAAAATTACATAAAATATTTTACAAACTCTCAGTAATTGTGAGAACGATTATTATATTCATAGTTTAATTACTCAATTGATTTTATTGTAAAAACGAATTTAATTTAAATATAATTTCTCCTAATAAAAATAATTAGCAATTAAAAATGAATAGATCCCTAGGTAGAAGAGACAAACCAGATACATGTTTTGTTTTATAAAGACTATGAAATGAGTCGGCAAATGTCAATTCAAGACATGGAAACGTATAGTATATTGTTTCATTTTACAAAAAATAAAAATTTTAATTTTACAAAAAATATATAAAAATTATGTTTCATCCCGTTAAATTTTTATTAATTTACTAATAAATAGGAGTGGGTGTTTTTTGTTAACTCAGTGAAAATTTTATCAAACTAAGTGGATAAATAGCCCTTTTTTTTTTTTTTTTTTTATCAATCCCAACAAAAAGCTTATACTGCATTCAGTCGGGCCATAGTCGGACAAATATGGGTCAAATCGATCCGAATCATTTTCCCACATCGAAAACCCGAATACTGAGACCGAATGATTGATGATCATCATCAAATTTCATCGTCATTGCGGACAAGCAAAAGAAAAACGTGGCAAAGGCTCCAACCAAACCCACCCCAAAACAATATTTTTTTAAGAAAAGAAAAGAAGAGAAACGGTGGCTCCTAGTCACCGGAGTAAATCAATAAAATCTTTAAAAAAACGAAGACAAAAACCATCTTCTGGTACTTTCTTTTCCTCAAACTTTTCGTAACAACAGGGTTTTCTCATTATTCCTTCTGATTACTTTTTTTTTTTTCCATATAGATTTGAGCTTTGAGAATCAGAAATTAATGGGAATGAAGGTTTTATTGCACTGATGTCACTGTTCTTGTCTGTGATTCGTCAGCTTGCGGAAATCGAGGCAATGGTAATTTATTTTTTTTTTTCAATACTGAGTTTTGATAATTATTATATGTTTGATTTTGTCTGTGATGCGTTTGAGTTTATTGGTAGTAATTGTATTTGTGTTGAGTTTTTATGTTTAGTGTATTGGGTATTGTGTTGGGTTGCTGGAAGTTGCAAACCCTAGATAAGTAACTGTAATGAGATCAGTTTGGATTATCACTTTGTTTATCTGTTACTCATTTTAAAGATATTCAGAAATGGTGATGATTAGTTGTTTTCTTTTGACTTTTTCTCTGAGAAACCAAATGGGTTCACCCTTGGAAATGCAAAATGCAAGCTGTTTTGTTACTCTTTTTCGATGAACTTGTTCTTTCATTTGATTGATTTGGACAAATTTATTTGAAATATAAGAAGGACTTAATAGGAAAGTTTTAGTGTTATGGAATGGCAAGGTGGCTAAGTTCAGATCTATTTGTGTGCAGGCATCGTCAAAGAAGGTGATTACACGGGAGGAATGGGAGAAGAAGCTCAATGACATAAAGATTAGGAAAGAAGATATGAATAAGTTAGTGATGAATTTTCTTGTCACAGAAGGTTATGTTGATGCTGCTGAGAAATTTCGGATGGAATCTGGAACTGAACGTATCTGTACTCTTTTTTTGTTTTTTTCCCATGATGGGATGTTATTATTACTGGTATCTTATGTTGCTTCCTTTGTAGAATTGTAGCTTAAATGATAGGTGTGAACAATTTGGTTTTTCTTATTGAGAAATAGCAGACATAGATCTTGCAACCATAACAGATCGGATGGCCGTTAAAAAGGCCGTGCAGTGTGGTAATGTCGAGGATGCTATTGAGAAAGTTAATGATTTAAATCCTGAGGTATGATGTTCAAACAATCTTTATGAGTAGTCTTTTTGTGCAACTGAATGACTAGGATAGTTCCCACAGCATATTTTGGGTGAATTCTGTGTTTGATGTTGTTCCTTGTTTGGCTAAACATTACTCATCTATAAGCTTCTTTCAAACAATGGCCTGTATAAATTGCATATATAGTCTTGGTTGTTGTTAGATTTTTAGCTGTTTGTAGATATGTTCAACCAAAACAATACATTAGGGTTTGAAATTTGAATAACCATGTGTATGCACCTACCTATATGATAATATTCCAGACTCCATGTGTGTTAATTTTTAGCTTTGTCTCCACTTTGCCATGATAGAACTTTCTGTTGGTCAATATGATTATTAAATCAACTTATAATTGTGTCATATTGTTACTTTACATATTGGCTTCAAATTTTACATTATAGTTTTGATTCGCATTGGAACTAATGTATGAATGAATGCAAAGAGTGAACTGTAAGATGAACCTTGTTTTAATATGCGGTGTCTTTTGTCCTGGTTATCATTTTTTCATGATATTGAATTTTTCATTTTCATTCGTTTTCAAAATTCTGTATGCAGATATTGGATACAAATCCACAATTGTTTTTCCATCTTCAACAGCAGAGGTTAATAGAATTGATACGGAATGGAAAGGTGGAAGAGGCTCTGGAGTTTGCTCAGGAGGAGCTCGCACCAAGGGGAGAAGAAAATGTAATCCTCAGTATACTATACTTTGTTGTGCCTTCTAGTTATCATTGACAGTATTTCAGGTTTTATTTTGCTCTCTTAATGAATGAACTTTCTTGATTACCATAATTTTTCACTTCACAGTTGTGTCTTTTTCTATTATTGGTGCTGATACCTGGTTCTAAGAAAATTAGAGTTTTCTGCAGCAAAGCTTTTTAGAAGAGTTGGAGAGGACTGTTGCATTATTGGCTTTTGAAGATGTCTCCAACTGCCCTGTTGGAGACCTTCTGGATATGTCACAGCGCCTGAAGACAGCAAGCGAGGTTAATGCAGCCATCCTCACAAGCCAGAGTCATGAAAAAGGTTAGTCAGTTTTCCGCCATTGTTATCTGACGTTTTTTGAATTATTATTTTCTATATGAAAATTTGTGTTTAAAGTTGATGTGATAGAAATTTTCTCCAGCATTTGGTGTGAGGGTGGTGTGACTTGTCAATCTGACAGTTTTTATAACTGTGCATTCCTTTGGACATGTATATTACTCATTAGTGCTACTAGTCTTCACTCATCAGTGATGCTATAAAACTGTTACAAAAGATTTTCTCTGAAAATTTTGGCTGCGGCTTGTAGCTATCAAATATGGTCAGATGTATTTTAGTCTGAAACACCTATTTTCTGGTTTTTTAATGGATGATTGTATGGAATATTTACTAAATTGGGCATGAACTTTGGACAATGTAAAATAGGTTATCCACCACTTAAGAAGATGACTTTCACAATTGATTTATGCCATTAGATATGATAACTTTATGTAACTGAAAGGATGAGACAGAAAAATGAGCAACTAAGTTGTTAAATTAATGGGCTCTGTTATATTTTGACTGTACAGATCCAAAACTTCCAAGCTTGTTAAAGATGCTAGTCTGGGCTCAAAATCAACTGGATGAGAAAGCTGCTTACCCTCGCATAAACAATTTATCTACGGCAACGCTAGAAGATCCTGCTGTTTGAAAGCCATAGAAGTTCATGTGAAGGATTGCAGGTGTCCAGTTTGAACAGATTGAGCTAAATGATCATGCTTGTACCAAAATTGCAAAGTGAATGTAGCTAGAAATTTGTTGGATGATGTTCATTATCTTCTTAGATGACATCAAGTAGCTTAAGCTCTTGTACAATTTGCTGTCAATACCTTTTTCTTTTTTAAGATTGTGGGATTTTATCATCAACTTGAAGCAAAATTAGCTCAACTTGGAGCTATTGGTTATGGCGATGGAACATTCCAATAGTTTATGGTGCAAATAATCATAAAATTGATGAATGGTTATAACGTGAGTGAATTTTCTTATATTGATTGAACTCACTGAATCTAAGTATATGGATGAATTTGGTACGGTAGAAATGAAGGAGACAGAAGCAAAGATTAAATTGAACGTCAAAGCAAGTAAATCATCAGCTTGAACAATTTCAATAAACTTCATTCCTTAATGGAATTGAAATGATACCGAGAAGAAACCCTTAAATGGGTGCAACTGACCAAACATAATCTACTTTCACAAACACAATACATTACTGAGATTCCACCCAAAGAACACAAACCCACAAGAGTTTCTTGCTTTCTACTGTAACAATCTTGAACCTTGGGTTGTTTGGCAACATTTGCTTGCTAAACCCAGATGGCAACTGCCATCATCAAAATTCAATGCATAACTGGAGGGGTCATACTGGAACTTGGAGGGCTGTTTGGCCCCATTCTTCACAGCTTTCTTCACTGCTGCTCTAACTCTCCAAAACAGATTCCTGCATTGCTTTCTACTGTAACAATTTACCCACTCCAAGCTTCCTACCAAGCCCAAGTTGGAAAATGTTGTGGAGATAAAAACAAGGAAGAAAGCTGTCTACTTTTAGACTGGATAGAATAGGGATGACCAGAAAGTAGAGACCTAAAGATAGTGCAAATGTTTCTAGTCTTTCAAAAGAAGCTGAGTGGCAGCGTCGGTTGGTTTGGCAGTGATGTTACTTTTCTTGGAAATCACATTGGGATATTAAATTCCATCATTCCTTAAAGAGATCAGACAAAGAGAGTTAAAAAAATGGATGGATGCTGTGGGAAGAGAGCCCCCTCATGGTCAGATAAAATTTATACATAAATATTTATTATATAATTAAATATTATATTTTTAATTATTTAATTATATAATAATACATTACTATTTATATATAAAATTATATATAAAAATTATACATATAATACTATTTATTTTTATTTTTAAGATTGTAGTAAAATTTTCAAAGTTAAGCATTAATATATATTTTATACTTTTTTTTTTTTTAAGCCAAACATTTTCCATCCAAACTTTGATCAAACCATTTTCATTTTTTTAAGTTAAAAAAATTATTTTCTCACCTAAATATTAAATTTATTAATAAATTCAATTAATTTTTTATAAAATTAGTGAAAAACAAAATATCTTTTGTCTTTACTAAGGTTAAATAACATTTGTACTCAAAATTATATAATTTTTATACATAAATTAACCCTAAAATTTGTGAAGTTTTTGTGAAAAGTGAAACCTTAACTGTTATAAACTTCATAACTATAAAATTTAAAATAAAAATTGTTGAAGGGACTAGAATCTTTTTTTCATCAGTTGATAATTGATTATCTGTAATTTTTTATTTAATTGAGAAACTCTATTTAAGTCAGATAATCTTTTAATATAAATTTGATTATATTATATAAGTAAAAATTTGAATTTGATAACTAATTTCATAATTGTTAGATTAAATAAATTATAAATTTAATTTTAAAATATTATTAAAATAAATTTAAACCATTATTTTTTTATATTTAGAATTCTCTCTTCGGCTACTCCAGTTTTCTGTAGGGCGAAAACCCAATTTCTTTTTGCAGTGATGGAAGAGACATGAGCATTTTCTTTTCTTGGCAGTCGGGTAAAGGAGGTGGCACTCGACAATCTTACCCTGTGGAATTCAGAAATTAGAATTTTTGACAACGTGGCAGCTTCATTGGCAACAGTAAGTCGCCTTCCTGAGAGCTACGTCGGATTGTATGATTCTAAGAAAGGATAATAATGGCTATCTCTGGTATTTTTTGTCAGCAAAAGAAGACAGTGCCATGATGGTTACTTCAGACATGAGAAGAAGTGAGTCCCACCCATGGTACGTTGTGCTTTATTCATTACTCCTTCCCATTTCATCTAAATTTCCTTTGACTCGTAATGTACACGCAGTGAGGACGATAACAAATAGATGAAAATATGAACTTTTCACACTAAATGGATGAGACATTTTGCTTCATCATAGTTTGGGTGCTTTGGGGTTGTCTTCTCCAAAATACTGTTAATGACAAACTTTTAATTGAAAGGCTAAGCGGTGTGACAGATCAACTGTATCTAGTCTAGTCAGCTGTGGGGTGGAAGCACTTCCACCACAAGAAGATGCAAGTGCGTAAGCCATCTTTCCGCAGAGTTTGACTGGCCGAGTTTTTGTGTTTTTGCCCTGCTCTAGAGTTAGACTCCTCCAAGGACACTGGCTCCTCGGACCACTAATTGTTGCAGCAACGTTTTTTTTCAATTAGGAAACTTCATTTATTTGAGTGAGAACTCAACAATTACGTGATACATTGATTAGAATTTGACATGTTGCCATGAGTTCTCCTATGAATTTCCTACGTTTTTAAATCATAAAATTAAATTAAATTAAATTTATCAATAAAATTATATATATATTTTATATATTTTAATATATAAATAATATATTATTATATAATTAAATTATTTTAAATTAAAAATAAAATAATACTTAATTATATAATAATATATTATTTATATATTTAAATTATAAACTAAAAATATGAATCATAATCTATAAACAATCTCTTTGCCCTTTTCCGCTCTCCATGTCTCTATAAAAATCCATCGCTAAGTGCCTGCATCTACCGCTGCACCTTATTTAATAACTGTTATTGTTAAATTAATAAGCTTAGCTTCTCCAAGGTGCCATGCAGCGTTCCTCTTTTTCTTCTTCTTCAACCAAGAATTTTTGCCGCAAAATCCATTACTATAGAAACCAAATCCAACCCATTGAAAGTCCCTGTGATGTTTTCATTAATCATAGAGGACGCGATACAAAGAGGACCATTTCCGGCTTGCTTTACGATCATCTTTTGAGGCTAAGGCTTAACGCTTTCATGGATAGCAAAAATATGAAGCCTGGCGATCGGTTGTTCAACAAAATCGATACTGCCATTCGACACTGTAAGGTTGGAGTTGCCGTGTTTTCGCCACATTATTGCAAGTCTTATTTTTGCCTCCATGAACTCGCTCTTATCACAGAGTCGAAAAAGAAAATTATACCTATTTTTTATGATGTAAAGCCGTCTCAACTTAAAGTTAGAGATGATGGAACTTTCTCAAACAAGGATTTGCAGAGATTTAGATGGGCTCTCGAGGAAGCAAAACACACGGTAGGACTTCCATTTGACTCATTACAAGGGTAAGTATATGATAATAAACATTGACAATAAGAATTTGATTTCCTTTAAATGTTTTTTTTATGTTTGACAATCAAGAAAAGGTTCTAATATTAAAATTATTTCGAATGTTTGTAGAGATTGGTCAGATTTCTTAATAAAAGCAACGAATGCAGTAATCGAGAACTTGATTAAGGAGGATAATATTAATCGAGAATGAAGATTAACGTTGATATACTTGCTGAATATTTTATTTTTCATAACCAATGTTGTTAATTTGATTCCTTTGTCAATTCCCTTTTTTTTTTTTTTTTTGGGTTGCTAATACGGGAGGGGCGAAGTGGTTTGAATCAAGATTTTTAAAACCGGATCGAGATAAAAACCGTTTTAATTACTGGTTTCGGTCGGACCGGTTAAACCATTTGGACCGGTCAGTTGGACCGAAATTATAATTTCATATAAAAATCTAAAAAAATTATGTCTAATTAGTAATTACATATGTTTTATACAATAAATTTTATATTTTTCATATTTTTCAGTTTTCACAATTAATAAAATATATGTATTATTAAACATAAATCTAATAAGTAATAACAATAAACTTTGCAAAGCAAGAAAGAATTCAGGAAAAGTTAGTACAGTGCTGAGTTACAAAAGTTTTAACCCTGTCATAAATTAAAGTGAATTCGGTTTTCCAATATCGTCTAAAAGCTTTCCGTACCAAGGAGCATCCAACAACACCAACACTAATACTAACCAGGTTTTATAATTTGAGTAAACATGCAGGTTATTATAAAGCTGAGATGAACAAATAACCAGTTTATCTTCTCACCACTTCCATCTACATTATCTTTCTATGATATCATCCTTGACTTTAAAACAATCACCTTACATACACATCTTGTTCTTGTAAATATACTAAAGTTTGACCAACAACAAAGAATAACAAATCAAGAACAAACTCAATTCCTTGATTACCTAACTATAACCAAAATGTGTAAAAAGAATCCCAACCCAAAGGGAATCTTCGTTGATGATAGACAATGTGACCAAAACCTAAAATTGGGTTTTAGTTTCTCTTCAACTTCACTAGCTTAAATGTGTTAATAATTGAACAAAGATGACCTACATGAAATTGCACAAATAACTAGCAAAGAAATAATTTATATCTTATGCATTTGCTTCATGAAAAAGATACATTGAAGCATCACTCTCTTTTGACAAAGCACATACAACTGAAGATGAGAATTGTAGGAAAACAAAATCCTCAACAAGATATTCTTACAATAGGATGAGCGAGCAGTTCCCCGAAATTATAAATGTTATCCCCGAGCAGTGCAGCAAGGGAGAGATCAAAAGTCAAATCCTTTAAAAAAAAAAAAAACCCCATAAAATGTGAACTTCACATGGTGGAGAAAATCACAACGTGCAACAAGACAAAAAAAGCGACTTTCCTTTTTCTTTTATTCCGAGCTTAAGTTCAAGAATTTGTAAGGTGTTTGTAGTATTGTGATCACTAGAAATATCAGAACCAAGATATAAAAGATTATTGTTCATATCATAACAGGCAATATCAGCTTGAATGATTCGGAGAGAGACTCCACTAAAGTGTATGTCAGATGAAGCAAAGCTTCCAAACCAAAAAGAAACAAAACTTCTGAACCGGAAAGAAATAAACCTGTTAATTTTATGCAAAGCTTCTGAACCAGAAACCGCCTTGACTGGGTTGGACCGCGGTTCAGATGCGAACAGACTGTTCAACCGCGGTTCAGATGCAAACAGACGGTTCAACCACGGTCCAACTCCGATTTTTTTCTTATAACGGTTATATATTTAACAGTAACCTGCTATAGTACCGGTTCACGGCTTGAACGGTCCGACCGTCCCATCCGGTCTTGTTTTAAAATCCTTGGTTTGAATCCATAAGTCGAAGCAGAGACGTCAATGGGTTAGGCCAACTCCAGCTCGGCCCGTTGGGCTAATGGGCCGCGCTGGGCCCAAGGCCCAAACAGTAATGGGCCTTTGGGTCGGGCCGACCCTTTAAAAAATAAAGGCCCAAAGCTCGGCCCATATACTAACGTGCTTTAAATGGGTCGGGCCGGGCCTTATTAAATATTTAAAAAAAAGTTTTAATTAAAATTTTTAAACACAAATTATTTTTCAATTATTAAAATCGAGGACAGTACTCCGAATATTTTATTTATAATCCCTCACTTATGGCAGAGGAATACCGTGGTTACATGATAAAAAATATTATAAATTGTTAATAAAATACAAATAAATTAATTTACATATTGTAAAAATTACAAAACATAAATAAAATTTATCTACTATATAATATTTATCTATTCATCTTCTACATCCAAATCTTTGAATTCTTCAAAGACATCTTCTATCACACGATTCTGTAATTTAAAATCAGCTTTGATCCAATCTTTCATGCACATTATCGCTTCGACCATATTTGGATGTAAATTGAATCGTCTATCATCCAGCACACATCCCCCTGCACTAAAAGCGGATTCCGATGTTACAGTTGACACCGGAGGTGTTAGTAGATCTCGAGCCATGGCTACAAGCATAGGAAAGGTTTCTGTCTTGTCTTTCCACCATGCCAAAACATCTAATTTTTCAGCATTATATCTTTGAACAATTTCAGGATAATGGTCAATATTTATATCATTGTAAAATTGACTATAATTTGTACTTTGACTAACAGTTTGTTTACCTTTGTGTAATAAAGACCATATGCGTGACTTTTTTTACCTGAACTACCAGAACTTACCTCTGGTGCAGAACTTTGTCTAGTTTTTCCATATTTTTGTTCATAAATACTATACATATCAAATAAAAATTCTTGAACATATTCAACAGAATTTACATTGCTATTAATTGACAAATTTTCATTAATAACATCAAATAAATTTTGTAATCCATTAGTTTTTGCCCTAGAATCTAAAATAGTAGCTGCAGAATAAAGTAAAGGAATTTCACTCCAATATTTTTTAAATTTTTGTTCCATTTGCATACATATATTTCGAAAAGCATTATGAGAGTGACAATACCTATGTTCTTTAAAAATATCACTTATTTCTATCATACTATATATTATAGAACAAGTTGTTGGATAATACACACATGAGCAATGAGCTGTGGTTGTTTTCAATGGCTCTAATAAGTTCATTAAAGCCATAGTTATTTCTCAATCTTGATCTGTCAAAAAAATAGGATCTTGCGAATCCATTGGTTGGGTATTGAAGTATCGTGTTATAGGAACTTCATACTCTTCGCATGCTTTCAACATGAGATATGTTGAATTCCACCTAGTGCTAATATCTATTTTTAATATTTTCCTTCTTAACCTCATTGATCTACATAATTGATGATATGTTTGTACCCGTGATGGGGATGATGAAATATATGCAATGACATGTCTAATTACTTCTAAATTTTTTTTGTCAAACTCAAGCCATCTTGAGCGATTAAATTAATAATATGACATGCACACCTAACAAGAAATAATTTTTCATTAAATGGAGGAGATAAATGATTATATATATATTCAATAACTTTATTATTATTTTTAGCATTATCTAAAGTACTTGAAAAAATAGAATTATTAATTTTATATTCGTCAAAAATATTTGCTAATGCACGATAAATTGCAAGACCACTATGTGGATATTCTAAATTTCTAAATGCAATAACTTTTTTGCATAATTACCAATCAGAATTAATATAATGAGCAATTGCACAAAAGTACCCTATATGTTGATTTGTAGCAGTCTATAAATCAGAAGTTATTGAAACAACACCATTAAAATTACTTAATTCTCCAATAATTTTTATTTTCATTAGTTCATAATTTCTCAATATATCTGACCTAAGAGTTGACCTAGGAATTCTTCTAAATGCTGGTTGAATACTATTTTGCATCATCCATTCTAAAATTTCATCTTCTGCATAACTAAAAGGTTGATCAGAAGCAACGACATACCTGGCCATGTAATCTCGCACCTTCATTTGATCGTACGTAAAAGTTGAGATTTCTCCCATATTTCCAGAACCGCTTGGACCTCCTGCTGAAGTGGCACCTGGACCAACAGATCGCGATCTGGTGAATGCAATTTGTTTTTATCCTCTAAGTTCATGTGGAATTTTTTTACAGTAATCAGTAACATGTCGGCGAAAATGTCCCGTCCCACTTGTACTTGCACATGTTAAACAAGAACCGCAATGTTTGCATACTGCTCAACGAATTAATTTCCCCTCTATTGTTTCCTCTATTATATCAAAGTGTTCTCATATCATTGACGTTTGTTTTCTTTTTCTTTCTGTCGAATAATGCGAACCTGTACTCGTACCACTTTCACCTGTTGGTGCTCTACCTATTCCATCTTGTGCATCATCAATAATATCATCAGCGCCAACATGATAATATTTAAATGGATTAAATTCATTTGACATTGAATTCATTTGTAATATTTTGTAATGATAAAATTAAAATAAAATGAGATTAAAAATATAATAAATAGTTGAGATTGAGAGGTTGAGAAATTTGTAATTGTAATTGAAAGTAAAAATGAAAAATTGAATAGGTTTTTATAGGAAAAAATAAATTAATTAAAAAAAATTTAAAAAAAATGTTGGCAACGGCTACTCTGCCTGTGGCAAAAGCTACCCAACGGCTTCTGCCTTGTGGCAGAAGCCGTTCTGCCTGGGCTTCTGCCATTTGGCAGAAAAAAAATTTAAAAAAAAATTATATATATATATGAACAGTGTTGTGTCTGGTCGGGTCAATTCATGGGTTTAATATTAAAGCCCAAACCCGGTTTGATAAGCCCATGGGCCCGGCCCGATACGCTACAGTACCGAGCTGAGCTTTGTCATGCTCAGACTTTTTTTTGTATTTTGGACCGGACTTTCATTCGATCCGATCCAATTGACGTGTCTAAGTCCAAGTCTCCAAAGGAGAGATGTACTAAAGTGCCACGTGTCCTTTGTCAAATTCTTTTTTTTTCGGTTTGGCACGAAAAAAATGCCAGGACACTCAATCGTCCTTTGATTGGCCATTAGGGAAAGACTTAACACCAAGGACCAGCTCCAATGATTGAGATGTACTAATAGTGCCACGTGTCCTTTGAATAAATGTGATCAAGGACAAGCTCCAAAGTATGAGATGTATTAATAGTGCCACGTGTCTTTTGTAATAAATGTGATGAAGGACAAGCTCCGAAGAACTGATTTGTACAATAGTGCCACGTGTCCTTTGAATAAATGTGATGAGCTTGGGAGCTTGTGTCGGCACTATGCATTTGGAGGGAACGTAGCTATAGATGCTTCTCCAATCAAATGAAAACCAAAGACCGGATGGTGGAGTGATAAGAAGGCTTATAGGAGACAAAGGGGCTGAACTCTCTAAAATCCAACTTACCTACAGGAATGCCGCAACTGCACAGAGATGGAGTCTTCCGAGATGCATTTTTAGTTAAACCTGTTAAGAGGTGTCACTTCGAGCTGAAGAGGAGTGTGCCCTGGAGGGAGATACTGTATAGGAGAATGTTTATTTCTATTGAGTGTTCTATTTTGCAGGTCTTCAATTGGATGCTGCAGTGTATTTCTTCCCTTGCACACTGCTCCTAGAACATCTATAAAGCTGCAGTACACCTGGTCTCCCCTGGATTTTGTCCATACAACTATTCTCTATGTTTAATCCAGTCCCCCAGTAGCTTCAGATATTCTGTTTGCAAATCTCAGTTCTGTCTCTCTTGCCGCTACTTTCTGCTCTTGCCCAGGATTTCCAGTCCATTCTGCTTCTCTCCTTCCTTGTCCAAGCTGCTGCTTCAGATGCCTAATTTGCTTGCAAGTTTGTTGAGAAACAGGGTCCCTTTTTGACGAGCTGCTGCATTTACAGTTTTCTGAGCAGCTGCCGTCCCCGCATCTCCAAGCTTTCTGCTGGTTTTACCACCCAGGTTGTCTGGGATTTACTTCTTTTTTGGTCTGCTCCTTGTAAAGCTCCCTGTCAGATCTATGTTATATTTCATGCCCAGATTCTTGTTCCTCCTGGCTGCTGTTTTCACTCCCAGGCATCTGTAACTTGCTACATGTTTTGGTACCCTTCTGCAGTTCATCCAGCTACAGCAAATGCTCTGGAGAGGTGCCTGCTATTCTGCCTGGAGAAAGTGCCCGGAAATGTGCAGCAAGGTTGTTTCCCAGAGATGGACCTGCAGGTTTCAAATGTTTGCCTCCATATTCTGCCGCAGAAAATGCATTCCGCTCTTGTTCAGCACCTCCAGAAAATGCTTTCAGTTTACTGCAGTTCCTACTGGTGTGTTATGAAAAATATAATTTTTTTTTTTATAAATAAAAAACTTTTTATAAAAAAATACAACCTGCTTTTTTTTTTTTTCAATACAGTAATTGCACACTTTTTCCGCTGCTTCCAAGAATATACGTATGCATCAGATTCTGTAATACACAATCTAATTACCATTACATAAAGTTAATTACAATAATCATAAAATTTGGCTACAGTTTATTGAATTTGATGAAATATGTTAGCTTAATCACAATAAAATATAGGCAAAGGACTATTTACTCTTCTTGATGGGATGAGTTTAGGGTGTTTTCGAATCTCCTATAAATTCATTGTTTCTTTGTTAATATATTATTTTACTCAAAAAAAAAAAAAGTGTTAGCAATAGCTAATACACTGATTTGTTTAGCTCCTTTGTACTATTGATGTTTATTATCAGGGTTCCATAGATACTGCAACTTGTAAATTAGATTCATCTTTTTCTTTTTTTTTCCTTTTAAACATCTTGCAATCAAATTTTCTCATCAAGGAATCTTTATTACATTTAAAAAAAATCCTTTCAGTTATCAGATTAGATACATGTTTGTTAAATTTAAGAGGATAAATTCTAATATATTTAATTATAAAACCTCGCAATATATATATTAAAAAAAGAGAGAGAGAGAGAGAAGAAGATAATGTTAAAATCCAAGTCTCCATACTCACTGAACAAAATCCTATATAACAGGATTATGTTCCACCACCGAGAGCTACCCTAATTTATTGGTGTCTAATATACTTATCTGACGTCCTTCTTCAGCTGTTCGAATAAGAAAAATATAACAGTTCAACAAAATCTAATAACCACCTCGAATCATTGTAATCTAAGCAAATTTGTACTTCAATGATACTGTCTCTTAAACTCAGAAAGATGAAAGGAAAATAAAAATAATTTTCAGTAGATCTTCTGATCTCTTAAATGGTTAATGATCCATGTCAGATTAAAAAAAAAAAAATCTCTCTGCAATAAACAAATATGTGGTCATTTCACCCAACATAAGCAAGGTATCAGATCTCACAGATCATTATATAACTATTATCTCCTTCCTTTTCATGTCTTTTTTGCTTCTTTTTGAACATATGAACATGGGGTTTGCAGTTTGTTCTCTCTTTGTTATTTTTTTACAGTTCTGGTTAGTCTGTGCATCAGCAATGTGACTCATGCTATGAATATAAGCAGCAGTGCCAATTTAACAACTTACACCGACTTCCTTCTAGTCAATGGGGTTGCTCAAAAATTCACCAATGGGGTGAATTCATCCACCATTTATCATTTTTATAATTATCTTGCTTTTTAAAAAGGTCCTTGTGAATTTTTTTAATATTCATATTAGATAAACAGAGTTGGTTTCTCTTTAATGCAGGTGGAACAGCTGGAATCATTATCATTGCAATATAGATGAGAAGATTGTGAAGACTACTGGTACCCGTTTACCCTTTATTTTCTGCACCTTTCTTTTTTGTTATTTGTAATAGCAACCAAAAACCCGTTTTGGGGAATTTGTTGAATCAATCAAGAGAGAGCTTTTTTTAATCTTCTTTTGGCAAATTGACTTGAGTCTTCTTTATTTACTTCACTTGTTTTCTTGATGACTAATACATTAATTCCCATCTAATAGGCTTCTTTGTTTATATGTATTCATATGATTTGACTTTGAATATCATGTGGTGACAATAGAAATTAATCCCTAATCCCTGCACATTCTATAAATTGTTTTTCGTTTCTTGTTATTAAGAGAATTAGAACAGGGGTTAAGTTTGAATGCCCTGTTTAACAGTAGCTTAGAGGATTTCTGAAAAAATTTTGTGTATGATGAATTGAAAGCGTGTTTCACTGAACTAGAAATAGCCTGGGAACTTTCTCATAAGGTTATGAAAAAGGTCATCTTTTGGATTGTTTGAAAGAGACCATTAAATGATCTGTTGACACCCACTTTGAAAACAACTTTAGGACTTCAAGATTTCTTCTGAGAGAGAGAGAAAATATTAGACCCCAAATTGTGGCAAGTTATCATCCATGAAAGCTGAAAGTTAAAGAGCTAAAGGTTTACAAGCAAAGGAATAGGAAAACGGCAAAAGAGTAATGAAGACTGCATTATTTAAGTATAGAATTTGAATATTGAAAATAAACCCAGTAATTAAGATTTTGTAGTTATTAAACTTATTCGGGAAATTGACTTTCATTAGGATTCTTAGAAGGGGTGGAAATTCAATTATAAGCGTGAGTATTGCAAGGGTGAAGCTAGGCAGTTTTATAGAGAATAGTGTTGGAAGCAGAGTTCTGCAAATTTTTATTCAAAAAAGTATTTCTTAGTTTCAATTTTCCTTTATTTTATGCTCAAATTCATTGACATTTTCAAGTGTTTTTGATTTCTGAGTACAGCAGATGCACTTGTTGCAACTGGTTTGGTGGCACTTGGATACAAATATGTAAATATTGGTATGCATCTACAAATTAACGTTTAATTTTTCTTCCATTCAGAACTTGGAACTCGTCGAAAGATTATGTCACACATTTTAGATTTAATAGGTTGTGGAAAAGCAGATGACTCTTGGGAAGAAGCAGACAGAGACTGGAGGGGTAATTTAGTGGCGGAATCATCCACATTCCCTTCAGGAATCAAGGCCCTTGCCAATTATGTTCATGCAAGGGGTTTAAGACTTGGAATATATTCTGATGCTGGGTAAAATATGTCTAATTAGTTGTTTCAATATGTAAAAATGTGTGTTAGATATACAAATACCATTAAGGTAGCATGAAGGACAAGATGCAAGAACCTTTGCCCAATGGATTAGTGTTTCATAATTTATTTTTGGTTAATGCAGATGAATCTGAGCTCAATAAAGGCTTTTTTTTTTATGGTAGGGGATTTATTACTTGAAAGTATGATAACTGCTATAATGATGGTTTCAAACCTCAAGAAAGGTACCACATTTTGTCCAAAATGTGTATGTTATGGAATCACTCAGATTCATCTTATGTCTTTAAAATCTTCCACTAAAAAAATGATTTTCTTTGATGATAGATATGCTAAGATGAGTTATGCATTGCGTAAGGCTGGCAGCCAAATTCTTTACTCCATATGTGAATGGTAAATCACTTTGTAATCTGTATTAGAATTTATGATAAATTTACATAGCATTGGTATAATATGATCAGACTTTTTACATAGCAATATTCTCGCAGGGGAGAAGACAATCCTGCAATATGGGCCGGTGTGTATTGTAATACTTGGAGAACTACAGGGGATACTGCAGACAAGTAGGAAAGGTCTTTACTCTTTTTCCCTTTTCATTTGACGATTCTTCTGCTTGTCCTAATGCCAGAGAAATCACCGACTGTTCTGTCAATTAACTTAGCTAAAGTTTCTGGTTCGCTGTTTCAGAATCACATCAATTGCCGGTGAAAATAATATTTGGGAAGATATGCTGGACCTGGCAGGTGGAATGGTAACTGCGAAGTCTTAGTCTCTGCATTCTGTTATATTTGTTATGTTTCTGAATGGATCTAATATCTCTAATGTAAATGAGGATTATAACTTCAAAAATTTTATATGTTGGTGGCTTCCTCATGTTTTAGCATTATCATTTGTCTAATTTGGATCATGATTAGAATACACCCTGACATGTTGGAAGTGGGTAATGGTGGGATGAGCATAGAGGAATACCGTTCACATTTTAGTATCTGGGCACTCATGAAAGTAAGTCTACCAGTTTTAATAACTCTTGTATGCACTCCTGCAATTAGTATCTTAACATAATCTAAACACCTTAATTTGACAGGCCCCATTGCTAATTGGATGTGATATTTGAACTGCAAGCAGAGAGACTTTTAGAATTCTTGGAAACAAGGAGGTGATAGATGTTAATCAAGATTCAATGGGAGCCCAAGGGAGGAAAATATGATCTTACGCTGGCCTAGAGGTTACATTTTGAACACCAGTGTTCAGTCACTCTTTAAACACATTGACGTTGCAGCATTATATTCAATTCACCTTTAAAGCAATAATCTTAAACACAATTTACCTTGTTTATTCATCAATGTAATGCAGGTTTGGGCAGGGCCATTATCAAAAAGAAGAGTTGTGGCAGTGTTATGGAATATAAGCAACTCTCAGGCTCCCATATCTGTTAGATGGAGAGAAGTTGAACTTTCTCCATCAGCTCATGTTATTGTTAGAGACTTATGGGCGGTATAATGTTCTTCTCTTAGCTCATTCTTATCTTTTTCTGATACAATAGTTTGGAATCACTAACCCAATTGTTATTACATTGCAGCATTCATTTATTTCAATGAAAAAAAGTGGTGGATTGACTGCAAATGTTGCACCTTGTGCTTGCAAGATGTATATTCTTACCCCAGTCTAGAAAATGTCACTAATTCCAGGGAGTTTCGACACTAAGCTTGTGTTTCTGATATAGAATTGATGTTATGTTATTTATATTTGTCAACAAAAAGTTGTGAAGAGTTTAATTTGAGTGCTTCTTGCTCCAGTCAAAGAACGACTTGAAGTTTCTTCTTATACATTACTCTTGAGTGGATGGTGATGTTAACCATTGCAGAATTCATCCAACCAAGGACCTCTTATGTATTGTTTGTGCAGAAGTGTCTATTATGGAGATAATGAATTGTAATTTCTTCATGAATGGAATGATTTGTTTGGATAACATGTTACACTCAAAATTTAATGGAGAAACTCATTTTTCTCTCATATATTTACTAAATGAGTAATGTTATGTACAAATAATATGTATAACTTTGTATACAACCAATGATATGTCACTGTGTAAATGAAAAGTTTAAGATTAAAGATAAAACAACATCCAATCATATGGTAATATATTATTGGTTGTATACAAAGTTGTACATATTGTTTGCACCCAGAGTTTTGTTGTTTATGGATTCATTGTTTTTCAAATACCAAGACCAATATCTCCACAAGATATTCCACCTTCATGCATGATGGGTGGTTCAAGTCATTGATGCACAGTCCACTTTTGTTTTTTTTAATCAAAAGAAGAAGAATTTTGGTGGACTTATCGGTTTACAAGGTTTGACTTGAATGAAATTTTTGTTTTTTTATTTATTACTGCCCTTCTTTTTCGATTCAGGAGGACATGCTGGCTTTGGGTTAAATCAATGCTTTTTGTTTCTTCTATTATTCTATAATTTTCTTCCTCAAATTGTTCTTACTCTTTTGCTCTTGTTCTGTTAGTCAGGGGCCTTTATATTTATCATTTCACATATGACAGGGATTTGGACAAATTTATTTGAAATATATGGACTTAATAGGAAAGTTTTAGTGTTATGGAATGGCAAGGTGGTTAAGTGCAGATCTATATGTGTGCAGGCGTCATCAAAGAAATGATTACACGGGAGGAATGGGAGAAGAAGTTCAATGACATAAAGATTAGGAAAGAAGATGCGAATAAGTTAGTGATGAATTTTCTTGTCACGGAAGGTTATGTTGATGCTGCAGAGAAATTTCGGATGGTATCTGGAACTGAACGTATCTTTACTCTTTTTTTTTTGTTTTTTCCCCATGATGGGTTAGTATTATTGGTATCTTTTGTTGTTTCCTTTGTAGAATTGTAGCTTAAATGATAGGTGTGAACAATTTGGTTTTTCTTATTGAGAAATAGCAGACATAGATCTTGCAACCATAACAGATCGGACGGCTGTTAAAAAGGCTGTGCAACGTGGTAATGTCGAGGATGCTATTCAGAAAGTTAATGATTTAAATCCTGAGGTATGCTATTCAAACAATCTTTATGAGTAGTCTTTTTGTGCAACTGAATGACTAGGATAGTTCCAACAGCATATTTTGGGTGAGTTCTGTGTTTGATGTTGTTCTTTGTTTGGCTAAACATTACTCATCTATAAGCTTCTTTCAAACAATGGCTTGTATAAATTGCATATATAGTCTTGGTTGTTGTTAGATTTTTAGCTGTTTGTAGATATGTTCAACCAAAACAATACATTAGGGTTTGAAATTTGAATAACCATGTGGTATGCACCTACCTATATGATAATATTCCAGACTCCATGTGTGGTAATTTTTAGCTTTGTCTCCACTTTGCCATGATAGAACTTTCTGTTGGTTAATATGATTATTAAATCAACTTATAATTGTGTCATATTGTTACTTTACATATTGGCTTCGAATTTTACATTATAGTTTTGATTCGCATTGGAACTAATGTATGAATAAATGCAAAGAGTGAACTGTAAGATGAACCTTGTTTTAATATGCGGTGTCTTTTGTCCTGGTTATTAAGTTTTCATGATATTGCATTTTTCATTCATTTTCGAAATTCTGTAAGCAGATATTGGATACAAATCCACAATTGTTTTTCCATCTTCAACAGCAGAGGTTAATAGAATTGATACAGAACAGAAAGGTGGAAGAGGCTCTGGACTTTGCTCAGGAGGAGCACACGCCAAGGGTAGAAGAAAATGTAATCCTCAGTATACTATACTTTGTTGTGCCTTCTAGTTATCATTGACAGTATTTCAGGTTTTATTTTGCTCTCTTCATGAATGAAATTTCTTGATTACCATAATTTTTCACTTCACAGTTGTGTCTTTTTCTATTATTGGTGCTGATACCTGGTTCTAAGAAAATTAGAGTTTTCTGCAGCAAAGCTTTTTAGAAGAGTTGGAGAGGACTGTTGCATTATTGGCTTTTGAAGATGTCTCCAACTGCCCTGTTGGAGACCTTCTGGATATGTCACAGCGCCTGAAGACAGCAAGTGAGGTTAATGCAGGCTGCCATCCTCACAAGCCAGAGTTATGAAAAAGGTTAGTCAGTTTGCCGCCCTTGTCATCTGACGTTTTTTGAATTATTATTTTCTATATGAACATTTGTGTTTAAAGTTAATGTGATAGAAATTTTCTACAGCATTTGATGTAAGGGTGGTGTGACTTGTCAATCTGACAGTTTTTTTAACTGTGCAATCCTTTGGACATGTATATTACTCATTAGTGCTACTAGTCTTCACTCATCAGTGATGCTATAAAACTGTTACAAAAGATTTTCTTTGAAATTTTTTGCTGCAGCTTGTAGCTATCAAATATGGTCAGATGTATTTTAGTCTGAAACATCTATTTTCTGGTTTTTCAATGGATGATTGTATGGAATATTACTAAATTGAGCATGAACTTTGGACAATGTAAAATAGGTTGTCCACCACTTAAAAAGTTGACCTTCGCAATTGATTTATGCCATTAGATATGATAACTTTATGTAAACTGAAAAGATGAAATCAGAAAAATGAGCAACTAAGTTGTCGAGTTAATGGGCTCTGTTATCTTTTGACTCTACAGATCCAAAACTTCCAAGCTTGTTAAAGATGCTAGTCTGGGCTCAAAATCAACTGGATGAGAAAGCTGCTTACCCTCGCATAAACAATTTATCTACAGCAACGCTAGAAGATCCTGCTGTTTGAAAGCCATAGAAGTTCATGTGAAGGATTGCAGCTGTCTAGTTTGAACAGATCGAGCTAAATGATCATGCTTGTACCAAAATTGCAAAGTGAATGTAGCTAGAAATTTGTTGGATGATGTTCATTATCTTCTTAGATGACATTCAGTAGCTTAAGCTCTAGTACAATTTACTGTCAATACCTTTTTCTTTTTTAAGATTGTGGGATTTGATCCTCAATTTGAAGCAAAATTAGCTCAACTTGGAGCTATTGGTTATGGCGATGGAACATTCCAATAGTTTATGGTGCAAATAATCATAAAATTGATGAATGGTTATAATGTGATGAATTTTCTTACATGGGATGAATTTGGTACGCTAGAAATGAAAGAGACAGAAGCAAATATTAAATTGAACATCAAAGCAAGTAAATCATCAGCTTGAACAATTTCAATAAACTTCACTCCTTAATGGAATCGAAATGATACCAAGAAGAAACCCTTAAATGGCTGCAACTGACCAAACATAATCTACTTTCACAAACACAATACATTACTGAGATTCCACCCAAAGAACGCAAACCCACATGATTTTCTTGCTTTCTGAATAATCTTGAACCTTGGGTTGTTTGGCAACATTTGCTCCTAAACCCAAATGGCAACTACCATCATCAAAATTCAATGCATAACTGGAGGGGTCATACTGGAACTTCGAGGGCTGTTTGGCCCCGTTCTTCACAGCTTTCTTCACCGCTGCTCTAACTCTCCAAAACAGATTCCTGCATTGCTTTCTACTATAACTATTTACCCACTCCAAGCTTCCTACCAAGCCCAAGTTTAAACCCATGAAGCTCGCTCCAGCAGAATCCAGAAATAAGAAAACAAAGTGGGAAAAGAAAAAGAAGATTTCAAGACCAAATAAAGAACCCCAGAAGAAGTTTGTTAGATAAAGGCATAAATAGAAACAGAAGAAGTTGGAAAATGTTGTGGCGAGCAACAGGTGGGAATAAAAACAAGAAAACTCTCTACTTTTAGACTGGAGAGAAAAAGGATGATCAGAAAGCAGAGACTTATAGATAGTGCAAATGTTTCTGGTCTTTCAAAGAAGCTGAGTGGCAGCTTCGGTTGGCTTGGCAGCGATGTTACTTTTCTTGGGAATCACATTGGGATTGTAAAATTCCATCATTCTTTCAAGAGATCAGACAAAGAGAGGTAAAAAAATGGATGGATGCCGTGGGAAGAGAGTCCCCTCATGGTCACATCACTATTATACACTGTAACGTATTTAGAGTAAGTACTTGTCCCTCCTCCCCATTTCCCCGTAATTCATTTTAATAATATTATTTTTATAAAATTTATAAACAAATATATTATTATATAATTAAATTTTATTTTTATTTTTAAGTTTAAGGTTGAACTAAAATTTTTAAAAGTTATGCACTATTACACGTTTATACTTTTTTAAGTCGAACATTACCAATCCAAACTTTGATGAAATTATTTTCACTTTTTAAGGTTAAAAAAATTTATTTTTTCATCCGAATATTAAATTTATTAATAGAATAAATTAAATTTTTATAAAATTAGTGAAAAACAAGATATCTTTTATCTTTACTCAGGCTAAATAATAATTTGTACTCAAAATTATATAATTTTCATATAAAAATTAATCCTAAAATTTATAAAGTTTTTGTGAAAAGTGAAACCCTAAATATTATAAACTTTATAAATACAAAATTTAAAATAAAAGTTATTAAAAGAGACTAGAATCTTGTTCTTACTTATTGATAATTGGTTCTCTCCTCATGAGTTCTTTGATTAAGTTCTTTACATTTATATTGAGATTGACGGTTGATGACAATAATAGATAATAAAGTGAGATTTAGAATTGTGATTTTAAAAGAAAAAATAAAAAATCGGTGGTAAAGACGATAAATGACACAAATGATAGTATTAGTGATAAGAATAAAAAAACTGAGGAAGTTGATAGTCAAAAATAACAGAATCAATAACAAAAGTTATGGTAACGATGATAATAAAATGTCCTTTTTGATTTCATTGTCGCACCTCTCTTTTTCTTTAATTTTGTTATCGATCTTTCTAACTTTCTCCTATGTATAAATTATAGTAAATATGTGTAATTGACGTTAACCTTATCATATTGTATAAAGTGATGACAACATTTTTCAATCATTAAAATTAACATATGACTTTGATTTTAAAAAAAAACTTTTCAAACAAAAAGGGTAATAAATCGTTTCACCAAAGTTTGGATGGAAAATATTTATTTAGAGTTTTCTTCTCGAAAATATTGTTGATAACAATCTTATTGGGGTCCTACAAAATGCACCAGCAATAAATGAAAAGCAAAGCGGTGAAACTCCCACACTGATCAATCAAATCAAAGCTCCCCTTTTTCTACAAACCGAATTGTCTGCAGCTGAAGGTAATGTACAGACTTAAGTGGGCTCTGCTCTTAGCTTGCATTATGGACTACGGACTCTTCCATGGTTGGCAGCTTCCCTTTTTGTCATCATCTTCAAAGCCATAGTGCTTTAAGACATCCTCATTATCTTATCGACTAACACCCATCTGCAGGTAGCGCACTTCTACTAATAAATACCACAATGTCTGGTAACCAATTGTGGAAGATGCATGTCAGTGAGCTATCATTGTTAGCCAACAGAGAAATCTTTGTCTCTACCTTTGGCATCTACCCTAGGGGCCAGACCCCAGAAGGGAGTTTTATCTTTTTCTTAGCGTTTGATTTTTTGAGTTTTTGTGATTTTGCCATGTTCTTGAATTGGGCTCCTTTGATCACTCAGGTTTCAAGATCTAATGGTTCTGATCCTGGCAGGTTGTAGCTTGGAGATAGAAAAATGGAAACCCGTAATTGCTGCAACTTTTTTATTTAAACGAGAAACTTATTTGAATCAGATAATCTTTTTAATATGAATATGATTATATTATATAGGTGAAATATTGAATTTAATAACTAATTTTATAATTATTAGATTAAATAAATCATGAATTTAATTTTAAAATATTATCAAAATAAATTTGAATCATTACTTTTTTATATTTGAAATTTCTTCTTTCATTACTCAAATTACCCATAGGGCGAAAAACCCAATTTGCTTTTGTTAGTGATGAAAGAGACATGAACATTTTCTTTGGTTGGGAGTTTGGTAAAGGAAATGGTACTTAACAATCTTAACCTGTGGAAGTCAGAAATTAGAATATTTGACATAGTTTTTTTTTCTCTGAAAATGGGCTTTCAAAATATCTCTTGTTAGTGTTTGAATCGGAGTTGTTGGGAGCTTGGGCTTACCTTTAGAGGCAATCCTCAAAGCCCAAAATAACTATTGTGAGTTCCCATAACACAAAATGGATCTTAAAAGAAAGAGAAACGACCACATGTTACGATAAGAGTGGGCAGTCTGTTCATTGGCATTCCTGTCACATGGCATGCCTTACAAAATCAAAGAAAGTTAAAGTTATTAGATCCTCTTATCATATTTGAGCAGTAAAACGGGGTAGCCTTTTCTTGATAAACTAACCTTAATGCCCGGATCCGAAATTGTGTTGGCATAATGAGAGCAGAAATGTGAGGATCAAGATGCGTAGAATACCATGAATCATGTGCATGAATCTTAAATGGACTCGTTCATGGGTTCTTTTTAGAGTAGTTTCTTTGTATGATTATGCTTGCATACCCTTTTTGTCTTTTTCTCTTAATAAATTATTTGACAGAAGCTTTTAAAGGTAGATGTTTGATAGAGAGAAATAACAAATCTATATCACATTTAAAAGATAATTTGAATAACAATAAAAAAGATTTCAATTAAAAGAGTAAAAGTTTAAATTTTTTTTAACGATATTTTAATATTAAAATTTTGACTTATTTAATATAATGATTGTGGGATTGATTACTAGATCTGAAGTTTTATCTATTTAATATGATCGAGTCCATTGTGAAAGGGCTATTTAATTCTAACAAAGTTTTCTTGTTAGAAAATAAGATAAAATAAAATAAAAAATGTTATATTATACATAAAACTATATAATTGAATTATTTTGAATTAGGCATATCGTCACATCATCTTATTGCTTGTTCAATATTCAAAACTCGGTGTATATAATACTATTTAATAAACATATAAAAAACTTATTTAAACATAGAAATCTAAATTACAAATAAGGTTTGGTGAACCCAGCAAGCAGTGAACCATTCAAGTCATTGCAACCCAACAATTCATCACAAAGACAGATGCTCTTTCTTGCAAATAAATTAGAGTCAATTCACAATATTCTCTATAGAATTATACAAATAAATGAACTATTTATACGGACAAATTATTCAAACTTATTAATATAAACCGAGATGGCAAATTTCACTTCAAAATTACTTAATTAAAGGTTAATAATTCTATTTATACATGTAATTTTATATAATTGATTTATACGTAAATTATATTAAATGGACGATTTTGCCAAATTCATTGTTCAAGAAGGATTTGCCAAGAGAGATAACCATTGATTAGTCCATCACAATTTTATACCATCTGATTGAATATAAATTTGTGATTTTTCCAATGCTAGGATAAATGCATGAACGGTTCTAAAGCAAGAAAACATAGTTTATTATGTAGTCAAGTCTTTCTCTATCCTATACAAATTAACATAAAAACGAACCATGACAAATTCTTGGCTCTAATTAAGATACCCCCAGCTTCTCTCACCTGATTCCCTTACAAGTTCTTCTCGAATTAATCGAAAATATTTATCATTATCCCATGAATAAATTGGACAAGCCAATACACAAATTAAAACTTCTCTAGTTTTCATCAACATTCACAATTCCCCGTCGATGCCCACAATTCTCCTTTTGTTGTATTCTCCGTTAACTTTTCTTGAACCATCCCTTATGAATTACATTAAATTTTCCCAATTGATGTTAATTCATATCATAGAATAGCAACCACCATTTTTATTATCACTTCAATGGGTTCTCTCTCCTCCCCGTCTCGTCCTGTGGTGCCACCGCTATCGCCAGAACAAGACTATTCCAACCATCAAGTCTATGCCTCCTTTTGCTTGAGGGAGTCACGGCCAAGATCAAACATTTCTAATTGGATAGAGTGCTACAACCCGTCTAACAACACATGGACTCACCTTAGCCACATACCTTATATAATTGAGGATCATGTTTTGAAGGGCTTTTCAATGGTTTCACTTGGTGACTCAATTTATGTGATTGGTGGGCGTTTATGCCATAAGGAGAGAGCTGCAGGTGAATTTATAGACATGGATGATGACGTTTTATCGTTAGTTCTTCGTTACAATGTTCAGTCAAATGAATGGTTCAAATGTGCAGCATTGGGTGTACCCCGTTACGATTTTGCTTGTGTTGCATGTGACAACAAGATTTATGTAGCAGGGGGGAAGTCCAGTTTGGTAAGCGCTCGAGGAATTTCCTCTGCAGAGGTTTATGATCCTGCACTTGATGAATGGACTTGTTTGCCTAGCATGAACAAATTGAGGCACAAGTGTGTTGGGGTGACATGGCAGGGTAAAATCCACGTGGTCGGGGGATTTACCGAGAGGGCTGATTCAGACGGTTTGGTTTGGTTTACAGAACGCAGCTCAGCCGAGGTGCTCGACACGCAGGCGGGAAAGTGGGACCTGGTGGCTGGGATGTGGCAATTAGATGTGCCACCAAATCAAATTGTTGAGGTGGGCAACAGGCTGTTTAGCTCTGGGGATTGCCTGAAAGTGTGGAAAGGTCACATTGAATCATACGATGGAAAGCTTAATATGTGGAATGAAGTTGATGGCTCTTGCCTGCAAACACTCAATTCATCCATTTTCACAAGCCAAAGGGAAGATTGGGGACCAATCCAACGGCACTACTTAACCATGGCACCCATTGGGAGCTATTTATACTTCCTGGCAGGCTATCGGGTGGCTGGGGGGTATTCACAGACGGTTTCAATGGTGCATATATTTGACACTACAGCAACCAGTGATGCATGGAGAAGCTTTGAACCAGTAGTGGAAGATGGAGAGAAAGAACTTTGCAGCCATTGTTGTGTTGTTCAACTCTCACAGAACCTTACTACCAGCTTCCGTGTGTTGAGTTAGGATAATTTGTTGATTTAGATAGAGTTATTTTGGGGTGTTTCTTAAAGCTATTGTATCAGATTTTGCTACTGATTTTGAAAAGTATCAATCATAGATGTATTGGTTCGCAGTCTCTATGATTTTGGACACCAAATAAAGGTAAAAAAAAAACTTGTCAAAACTTTTGAAGTTCCATTTTATGTCAAAGATGGCCATTTTGATCATCAACATATGAGCTCCATCTTTTAATGTTACCTCTAAATTACTTTGCTTGCAAATAAAGAGAAGGAAATGAGCTTGAAATCAAAATAAAGTATAAAGGGAAGTAGGATTAATAATGATTTGGTTAAACGTGAAAAGAAGACTATAACTAGTTATGATTATATTCTTCTAGAGATGACAACGAATCAAATAAGAGTTGAATACCTTAATTTTCACCCTCGTCATCACAAGAAAAATCTTTCCTGTCTCTCTCTCTTTGTTCCTATTTAAAGAAATTTTAATAATCTTCATTTGCAACCTTATTGGGAAATTATCTCCACATTTAAAAAGGAGCTAGCCAAATTGCCATTTTTACGTATTACTTACCTACTTTCAATCATGTCATTAATAAATATATTATGTTTATTCATCAAGGCACAATTACTTCTTCTCAACTGAGTATCCCATCTCTTTATGACCTTCTAAAGTTAATAGGGAATAAATTCATTGTTTATCAATAAAGAAATCAAAGAATAATTTATGAACATGTTTATTATTTTGATCAAGATCTAAAATGTGTTATAAGCTTATGTTCTATAAATTTATTAACTATAAAAACACTTGGAACCAATCCCAAAAATTAACAAAATTGATAAAATATTAAAACTTTTAAATTGAAAATCTTGGTTTGAACCTCATTGTATCCTAGATTTACCATTTTAATAAATACATACAGATCTTTGGTTATAAAAAAAAACCACTCGAAACCTAACATTAACAAAGAGATGTGTTTATTCTTTGGAGGAGGATGAAATGATTTTTTTTTTTTAACAAATATATCTTCATTCAATTTAGAAGATTAAATCTAAAAAAGGAAATTGTGGGGTTTAATCATTTTCCATCAACAAATGATATCAATTCCTTGCTGGGCCCTAAAAATGACAGATGAGCCCAACATGGAGGGCCTAAGAGAGGCGAAAGGGAGCCCAATTCCATGCCGTCCAACTTCCAACCCATCAAGTGGTCAACTCAACCGTGTCCATCAAAAGAAGAGAAAGTTTGACAGGAGTATCCCATCAGTTGGCCCTCACTTTGAGCCATCAATTTAGTCTGAGCCTGAACCTGAGCCACCACGCGCCCCTGACCCCGGCCCTGACACTATGACACCTTCTTTCTCTTCAAATCCCAGTCAATTTCACCACCTCCACAAGCAAAGCCAATCGCACGTGCGTCACAGTACACACGCACGCTTAACCTACCCCACTTCAAAACATTTTGATTTTGATTCATCAGAACTCAAATCAACGGTTCTCGTTTAACCCGAATTCAGAAAGCATCAAAGCCGTTGATGTTGGGAACAATCTCGAGTTTTACAGTTCCGAGTGTTGGTATGAACCTGAAAAAGCCGACAAAGGAAGTTGATATGTTGGGTAAGAGAGACCGAAGCATTTGCTGTTTTATTAATATTATTATTTTGGAAAATTCCGATTATACCAGTAGAGCCACGTGGAGAAAGGGTAAGAATTGAAAAAGAAGTGACACGTGGAAACAGGGTTTACGTAGGGACCATGACAGTTTGAGTGGTTGGGGAAACATGGGCACATATCCTGACATACTGCATGTGGGAATCTAGCCGTCCATTTTTTCAAAATTTTCATAAATAATTTTTTTCTTTTGATGTGATAATTTTCAAAATTTAATTAAAAAAATTGTAGAAGGATAATTAAAATTATCATAAACTAAAAAATTATGTGGATGATTATGTCATTAAGCTATTTGCATAAAATAATAAAATAGATAAAAGGAGAGTTTCATTCCTAATTATCATTATTTTAAGAGATAAGATACAATATGATAAAAAATAATATATATTATAAAATATATCGAATTAATATAATATAATATATTTTATATATATTTTTTAGTAAAATAATAATAATATAGTATGAATATATTAAAAAATTTTAAATTTTAAAAGATATTTGTGATATTTTTTAAAATAATGATGTTTTAATTATAATTTTTTATTATTTATTTTTTAAAAATTATATAATATAATACGATACTAAATTTATGATATAAAAAATTAAAATTTTAATATATAATATAATACGTGATTCGATTATTATAATTTTATCTAAAAGAAATATAAATTTAAATTATTTTTATGATATTTTAAAGTTAAATTCTATAATCATAAAATTGATGATAAATCTAAGATTTACATGTGTAATTTGATTTGATTGTAAAATAAATTATTTTTAATTAAAAAAATAACTGGCTTTTTATTATTTTTTAAACGTAATTGATATTTTTGTCAAAAATCGAGGAATAAAAATCATTAAATCATTAAAAAATTAGTTTAATGTAGATTTTTGTACAATTATAGACCATCTTAAAGTCCTTCACCCGTAAACCCAGTTTGAACATTAAAGTCCCAATTTCTTGTCTTGATTAACTGAAAAAATAAAATAAAATTGAGAAGTCAATTTCCAAGTCTTCGATTGCATTTTCCAATTTTCTTCAAGAAACAAGGCAAAAGAGAAAGACACTGGGTAAAAACTCTGCAAATTCCAAAGATCATTATCACCTTCCTGTAAAAAATGGCCAAGGATCACCCCACTTCTCTGTCTTTTTAGAGTTTTGTTTGAGTATAGAAAAGCCTTTAAGTACAGCTGCAACTTCAACTCTTGGAACATTCAGCTCTTTCTTACTATTATGTGCAGTAGCAGTGTGGCACTGCCATGAACAACACGTAAACTTGGCCTAATTGAAAATGGGAGGTGGAGAAAATGGCTACAATAACTACAACTACAGTAATAGTGCATGGGCGCCAGTAGGTGCGCCATTGAACAGCGTGCAGAGGGAATTTCACTGGAGACACTTCGACAACTCCGTTAATGCGGTGTCGTTTGGTTTTGTAGCTACTGCTGTTCTCATCTCTATGTTCTTGGTCATAGCCATATTTGAAAGATTTTTTCGACCCACTTCGCCAATTGGTAACCCCACGCGTGGTGATGTTGAATCGCAGTTGCCCTTTAATTCCAAGCTTGGCTACCCTTCACCAAATGTAAGTATACACATTTCTTCATTCGCTATAAATTTGCCTTTTTTTAGTTTGTTTTTAAATGGTTAAATTGCGGGTTTTGCATGTTGAGTTCTTCAGCTTACAAATGTCAATGTTTCTTCCTGAAAATACTTAATTGTGTTTCCTTTTGTCGGTTATTTTAGCGTAATGAATTCATTTTATTGTTGGATTGATTGGCTTGATGGTTGTTGCAGAGTAGTGTTGGTTCCCAATGTAAGAATGGACCCTTTTCTTTTATCAAGTATAATCTTTTATGATTGGATTCCCATTGATCTTCCTTCATTTTGGTTGTCATCTGGAAATTTTCTTGTGTCATAGTTCGAAGATTTTCTTTGTTGTTTTGAGTATATATTTTGAACTTTCTCTGTATCATTTCTTCACAAATTGCCATTTACAACAGAGACTTTGTCAATGCAGACAGGAGAGATAGATAAGTGCTATACTAGTACTCTTCTTATCCATTGTTTTTTCTTCTCTTTCTTCTTTTCCATGTCAAAATAACTGAATTTTCGGTTTAACTTGGTAAAATTTTCATTCTTAAGTTGTTTTCATTACCAGAGCAGTGTGGTTTGTAGTAATAATTATTGGGCAATGCCTTATTTGATAAGTTGTCTGCTGAATGTTTGGTGCCAAGCCAATGAGTCTCAGGACTAGTTGTACATCTTGCTTTTCACACCCTCCACCGTACATGGTGGCTATCAGTCTCTCACCACTAATGACTATGTTCCTATGGCATGCCCAGTGCCAGGGTCGGAGACAGGTTCTCTTTGTGAGAAAGTACTTGTCTTCTTATTTTCTTAAATCGGTTATGCATCTAACCAGCTTCATTTTAACTATACAAATCCATGGATTATAGATATTTTTGTAACATGTTTATGTGGTTATATTACATTATGGTGAAATATAAACTAATTGATTATAGGCTAATTTGTTTTTGTCAATCCTAAGAGGGTCCTGCATGATTCAACGCATCTGTTGTCTACCACTAGCCATAATTTTTGATAAATTAGAAACCCCACTGCCCCCACCTGCTAACTCAACATTTTTGTTAAATTGGAGGGCTAACTTTACTGTGGCGTCTTAAGCCAACAAGGAAACCTTCTCAAATTTTATGAGTTGATCAAGTGCTTATTTAGAACAGGAAGCTCAAGGGGAAATTTTCCGTTTTAATGATATTAAATCATAAGCAGACACTTTTAAGTATCCAGCTGTGAGCCATTTGCTGATAATTCTAATCTAAATCACTTGATGCACTGCATTTGCTATTTGAATTTGTGACCTTTGTCTAATGGTCTATCAACTTGGACCAGATGTTCCCTAAATTGTTGGTGGATTATCAGTTCAGGGACACTGCATTCTTTTCTGTCCAGGGTTTGAAGTTTTCCATTTTCATTTGTGCGGACCAATTCTCTCCAAGGAGATTGGCTCCACCGTGTCTATAAACAAAACAAAATCAGTTGATGTGATGTGCAGAAACGTATTGGTCCAGCGGCAGTCTTAGGAATTTCAACAAAAAGCATAGAAATGTAGGTGGAATGTGGGATCGACTGACATTCCTCAGGCCAAAAAAATGAACTGAATCTTGAGTCTGAGTTGGTTAATGTTTTTTTGTTGCCGCCCAACCTTGTGTGTAGGTTTTAATTAATTCAGATCAACATTCCTTATGCAAAAAAGTCATACAGTCTGGTTAGTTTCGTTGTATTTCCATGCTGTGTTATCTCCATAGAATACTGTTTGATTCTCTTGACTGCTTATATTCTGTCCACTATGAAGAGGAATTCATGTATATTGCCAGGTATAATGATTTTACCTTGTCTACCAAGTCAAACATTAGAAAAATAAAAACAAAAAGAGGGCAGCGTGAAAACACTACCATGTGCTTTGTTTTGCCTTCATTTTTTCACTTGTTTATTTGTTTATATGTCCTTGTTTTGTTTATTCAAAGTGATCTTTGATCACATGGTTAGCTTTAACTTCTCAGAGGATCCAAGGAAGCCTAAAAATTGATGAACAACCAACTCAGTGGTTTAATATGTCATTCTTCCTATGAGGAAGAGTTTATTACCAAATTCTTTCTTCCTCTGTCATCTAGTTATACTCTCACTGGTGGTTTTGCCATAAGATTAACAATGAAAACCGGATATCGCTGACAGTTATTTGTTTTATGTGGCCTTAACCACAGAAAACAACCAAAATTTGGTATTAAACTTTTCATACATTCTTTTTCTTATGAGCTGGAGGAGCTAACAATGGATTCACTCTGTGCCTATCCAAATATCAGTCATCTTTGGTGACCAGAAAATGATATGCCACATGCATTTTCTTGATGGTTCATTCATAATGTTGACTTGCTTCCTCATAAAACATCAATTTAGAATTAGAGTTAGTTACGACTGCTTGTGATATTGATATGATAATTTTTGTAAAATTTGATGATAATGGCTTTGGTTATATAATTGCCACTTCTGGTGCATGTTTGCAAGACTGAATATATTCTGCCATTCTGGTTTTAAGCTGGTCCATTGCTTATTTCGTGTGTTTGCAGATGACTGTATATGCCAATGGTGTTTCTGTGTTGATGCCTGGAGATGATATCCCAACTTTCATTGCACACCCAGCCCCAGTGCCTTGCCCTCCTGAACGCATTTCCTGGCCACACCATCAACATCACCCTTTGCCCAATTCCACCCGTAATTCAAATTCAAACTCAAGCTCTATATGAGAAGACTAGTACTCAGAAAACTGCTGTGTGCTACATTTCAAGTCTCGTTTGGTATAACTGAAGGAAAATTATTTGTAAAGAAAAGCAAGTATGCCGGATATGCTCTAGGTGCTGCCTTTTTCTTCAACCTTTTCACCCTTGTGCTATTTATGTTCTGTGTATAGCATTAGTTATTGGTGGGTGGCATGTCTGAAACACAATAGGCTAGCAATGATTCAATATTATTACATATGTAAACTAAATTAAAAAGGCTTAAACATGTGGGTTAACCATTATAATCAGATTATGAAACAAATCAAATTTCTGTTTTCAAGCATGCCATTCCATAATTTGGGCCCACACAGCTAAAATGGTTTGGCCTCAACAAATTGGTTTCTCTTTCTTAGAGAATGCTTGACACAACTTTAGCGAGCATGTAAATTTCTCCTTGTTTGTTCTACAGTCACTATATTTTAGTATTCCACTCGTTTTCACTAAATAGTGGCTTGTGACAATTTGTCTATAAGCTAATTGCTGGATAAATGTGCATGAAAATTAAGTATTACATTTTTTTCAATGGAGTTCATGTGTTAGTCATATTTAGGCAATTGGGTCCTAACAATTAACAATAGTGAGCCAATAGTGCCTTATATCAGGTCCATTTGTATTGTTGTCTATTTTGTTAATCTCAATATCGGTGACTTATTTAATACAATGGTTGTAGTTTAACCAGTTTGGAATAATTAATTTAATTCAAAAAAATAATTTTACCAGAAAATAAAAGCCATCGGGTTGCTTTAACATCAGTTTCCCTCCATTACATTCCAAATTTCGATTGCTCATCTAATATCAAAGTACCAAATGAAATAAACTATAAATTGTTTGCAAATCAGAGACTTTTTAGATTATGGAAGCCAGCTTCGAACAAAGGTCAGGAGACAAAAGACAGAACAGGCAACAAAAACGATGACCCCTTTTTGGTTACCCATTAAAATATTTGGTGAATTTGCCACGAAAGTGAAACTTTCTTTCATACCAAAAAGCCTCTGCAAATCATGTCACTTCAAGCTAATGGCTTACATACCTGTGGAGTGGACCCCCCCCCCCCTTTGTTTTCAATCTTCAAATTACTCACCTAAAGGCAACTTTCGATTCCTTTTGCAGATAAAAACAACACATTTCTGTCATACCGTATCCAAGTAGCCAAAAAATTGTCCTCCCACTTAATATATTCACGTAAGGTTCTACTTTTTCACTTTTTAAATGAAACCAAAAGCTCACCCCTTTATTGAAATCAATATAAAACCTATTTTCTAAATCAATCCTTTTTGGACAACGGATTCTAAATTAATTCAAAGCCCATTTCAAGAATCAAAAAGATAACCAAAGCTAACCCCTTTAATTAAAAAAAGCAATAAGAACATCACCTAATTGGTGAGGTTTAGTGGAAGTTACACCAGTCGATCATGGCAAGGTTTAATGGAAGTTGTGGTGGTCGAAGATGATGATGGCATAATAATAGGGCTATTGGGACAAGAGGTAGACGAGATGAAAATGGAATTGTTGTTGGAGAAATATAGTTCAACAATGTTTAATTTGGTGGGAAGGGTGATGATGGAGATTGGGCTTGACACAAATTTTATTGGTAAAAAATATGTATAAAATTTATGCATTTAGTATTGTGAAAATTTGATTTTAAACTAAATATATGAATTTATCTATTTAATAAATATATATGTGATCCTCGATTTTTTAAAAAAAGTTAATTACTCTTCAAGTAAAATACAATTTGAATACCTTAATAATGTTATTATATTATTGATTAATTTTGAATTAAAAATAATTTATCATCGAATTATTTAATATTAAATTATTTATATATTTAAATTATATAACAAAAATATATACAAATAACATTGCTCAGCAAGTATAAATAAAAACACTCAACTAAATATAAATTATAATTTGATTGATTTCATTTATCTTTATAGAAAAATGAAGCATTCTAAGGAGACAAGTGGATTTTCAAGTGACTCTTTTGTTCTTGAATTAGTATTACTTTTGCTGTTATTATTATTACTTGGCCGCCTGTGCTCCATTTTACTAGGGCTTTCAATTTTTCTGCTATTAAGGCCACCATTTTGAACCGATTCACTCTTGGCCCGACCCGGAGACTGGCCTGTTCTTCTTCCAGATGGGCTCCGACCCATTGCTGCAGATCTAGTTGCAGCCGGTGATCTGGACCTTCTTCCGGAGCTTTCACCCGGGTCTCTTCTTCCTCTTCCGATTGATTGATTTGGAACCCGACCCGGTTCGTCTCTGCTACTCTGGACCAACCTCATTGACCCGGTCGGGTTTCTTTTACCTGGTGATTGGTCGAATTTTCGGGTGGGTGATTGAGTCACAACCCGGTTTCTTTTGACCCCGAAATCTCGGCTCCTCTGCGGTGCCAACTTCGCTGGAGATCTACTGTTCGTCATTCGGTGTCGTTTCATCACTTGTTGATCTTCTTCATCGTCTCTTCCATCGGTGATATTTGTAGCAGTCGAAATGCTCTCGCTCAAGCTCAAGCTACAAACTTCACAAACTTCAGACATATTCTCTTCATTCACATTCTTCAACTCTTGCTTTTTCACCAAGTTCTTGTTCTCATGTAGTTGAAGCTGGTGATTTTCTTGGATCTTGGTGAAGACTGCTGGTTTCTGAGTGAGAAAGTTGTTTTCGTGAGCTTCTTGTGTAACGTTGGTGGTGAAATTGGGGTCGGGTTTAGGTTTGGGTTTGGGCGTTTCGGAGAGAACTTCTTTTACGGTTTCTTCCTCCACCGACGGTGGAGGCGCTCTACTCTCGTGACTGAAAGCTTTCAACTTTGAAGGCCCATTAGATCCCGCTTTCACCAGCTCATCTTTTTTTGAAATCGAAGAAGCTTCACAGCTGACACAACAACCCATTTCTTTCGTGTATGCAACAGCAATCTCTGTACACTCTACCACTACTAATGAAAAACAGCTGAGTTGACGTGAAGAACGGAATGCCTTAGAGTTAATAGCGGCGGAGGACGGTGGTTTTCAAGCGAAGGTTTGGGCAAGTGTTTTTCTTGCAAGTTAACACGCGGGACAGCTTCAAGAACCAGAAGTGTGGCGAGGCGGGGCAGTTAAGGAAGCGAAGTCAGTGAAATGCATTTATTGTGGTGTAGTCTTTTAATAACCCCGTAAATTGTAGTGTTAATCAATTGAGTCCTTGAATATTACATATTTATATAACCCCCCTGAATTGAAAAATTAAAGTTTAAACCTATAAAAATAAAATACATTATTATTAACGAAGAATAACGAAAGATGTGCTAAAAATCCCATTTTCAGCATGTTATTCTTCTAAAATACAAATATATTTCTTCTCTTTTTTTTTTTGTTAGCAAGTTTTTATCTTTGTATTTTATTGTCAAATTTATGTATTAAAATTAGGAAAATGAAAAATTCTAATGTATTTATTTATGAATTTAATTTTGATCAGTTCGTCTATCTCTTAAATAAATATTTTTTATACATTTAACGCTTGTTTAACAGGATAGCAACCCTATTGTTGCCTGTACTGTAAAGAGCAAGCTTATTGTTGCGAAATAAACCAGCTTCTCCCCTTTTTCTTTGCACAACTCTTGGTTTATACAGCCAAGGAGTGAGGGCGACTTGGCGATTCTTGATGACACATGAAGCTTAATTGGAAGATTTGCCATCTCATTGTACATGCCCTGTTGGAGATTTAATAGAATGGCCTCCTTTTGCAATTAATGCGATGCAAACAGCACTCTACGGTGAGCGCATGACCACAACCGCCAAGTACGGCGGAGAAATTTTCCCGCATAGTGATGATTAACTATATTTATTTGGTCCTGTCATGCACATGGCAGCAGTAATCAATACTTAACCCAACCCACATCCATATGCATGCATACGAACCGTCGTTTTTCTCCAGCTGCAGACAGCATGATTGCCCATTGAAGAAAATAAATGAAAGCTCTCTCTGCAAGATCACATCCATTTCTTTTACCATAGATTTTCATCTTTAACCGTTTGAATAACCTTTTCACCCAGGACCAGGAGAAACACTAGCAAAGTCAAAGTGAGTAAATGAAACTAATAAAGCTCTCCTGCATATCATTAAATAAAAACTGACCCACAAAATTCAATGACCCAGAATGAAGGAGCAATTTCAATGAGTTTTGATAATGAATCATAACATATATGTGCGTTTGTTACATTTGTATGATGGATCAAATCTACTAAAACTCATCTGCCTTGAATTGGGAACTTGTTCACTATTTGAATCCGTTTGTTGTTCAAAGCCCACTCAATTTCCACTCTTTCATTACAAGTGATTAAACTTTAATTTTTTATATTAGATTTCACATATATAACTATAGCAAATCTAAAGTTAAATCTCACTCTTTTCTAATGATGTTTTAATGCAATTCCAACAAAAACTATAGTAGCCTGACTTTTCTTCAATTTGACAAACTGTGGATTCATTCGCCCACACTCATCATTCTTAAAAATAAATGTGCATAATTAGGGGAAGTTGAAGAATTTTTTTCAATTACTTTGTCTTGGCATGCAATCATAAAGAAGATTGAAAATTTATGTTTTGAGGTCTGCAAGCAACAACAACCCAGCAACAATTAACATTATCTTTCTAAATTTTCATTGATGGCAATTGAAGTCTATTTGTTGCTTGATTGCTTTGGCTTTTCCGCATGCATGCATACGTAAAAATATATGTTAACATGATAAAAACCAGCTTTTTTATTAAAGAGTTTAAAACCAACCAGCGCTCATCCTTCCTGATAGGAAGAATAGCATAAGAAACGCTAATGTCTACTTAAGCTTGAACAAATACATATGAACTAATCATCATCTTCCCTTAAAGACATATTAAAATTCTTACAATAATAGAGTTCAAGAGTAAAGATATACATATCCATATTATCAGGCATCAGCTACCTTTACAATTAAATGTGCGTGCCTACCCATAGAGTCTATACTATACAAAAAATAAATGCTCCAGCCAGTATACAACTCGGTGTGGTGTTTTTATCCCTACTATGACTGCTCAGCTTCCTTGTAATTATGGACCAAAACCAGTCCTCTTTCCTTCTCGAATGCCTAACTTTAGAATTGTCTAGCCCTGACTGCAGCAAGCCAGTCCCCATCTCTTATTTTTCTCACTGAGAAATTGAGTCATCTCTCTTATCCATGTAATTAAGGTACCTACATGAAGGATGTCACCACCGATTGTGTACCGGAATTTCAAGTCGGCCAATATTCTCCTTAATGAGAAGCTTGCCGTGCATGTATCAGACTGTGGCTTATATTTACTATTATCTGGCTCCGCAATTGAGGTAATATAACACTAATGATTTGAAATTTTCATTGGAAAAGGGCCCATCTTGCAAATTGTGTACTCACATGACAGATTATTCCTTTTGTACAAATTAACTCGAACATAATTAGGAAATGAGACAGATGTCAGTTTGGTGCTTGATTGATAACTCCCTGGAGAAGTTGAATTTTATTTTCCTCGGCACCAGTTGATTTGGCTATTCTTCTCTGCAGGAAGTCATAACACAATTGTTGGTTTCATCCATTTTCCTTGTGCATATCTCTTGCAAATGCAACCTAATGGTTCAAGCTATGATGCAACATATTCATGTAAAATTTCAATACAACTTTGAGTTGAGCTCGGCTCATAAGTTTAAACTCAATTCAATTCAAATTTAGTCTTAATTTAATTCAAAGAATTGCAGGCATAACCATGTAGACTTTTTCTTTTTCCTTCTTCTTAGACATAAAAGTTGAATCCAGATAAACTCTGAATCTGTTAATCTTAGTCAGAAGCTTTATGTTTTGCAAGAAAGAAATAGAAGAAAATAGTGTAAAAGTTGAAGAGTAGTAAAGTTAGGGACACAAATTCTTGGGGGCTTTAAGGGAGTGCTACATTGCTCGTATGAAATGTCTGATGAATCAGACACTTCTAAATTATTTTTGTCGTTTATTCATTCATTTGGTTTATAAAAAACTCAAATGTGGACAATGAGCAACTCATGCCTACCCACATGAGTAAGCCGTCGAAAAAGCAAACAACTATTTATAAATTCTAAACCAGTAAAAAAAAAAAAATGCAGTGCCATTCTAAAAGGTAGCTTGTTCTTAGATTTCCATATGACTCTTTTCCTCAAAATTTCAACTTAACTTGGTCTAAAATCTGTTTGGTATGATGGGAAATTTTAACAGAATGTTTGTTGCAGGAAAACGAATTTTCGTTAGCTGAATAATGATTAAAAGTTAGCTGAAGAACGAAATTTTCCAAGATAGATTGTATATGATTTTACAACTAAAAAATATATTTTTTTTTTAATTGAATTATAGTAAAAGCAGCCTAGCTCACAATTTTCTCAATTGGGCATAGTTTTTAATTGAAATTTTTCTGGAACATTTCAAAGGGGTAAGTAAAACTAATCCCATGTGCATGTAATTTGATATATACAGCCATGACCAGTATTAATTTGGACCTATTAAATTGGTTGATTTTGAAAAACAAGTGGGTTTTAGGCTTTACTTTGAAACATACCCTTGAATTCAATAATCACAACAAGTTTATTTGACTACACTTAATTATTTGCATATAACATGTTTATTATATGGTCATAAAATGACAATGTCTTACTCGTTAAATTTTAAAATTTATTTATCATCCTTCCATTAAAACCATTTGTTAGTTTTAACGGTTAAAATATATTTTATTATTTTGTTCTATATACAATATGATTAATAACCTATACAAGCAAAAACATCATACATTATTATAATTCATTTCCAAATATTATATAAGACTTGGCCGCCTTTGATGATTAGATCCCATAATTTGGTCACTACAAATTTGTGCCAACCATGTTCCTAAATCTTGTGATCCACATGGGCCAAATGACTATTTTCCATCCAAGGATTGATGCAAAGTCAATTTCTCACCCTTTAATTATTAAAAATTAAAATACACACTTATCTGTTAAATTTTAATATTATTGTCAGAGATAAAATTATTATTTAATAAAAATATTTAAAAAAACTATAAAGTGATATTATTTTTCCTCATATTTAAAAACTAACATTTTTCTCTATCTAAAGTTTTAAAATAATTATTTTTCCTTTAAGGTTTATATTTTCTCTTTTGTCACTTCTCTGATAATTGAAATTGGTCAATCTCCTCCCTCTCATCTCTTAGACTAGAGAGAATCGTCGATCAATTAGAGATTAACTAATGATTCATCTTCATCTAAGAGATAGGAGGGAGGAGGTTAACTGACTTCGGTTACCAGAAAAGTGGCAAGAAAGGGGAAAATAATCATTTTTCAAACTTTGAATGTAAAAAATTATAAGTTTTTAAATGTAGAGTAAAATAGTTATTTTTCAAACTTTATGTAGAGTAATAGTTAATTTTTAAATTCAGGAGAAATGTGATAAATTTATAATTTTTTTAAATATTTTTATTAAATAATAATTTTATACTTGATAATAATAATAAAATTTAATAAATACGTAAATATATAAATTTTTTATTAGTAATAGAGAAACTTTCAAGTTACATCAAACTTGGGTGGGAAGCAGTCATTTGACCGATCAACGTATGTATTAATTACTCTATTAATGAACACCTTTTCTATTTTAATAAATAATAATCAATCATGCCAATTATAAAATACTAATGAAAGATTTACAGCTGTTTGTTACAAGTTCATGTCCCCATCAGTTCAAATTAAGACCTTTTAATTACCATGAAATAAAATTATTTTGTTTTTGAAGACATCTGATTGTCCTTCTGTCACCCGTCACTATTTTCATCAACACCTGAAAATTCTTCTAAGCATTAATTATTATCCGTGAGTTCCCCATTTTTTCTTATTATTATTATTATTAATATTTTCATATATTTGAAATTATCGTCTCCACCAATTTTAATGCAATAATTCAAATCTTTGAAAACAAATTAGATGGTTGTGTTTTTACCGTCTACTCCAAGATCAAACGTGGAAATTGTGTTTAAAGAGAAAGAGAGAATGGGCATTTTAGTCCAATAAATAACTGGTACTGTCAATTCACCTCGTCTCGCGGCTGGAAATCTGAAATCGTTTTCTTTCTCAAGTCGGTTCTGAGAGCTCGGACCACCTAAACCAAAAACGGAAACAGAAAAAGGAAAACTTTCTCTTAAAGCACTTTCATTTTTGTTGTTGTTTTAAGGAGTTGAATCTCAATCATCGGAACCGAATCCTAGCTATTCCTGGCTTTGAAGCTGGATTTCTTGCAGTTTGTTTTTAAAATTTGTTTTTTCTGTTCTAATCTCGATAAAGTTCCTGCTTGTTGGCTTCGAAGTGAATTCAGCTCTCTGTTCTCTTTACGTACTCGAAGAAACTGTCAAATTCTGAATTTTTAAGAAGGATTTCAGAAATAAATGGCCAAGCGAGGATATAAGCTGCGTATCCTTTTGTCTCTTTGAAAGTTCAGCTGGAATTTTGTTGTTTGATTTACCGTTGAATTTAGTGATGGCGTTTTTAATTCTAGCTACATTTGTTTTATATTTTGTTTAACTGATTTCTTCTTTGTTTGTTAAAAATTAGCTGAGGATCTGTTTGGTAGCTGAGAAAATGGAGGAAATTGAAAGAAAGTTGAAGTATTATTTATTTTAGTGATATTTATCCAGGTTATAGTTTTCTCGAAGTTGGAGTGGATCTGAAAAGCGAAATTTGAAATCTTTCATTGCTTCAGCTAAAGATTTTTTCAAAGAGCAGAATGATATTGTTCATGTTTGTTTGCATTTTCTTGACTTGAATGAATGTAGAGGAATTTGTGGCGCATTCAGCGAACGTGAATTGTCTAAGTATTGGGAAGAAATCATGTCGGCTTCTCATAACTGGTGGGGATGATCACAACGTCAATCTTTGGGCGATTGGGAAACCCTCTTCTTTAATGGTCAGTTTCATTTCTTTATATAGAACATATATATTCACTACTCCACACTCACAATCAAATCAGTGCCAATTTTTATTCTTCAGCATTGGGAAGTGTTTTTGTTGCAACGTTAGTTCTAAGTTACTTTATTGTGTTTAAAATAAGTGCTAGTGTAGTTAATTAATCACTGAATGGAAAATGGTGAATTTTTCAATTTGTTTTTGTTTGGTTAGATTTATCATTGTTCAAAGACTAATCAAATGAAGGAGCTAGATTATTGCATATAATTATTTGCTCAAGTTCCAACGATCATTTGAGCTTTTTTATCTTTTTTTCAGTTTCTGAGAATTTTAATTGTGGCATTATTAATATGGGAGATTAAGGTTTTTTTTTTTTCTTTTTGTTGATATTCAGAGCCTATGTGGTCATATAAGTCCAGTTGAATCATTAGCTTTTGATTCAGCTGAAGTGTTGGTGCTTGCTGGAGCTTCTGCTGGTGTGATAAAGCTGTGGGATTTGGAAGAAGCAAAGAGTAAGTTGAATTGATTAATCTTCTGTGGTCCAAGTTGGAGTCTTTGTTTGTGTCAATGAGCCAGTGAATAGCACCTGAGGAGTGGTCCTTGGTTCCACTTTAATTTTTAAACATTGCATTTAATTTACGTATTGTAAGGATCGGGTTACCATTTTAATGGTTTTGGTTGATATTAAAATCTAGAAGTTCATGCTTTTTCCTAGCCTTCACCTTCCACATTTTATTATATTAGTTATTATTGGACTGATCAATTATTAAACTTCTAATCCATTTATATTCTTCTTGAAGTGTAGTGGTCCGCACTCTTGCCGGACATAGATCCAGTTGTACTGCTGTTCAGTTTCATCCATTTGGGGAATTCTTCGCTTCTGGGTCCATGGACACAAATTTAAGGATTTGGGATATCAGGAAGAAAGGATGCATTCACACATACAAAGGTCATACTCGAGGCATTAGTACTATCAGATTCACTCCTGATGGTCGCTGGGTAGTATCTGGTGGATTTGATAATGTAGTAAAGGTAAGAATAACGCCTCACTCTCAGCAGTGTTGCTTGCCTTTTATTTTATTTTTTATTTTTTATTTTTTGGATCCATGTATCCTTGTTGGTATTGAACAGGTGTGGGATCTTACGGCTGGCAAACTCTTGCATGACTTTAAGTTTCATGAAGGGCAAATTAGATCCATAGACTTCCATCCCCTTGAGTTTCTCCTGGCCACAGGTGAGTATATCATTTCTGTGTAATTTTAATGAGTTCTCCTTGCTTGTATATGTACCCACAGCTCCTTGGAGGCTCTATATAGTTGTCTTAAAGTAATGTTTTCAATCCTAGACCTGAGGAAGTTTTCACTGTTATCATACTAAAGTTGATAAACTTTAGGATTTATTGTGTTTGAGCAGCGTCATAGCCTCTGTTTTGGCTTGGAAACTTGATTTTGGCTTCATTTCTAAAAAGTTCGTTGATTGTTGATACCTACAAAAACAAATTTACATTGGTGCAACTTCTTTTTCTATAAATGCATGTCAAGTTCATAGCCTCGTAGTTTTATTCCTTCTAAGTTCACAAATTACTTGTACTTATGTGTTGATGGCTGTGTTTCAGATTCCTTGCCCTAATGCCACTTGAATGGCATGTTTGATCAGTTCATTCTATTAAAATATTGTGTAATATGCTCATAAATTTTCAGGTTCAGCAGACAGAACTGTGAAATTCTGGGATTTGGAAACCTTTGAACTGATTGGATCTTCCAGACCTGAGGTATCTAAGTTTATGTTTTTCTGATCATAAACTTATTCAAAGTGTGATATGGTAGAAATTTATTTATTGTTTAGGCTTCTGTGCAGACCTCTACCACCCTCAGTCCCTTCCCCCTCTGTGTATCTCGCCCAGAACAAAAAAGGAAAAAAAAAATTGATTGAATTATCAAGAAATTGTGGCACGAAATGCAATAAAATACAATTGGTAATATCATCATCATTTGTATAAACTCTTCTGCCCATTTATTGAAGTTCAATACATTTATCTTCATGCATTTCTTTGCATTAATTTCTTCAATTATAAATTGGCTGTAATTGCCAAACTTGTCTATAATTCTGAAAAACTGAAAATATATGATTGAATTTTCAAGATAGGAAGGACATTTGAGATTTTTTAAATTTCAGAGTTGCCATATTTATTTATTAGCCACAGTTTTAAACATGTTTTGAGTGCATTTTACTAGACATGCATTGTTACATATTTTCTAGTGAGTGAGCTAGCTACTTTTAGGCTGATGTGAACAGTCTTTATTCGAACAAAAAGAAAATTTCATGATTGTTAGTCGGATTTCTTCAATACCCTGCATGTTTCTTGGAGTTTTGTTAGACCATCTTATTCTTGTATGTGGCTTATCAGCTTCTTGCTTGTTCCCTTTGTCTGCTGAACAAGTTTGTGTCTGGTGGCTTGCTTTGTTCATGGTACACTGCACTTGGGCCTACTTTAATCCCTATTTTACATGGATAGGTTCAGTAATCTTCCTGATCAGCATCTTTGTATTCTATCTTTAAAGCTTCCTTTGTTTCCCAAATGACAAAGAATCAAATTATATCTTTTGTTGCCTAGGTGTAAAATTTGCATCTCTTGCACTATAGCTGCAGAGATGGAAGTGGCTGTGGAATTTTTCACTGATTTAATGGTATAAAATTTTCACCTATTTACTTTCTTAATATGTTAACAAGTAAGACATTTTGTATAATTTCTAATCCATCATCAATCTCTTTTGAGTTTGGGGTTCATATTTGTCTGGTAGTTTCATTTTTCAGAATTCTTCAGCTTCGTTGTTTGTTTATCTGAAAGTTGTGATTTAGGAAAATTGGATAACACTTTGGTACCACGTGTTTACAGACTACTGGAGTTTGTTCAATTATCTTTCATCCAGATGGGAGGACCATATTTTCTGGTTTGGAAGATAGTTTGAAGGTTTGGAATTTTTCAATCATTTATCTTTATCGGAATATTTTACTTCTACTGCAGCATAAAAATCTGATTTGATGCTCATAAATTTTAGGTCTATTCATGGGAACCAGTTATATGTCATGATGCTGTTGATATGGGATGGTCAACACTCAGTGATCTCTGCATTAACGATGGAAAGCTTTTGGGATGTTCCTTCTATGAAAATTCTGTTGGAGTTTGGGTAGCAGATGTTTCGGTATTTACTTGTTTCCTTTCTTTCTATTATAACACTATTGTTACATTTTCCTTACTGTAGGGTAAAAATTTGCTATAGCATCAGTCGTTACTTTTTTTTTATGGTGTCAGCATATTGAGCCATATGGATCTGGTGTACCTGATCAAAATGACTACACAGAGAAGAAAATTAATCCCTTGGGAACTCATTCTTTGGGGAAAGTAGGGACTGGCATTAGATCCACTTCCAGTTTGTGCTGCAGGTCTCCTGATTATGACACAAAGGAGATCAAGACAATATATGTGGACAGTAAGTTTTTCCATGATATTTGTCTCCTTGTATGCTGGAATTTTTTTACTCTAAATTGTCAATATATCAACGCTCCATATGGTCCATGTCAAAAGGAAACTTCCTGTTAGGTTCTTATTTTGTCGCATTATGACTTGAGAAAGCAACTGACTTAGATTTTGGTCTGGTCCTAACCTCCCTGACAATTCGATTCAAAGAAAATAAACATATATATATATATATATATATGACCAACAAATCACACCTGTAGAAGATCTGCTTTCTCTCACTAACATAACTCCCACTATTACATGCACACACACACACACACACACACGCACACATATTGAGACTACAAACACATCAATTTTTCACATGGTCCATGTCAAAGGAAAAGTTCCATATCGATTCTTATTTTATTAAATTGTGACTTCGAAAAATGATTTTTCTTAGATATCTATTTTGTCCTTTTATTTCCATAAAATACTCATTCAAGGAAAATAAATGATCATTAAAATTGTTGATGACCAATCACTTGCTGTTTCTCTCTTTAACAGTTCAACCATCTGTCCTTAATTTCAAATCAGATCCATCCCTCCAGAACTTTATCTTGAGTGACATCAGATCATAAAATCTCTTATACCACCACAAGAAAATTTGTTAATCGAGCTATGCAAAATTTTTTCTTATCAACGTCATGTTTGCTTTGAAATTCTTTTATGCTTAATCGAAATTTATTGACTTGGTCGCTCAACAACCTCTAAGATGTCCTGGTTTCTAGTCTATGTGGATGGACTGCAAATGGCCAACCAGGGCCATGGACTGTATTAAATTTATGATAGACAAACAGTGAAGTTCACGTTCTGGTTTTACATGTAAACACTCATTGATCACATTAGCGTTCAGACATTGTTTTTTTTTTTTTTTGGTTGAATTATCTTCTCCTATGATGTTTTGCATCAATTCTCCTAATGTGCTTTCTCATTTTCCATGTAAAAGCTACTGGTGGAAAACCTATGGCTTCCCTTAAAGTTGGGTCTTTGGAATCTCCAAAAATTGTACTCCCTGTGGATTCCAAGGAAATCACTGATCTGCAAGCAGAGAAGCAGAATACTGCAAAAGATTCACTGGAAAAATTTAATGTGCAAGCACTTATTAAATCTTCTGTTGTTCCTAGTATTGTACCTTCTGAGAGTCCTGCTGGGAAAGACTCTGCCAATTCTGGCAAAGAATCTATTACCTTTTCTAAGACAAAACCTGGTATGCTGCTCAGGCCGGCTCATGTACGGAGGCCTTCAGTTAACAAAGTTGAAACTGAAAAGCTGTCTACACCTGTTGAATCTGGAAGTTTTAGTAGCATGAATGGTGATATGGACTGTGCAAAGGATCCAAACTTCCAAACTCGGCTTCTGTCATCAGATGGAGCATTAAAATCTGTTGAAAAGGACTCTGATATCAAGAGTTCTACGGAGAAGATTCAAAAAGTTGTATCCCTGCAAGGACATTTGAATCAAGAAAACTGTAAGTTATCAGTTCATATATTGCAATGATGTCTAATTAGGAAAGAATTATTTATGTTTATTTGTAATTATAATATTAATCAACCTTCTTTCCTGGTTTTTTAGCAACAATCGTCTGCTTCTGCACTCCATTTAATCATCAAAGCCTTGCTCCGTTCTCCCCCGCAGCATTTAGTTAAAACACCTACAAATGTTTCTTGAATATTTCAATTTGATCCCCAGAGTCCTTTCTTAAGTGCAATAAATACTGGAAGCGGAACACAATGGCAAATCATTTTGTTTCAGATAGTTCTACTTTTACCTTTCTCAGACGCATTCATTTCCACATACATTTTTATTCTCTGGCATCATTGCGTACCTGCTTTTCAGTCACGTATATCCAAGATGATGTTTCTTGACTGTTTATTATCCTCCACCCTAAAGCATACTGCCTGATTTAAAGTTTTTCTTTTCTGGTAAATATTCCAAGATAGTTTGTCAGTGTCCATGTTGATATTTACTTCACACTTGATAGAATATGTATAACATGAGCAGACGGGCTAACCCTTCTGGGTCTAGCTTCTTCCATAAGGCTATTAATCATGTCTTTGATGCTTAACTTTTTCTTATAAAAGTAATGGTTTGGAATGTCTCATGCATTACATGTATTTACTTGTTGCTCTAAAATTTCATCTGTTCTTTCTCTCCACTCATTAGTATGAGGTAAAACAAGGGTTTTGTTATTTCAGTTCGCAATTTTCTTAATCTTTAATATTTTCTTTGTCAAAAGAAATCTATGCTATACATATTTATTAATGTTCTTGTTTCATTCAGGTGATGAAACTCTTAATCACAGCAAAGAAACTCACTCTATTAAATATGTCAATGGAGGTTTGCCATTGCCTTGTACTGTGTAGTTTTCAGGATATATATATTTGATTGATACCTAATTCCTTTAAAATTTTCCATATTGGCAGTTGCTGTTGTACGGGGAAGGACACGCTCTCTAGTGGAGAGGTTTGAAAGAAGAGAGGGATTTAATACCAATGATGATCAAGCAGCTAATATCACTCCCCAGAGGACTGTTATTAGCAATGAAGACCAAGCAACAATTATCACACCTAGCTTGAGACTCAGTAACAATGAAGATCAAGCACCTAAGGTTACCCCTGAAATGAGAATTGATAGCAATACAGATCAAACAACTAGCACTATCACTCATGTGAGATTTCAAAACGATGAAGGTCAAACAACTAAGACTACGTCTCCTGTGAGATTTAAGAACAGTGAAGATCAATTCACTACTTCACCACCAGTGGGATTTAATGACAGTGAAGATCTAACAACTAATGCTACCTCTCCAGCGGGATTTAGGAACAGTGAAGATCGAACAACTAATACTTCCCCTCTAGGGAGTTTTATGAACAGGGAAGATCAAATGACTAATACTACCTCTTCTGGGAGATTTGTGAGCTGTGAAGATCAAATGACTAATTCTACCCCTCCTGGGAGATCTAAGAACAGTGAAGATCAAGTGGCTAGTGCTACTCCTGGAAGATTTAAGAACAGTCTAAATCAAGTGGCTAGTACTACCCCTCCTGTGAGATTCAAGAAAAGTGAAAACCAAGCAGCTAATACAACCCTTTCTGTGAGATTTAAGAAAAGTGAAGATAAACCAACTAAGGCCATCCCTCGTATGAGGTTTAAGAACAATGGAGATCAACCAACAAACACAACTCCTTACATGAGATTTAAGAACAATGAAGAGAAGGCAGCTAATATGTCTCCCAATATGAGATATAGGAACAATGGAGAACAAGCAACGATTTTAAGCTCTCACCTGATGGTTGAAGCCGACAAAAGACCCACCAATCTGGTAAGATTCTGAATTCCATGAAAATTAATATGTGTGTGTGTGTGTGTGTGTGTGTGTTCTCTTGGCATCTGAGAGTACATCCACCTTTACTTGGTTTGAAAGTTAAGTTTTTGTATTACTTTGTTCGTTAGTAAAAACTTGTACGCATTTTTTGGCATTCCCGCTTCTAGTTAAAAGTTATAGCTTAAATAAGTTCCGCATCTCACCAAGTCAATATGGACTGTATGTATAGACTGGTGAAATTTTTCAGGTCTAGGACTTGTTTCTGTATGAATCAAGAAAATGTGAAGGTAGAAAAAGAAAAAGTAACAAATAAAGAAAAATATTTATTTCTATTGTGGTTTGAAATATGGTTTGAAGGGTTTGAAAAACCTCTTGTGACCCTTCTTTTTGACTATAAATGATTGATTGGAATCATCCACTTCGATAGATAAAAAAAAAAAAAAGAATAAATTTGAACATGCTGTAAGAAAAGACATAGCACACTTTTTTTTTTAATACATGTAAAAGTGATGGAAAAGAAGGGATCTCTTTTACGTATCCAGCAAGTTTGTCATCAAATCATCATTAGTTTTTGGTAAGCAGCTTCAAGGAAATCCTCTAGACCCTATTCAATTCAGGCACAGGATAATTTTGACTATTTGAATGCCTTCTCTTTTCATAACGAGCATAATTCTAGAAAATAATTTTATTTGTAGAAATTGTGTTCCATTTATGAAAACATTCACCTTCATAAAAGTTTTGTATATTTGAAGTTTTGTAATAAAAGCTTGATAAGAGTTTCTAACCAAATAACATTATAATCTCTTGAAAACTGTTTATTAAAGGTTTAGGCTAATGTCTTTGGAGATATTTAGATACCTCACATGTCTATACAATTTCACTTCATGTGTCCTATTCAACAGAATCGAGAACCTCAAATTCCAGGAAGGGATACAACCCCTGCAAATGATGGGGAAGTTATTGAAAATTTGATGCACACTCATGATGTATTTATAAGTACTCTTCGGTCTCGCTTGACAAAATTACAGGTGATTTTTGCTGGGCACTTATGTTTATATGTAATAAAGGCTGATAGTTATTTTTTCATTATTTATCTAGAAATGGTCTGGTGGTAGTTATAGTTTTACTTGCAGGTGATTCGACATTTTTGGGAAAGAAATGACATTAAAGGTGCCATAGGTGCTATGATGAAGCTTCCAGATCATTCTGTAAGTATTCAAGTTGTTTGCTTATTCTGTTTCTGATAGTTAGAACTGTTTTCTTTTGACTTATTCTGCACATATTGGTCTATAAATGATCCTTGTACAGGTGCAAGCTGATATAATCAGTATCCTGATGGAGAAAATGGAGACTCTCAACTTAGATTTATTTTTGTGCTTGCTTCCTGTGCTTGTTGGTTTACTTGACAGCAAGATGGAAAGGTACTTTTGTAAGCTTATGCACTTATAATGCTAAGGGTTCTAATGTTCCAGGGACTTTGGACCATCTTTGTGTTGTTCTCACACATGTTTTCTGGACTAGTCAGGAAGACAATATACTTATAAATATCACTTATTTGACCATGGGTTAAAAAAAATGAAGGAATTTGTTCTGTTTCCGATGGTGCATTAAATTAAAATTGACCAATTCTTTTCGTTGCAAATTTACAGGCATGCAAACATCTCACTGGAGATGCTTCTGAAGCTTGTAGCAGTATTTGGCCCAATGATACGTGCAACCGTTTCAGCACCTCCTGCCGTCGGTGTTGATCTTCACCTGGAGCAAAGGTATCATTAGTTGATCTCAATAATTTCATGGTACGTAGAGCTAATGCAAATTACTGACTTTGTAATTCTCTTTGTTGAATATTTGCATGCAGGCGAGAATGCTGCAAACAATGTTTTGTACATCTTCAGAAGGTCCAGAAAATTCTTCCTGATCTTGTAAGGTAAGTTTGCTTTCTTAATTCTTCAAGGCCTTGTAGGTTTGCTGTCTTTTAAGTTGTAAGCTGATTTGACACCAATAAAAAGAAAGGTGCTCCCTGCTGAACTGCTTCAATCACTCAACCTCTCTTGTTAGTGTATTAACTTCACCTAATTACACTATGTCGATGCTCAAAGCTCAAGCTGTTAAAACTCTAAATGACTTCTAGAATTAAATAAATCCTGCAAATTAACTTGAATGCTAATGAATTGTTAGTCCTGCAAATCATCAACAATCTTAGTTATTTCCTGTCGCTTCTGATGCAGGAGGGGTGGTTTGCTGGCAAAGAGTGCTACAGAATTGAACTTGGTTCTTCAAGAATCATAGGCAATACTGCAAACCAATACTAGTTTCTGCTACAGCTCTTAAGAGCTGCTCGATCGATACTTTAACGGGATACTATCTAATACAGCATTTTCACATATCGTTGTGTGTATTCACAATTTTGTCTTGCTGCTGCATACATTCTGCTGTCATCTTTGATTTTCGGCTCTCTTGTAGATGCCATAGGCTGAGACTCTTGTGAGCAAAGGTAAGAGCAGCACCATGCCTTAACTGTCAGCACCTGCATTTTCAGAAGGTAGAAGGATTGTCAATTTTGGCCTGCTGGTGCTATGTAGGAAATTCCTTTTCATGATTCTTTGATTCCAGGTAATGTGTAATTTTCCATTAAAATGAAGGTAACTGTGGTTAAGTATATATAGTTTATGTATCTTATATTTGTAATGATCAATGAAATACATATACTTTTGAAGCTTCCCATCAGGGTTATCCATTGTTTTGGTATTAGATACATTCCATGGAATTTAGTTAAGAGAAGAGATAAAGAAAGGACGGGCACAACCATGACTAATAAAACTATAAACAAAATAAATTATACAAACTTATTTATACAAACTGAGTTAATAGTTAACAACTTAAATTTGTCAACAACTTCTAGCTTGATTCTCAAATCTTGAAATCCTGCTACTCCCATGATAAAAACAATTAGAAACAACTCTCCTACCAGTGAAAAACAAATAGGTCCAGGCAGAGAAGACCGAACCATAATATATATTCATAGAACGAAAATTCAAGGTAAGACACCAGTGATGAAGGTGCCATTGAGAAAGAAGAGATAAAAGATACCCTTGAACTAGCTGGTAACAGTGGTTTTGCACTGTAGTGGTCAGAATTATGGTCTAGGGTAGAAGAATTTCGACTGCCGTGTATAGGGCCAAAATCCTCGAATTTGATTTTATGGCGGGAGTTGATTTTCTTTTTGTTTATCATTAACAAATGAAACAAAAGGGCTTTATTTTGTAACATTATACTTCAGGAAAAATTATCTTTATTGAGTTTTCAATCGTGTAGTCTAACTTATATCTTGAACGAATTCTAAGTTGGTTTAAACTCAAGAACATAATTATTACTATCCTATCATATATTATACATATCTTATAATACAATTTAATATAAATATATCGAATTAATATAATATAATATAATATTTAACACATAATACTCAATAGAGGGTAAGGATCACTGAAACCCCTCTGGGATAAGTCGGTTATTAATAAACATGAGAATCCAAACACAAAATTCTGTATTCCAATTCCCATCTATTATTTTATTCACAGTGTTTAAACCTAACACTCCTCAGCCAATTAAAAACAATCATATTTATATATCCTTCTTTTTATTTTTCTCGTTTTAAAAAAATATTTTTTTTATTCTCTTTACTTAAAATTAAAATAATATACATTTTTTAAAATTTATAAATAGTTATATATTATATTATTATAAAATTAAATAATTTTATATTAAAAATAAAATAATATTTAATTTTATAATAATATATATTTATTTATGTATTTAAAATAAATATTTAAATATTATAAAAGAAATAAATTCACCTTATCAATTAATTATAATAAAAATGGTCTCATCTAATTTTAACAATTCGTAAAAATTATAAAATATTAAAATTTTTAGGATAAAAATATGGGTTTGAGTGTTTATCACGTTTATAAAATTTTGATTTATCTAATATAATAATTATAAATTTAATTATTGTATCTTAAATTTGTATAAATAAAATAATATTAAATTATATAATAATATCCATACAAACATAATTGTTTATTTATTTAAAATATATATGTAAAATATTATTAATAAAAAAAAAAGAAAGCAATCCATCTTATCAACTAATTTAGCAAAAATGGTCCCATCTTTTTTTCATTTAACTTCTGCTCTTCTACAAAAACAAATCCCGTTTCTTCTCTTCTCTCTCTCTCTCTCTTTTTTTTTTAAACAAATAATAACACACTATTTTTCTTTTTCATGTGTTTTTTTTTCTTTTTTTCTTCAAAGCAAAGACCTGGAATCCGTCAACCCCTTGTCCTACGCTAACTTTTTTCCCTTTTTACTACAATTTTAATTTCATGTCGTTTTAATTTTTTTCCAAAGAAAGAAAAAGAAAAAAACTCAGTTAAGACTATCTCAAAAAAACACACAAACGCAGAAGCTCCCACAAAACATCCTCAAAAAACCACCTTAACAACCCGGAACTAACTGTCCCTCCCCCCAAAACCGCCTTTTTATCCTCAATACCACCTTTCTTTTTATACAACCCAAATTTTCTAAACCGGGTTTCTGATTTTTTTAAATTTTCTTTAAAAAAAAAGGTGCTTTTTTTTTTAATTTTTTGAATTGGTGGTGGTGGTGATCGCCGTCGTCGTCGTGGAGGAGAGCGATTGATAAATTAGATCCGTACGCGTGGTAGAAATGGGGGCCGAGGTGATTGAGGTGTGGGGTACGTGGGAAGAATTATTATTAGGTGGAGCTGTTCTCCGGCACGGTACCCGAGACTGGAACCTTGTTGCTGCGGAGCTCCGAGCCCGAACCGTTTGTCCGTACACTTTCACTCCCGAGGTTAATATCAATATTAATATTAATCAAATTAATAGCAACAATATTGAATTTTTTGAAGAATTAATTTTTTGTTTGAATGTAATTTAGTTTTAATGATTTGCTTATTCTTCTGATTTTAATGTGTTTGCCCATGCTTTGTCACTTTATTTTCATTTTTTACCACCTCGACCCCATTTCCAGAGGTCAAAAATTGCCAGGAATAAGAATACCATTTATCAACGAATTATGGTTATTCTCTCATAGTAATTTGAATAATTATTATGTGGTTATAAGTTAATAGACAGAAGGAATCCATAAAAGGCATAAATGGGTATATTATTAGAGATATATGCTAGTTAAAAAATATTATTTTGGCTATTGTGTTTGATTTTATTATTTACCATTTGTATAAAAAATAAAAGGCAATGACTTGAATGTTAAGTCATTGTTAACTTGTTACTATTTCATATTTTAATATGTAGCCAACAGGTTTTGACTTTGACTTAACATGTTTTTGTTTTTGCATGCCATGATGTTGATATCAAGTTTTTGGTTGCATGCTTCATTTGGTGGGCAAGCATTGTCATATACAGTTTATGGTGTTTTGATTAAGTCTCCGATGGCTCATAAGTTAATGGCTTCTCTATAAAGTCAAGACTTTTATAATTTCTTGGTATTTTACGCTGAGTTTGATGGTTGATAATTTCATGGGTTGCTTTCTAATGCCTTGGGTAGTAGGTTGAGGTTTGTCTATGGGAAAAGTCATCAATAGTGACTCAACGTGACTTGACCATTTCAAGAATTTAGAATGAAGAATTGTGGGTTCGAAGTTTACCTAGTTAGTGTGTTATTGGCCAGCATGAAAATAGGGATAATGATATCTTCATATTGGTGATAGTGATGGATATTTGTTGAGGGTTAGTTGAGAAGTCATTTCACTAAAATTTTTCAGTTAGTTAAAATAATTTATGGCTGATGGAGAAATAATTGCTTGCTACTTTCAATCCATGGTTGAAAATTGTGACTGATTTTGATTTATATATGATTTAAAACTCGTCATATACCATGTTCAGCCAGTGAAGTGATGAAACTTTTAGTATTACCTATTTCATTTGCTGATGTTCTGAATCCAAGGAGAGGCTTATTGGTGAATTCCTAAAATTCGGCCAAGTCATGAATATTTATTTTAAAAAACCAAACAAAGGAAAAAGAAAGAGCTGGTGAAGGATGCACCAACTCCCCTTAGTTCTTCATTTCGAATCTCATCTCTGTAGTAGCAATTACAGCATCTATTTGGCATGATAATGTCTTGCGATTGCTTAAATCATTTTATGCTTGGTTTTCTGGAAAGCTGGACCACCCATTTTTAGTAACTGATGCTGCCTAATCATATCAGTTAAAAAGTCTTGGATAGTGCAGTTCCTATATTATTATTTTGAGTTTTTGACTGTCATGTTAATCATATCTATAAAGCTGAATAGCTGATCAAATTATGCACAAAGAAATGCCTACAATGTCCAATTATAATTTGTTTTAATCATTGCCACCAAATTTCAGATCAAGTTGTTATTTTAGGATGTAAATTGGTGGTGATATTTGACTCATTTCTCCAAGAGAATAAATCCTGCCTCTAACTTTCACTCTAATGGATGTGACATCCTGATTGCAGGTGTGTAAAGCTAGGTATGAGGACTTGCAACAGCGTTTTTCGGGACGCAAGTATGTAAATTGTTGCTATTGATTTTTGATGCATAGACTTTGAACACAGTTTAATGACTTGATCAATGGGTCTTTGTATTCAATGGATTAGTTTTAAAAGACATATGCTTTTATCATTTTTCACTTTAAATTAAAATGCCGGAAGTTAACCTAATTAGATAATATTTTGTTTCTTTCTTAGAGCTTGGTTTGAAGAGTTACGAAAGCAACGAATGGCTGAACTGAAGCGAGCTCTAGAGCTATCTGAAAATTCAATTGGGTCAGTAATTTGTCTTTTTTCCATTGAAGCTGTATTGATGAGACACTTCCATGTAGTTTTTTCAATTTGTTTATGGGTAGACCACTATCAGTTCTGGTAAAGAAAAATCTTAGGGTTCCTACAGTACTAGTTTTGGCCCCGCAAGCACTTTTATAGATCTAAGAAGATTATAATGCTAATGAGATTATAATGTTCTTTGGGAAATGGCAAATTGTGCTTGGCATTAGATTGGCATCAATGGAATAAAAAGTAAATTTTATTCTAATTCTGATAAAAAGTAAATTGCCTGCAGTTTATAGTCATGTATTTTAGGCTACAGTTTACTTATTTACTCTGTTTCAGGTCTCTGGAGTCAAAACTTGAAACTCTCAAGGCTGAAAGAGGAAATGACTGTCATGTCGACTATTTCTCCAGCCAGACAGAATCACCAGTACAGTTTCAGAAATCTGAGGCAGTTGTATCATCCAGTAAAGAGACATCTAAAGATGGACTCTCTGCTGGTAGTTTCACAAGAGAAACCCGAACAAACTGGTCACCCGAATCTGAGACTCCAGCCACAGCACAAGCTGAAGAGATGGATGCTAAGCCAGAGGTTTCACGGTCTTCTGAGCAAGAGAAAGTTTCAAGCATTGAGAAGCTAACAGAGATTGTTTGTGGAGGACAAATTGGAACTTTGAGGAGGAGGAGAGGAAAGAGGAAGAGGAAGTACTGTAATAAGGATTTCAAGGAAGGGAGTGTCAGTGAAAGTGACGTTTGGGGTGTAGCTGATACTTTAAATGCCTCTTGGTGTAAAGAAAATTCAACCAGCGAATCCGGTCATATTTCCAGATCTTGTGGTGTTGTTGATCAAAGTGGAAGCCAAGGGAAGGATAGCATTGAGGATCTCAGGAGAACTTTTGAATATGTTGCACAGAATGAAAGTGCCTCTGTTTTCCGCCGGCGTCTTGATAGCCAGGTATATGATCTTATATATACATATATATGAAATGAGAACTTATGCTTTGGCTCCGTCACTTGCAAGTTTTAGGTTTTAGGTCATTTATCGTTAGTGTATTAAAGCGACTAGAAAATAGTTTGTGCCTCATGTTGCAAATGAATCCTTGCATATTGATATATGGAATCGTCTCAATGTTGTTTCTTTGATTCTCCATAACAGAAAAGAGGACGGTACAAGAAAATGATCTTGCGGCACATGGATTTTGACACAATAAGATCAAGAATTTCCAGTAACTCCATCACATCAGTCAAAGAACTCTTTCGGGACCTGCTGCTACTCGCCAACAATGCTGTGGTCTTTTATTCTAAGAACACTCGTGAGTACAAATCTGCACTGCAACTTAGAGCCTTTGTGATCAAAACTTTGCAGCAACACTTCAAGGACGAATGTAACAAGCCTACAACTTCCACTCCATCCTTTAGGTCACCTATGCATAAGCCTCCGGCAAAACCTCGAAGTGCTCGACCTGGTAATCACAGACACTCACAAAAAGTTGCCAATGCCGGAAATGTTATTGATAAGCTTCCTAGCCGAGGTAAACGATCAAATAATAATGATTCCCCTCTGTCGATGGAATTATCAGCAGTGACAAAGAAACAGCCAGGTACGAAAGCTGAAACAGCAGCGAGGGGAAGGAAGAGAAGCCGGCCTAGGTGATTATTATAGATATTGTTTTTGTAACATGGCTTGTTTAGTAGAGTCCTCAGCTGTACAAAATCGTTCCTGTGTCTAGCAAATCACTTGTAAAATTTACTGTAAACAAATCCAATTAATTAGACAAAAAGAAAATTTTATCTGCCCTTGTATCGGCTGCTGTGCAATGTTTGATTCAACTACTGATCAGTTAACCAAGTCTGCACAGCTCAATCCATAACCTCCCCAGTTTCAGCCCAATGAGCCAGGGGAATTATCCCATCAGGTACGAAGCATGAACAACAAAGAATATAATCAAGTTTTGTTCTTTTAACAAGGAACTTTATTTGAGACTGTTATCCTCGCATCCCTTCGAGACTAAATCAATTAGTTCAAATAGTTGAAGCTCTACAATACTCTTATGTTGGGTAGCTCTCATTTATTACACAAACTATCTTTTAAGGTTAATACAATCAAATCTGACATTGTCAATAACCCAAAAAATAGACCACAGAATCTCAAAGTGGATTTGTTTTCGTTTTCTAAAATTAAATTTAAGAAAATAATTCTAGAGTTGATATGGTCAAGTAGAAGAATCAATTCTTTGTAGCTTGTTGCTACAAAAACTTGATTATTCTACTTCTCGGCCAAGCTTTCGTTGTGGTGTTGAAAAAAAAAGTAACAACTGAATAGTCTCTGGTATGTGATGAAAATGTAAATGATTAAACTGTCGTTTAAAAATGTAACAGGTAAAACTAATATTAGGAGGGTGATATTATTTATATTTATTTTAAATATATAAATAAGTATATACTTATATGTCATTACATAATTGAGTGTTATTTTATTTTTAATTCAATATTATTCAATCATATAATAACGTATATAAAATATGTATCTATTTATGTATTCAAAGCAGGCCAAAAACCTTATTCCCACCCAAGTTTTAGTCCATTTTGAAAGTTTTATCCGTAGGGTTTCAAAAACTCAAATACTCACCTATTACCAAACTTTAGTTAAATTTTTTAGTTAGTTATAAGAATAAAACTGTTATTTTATAATTAATATTAAAATAAGTAAAATTATATCTCATTTGACCCTCCTAAATTAAAAAATTAACAATTTCTTTTCACCTAAAAATTTAAAAATTTGTATTTTCTCTTTAGGGTTTTATTTTTCTCAATACGTTGTCAACCATTTCAATCAGTTTTTTGGTGCATTAGGTCACCTAATCTTTTCAGAGTAATTATTGGAACATAGAAAAATCAAATTTTAAAAGGAAAATAAAGTTTTTAAATTTTTAAATAAAAAAATTATTAATTTTTTAAATTAAAGGGATAAAATAAAATAAAATTTATTTATTTTAATATTAATGATAAAATTATAATTTTATTTACACAATTAATTAAAAATTTTCATAAAAATTAAATAATAAATAAGTATTTAAAATTTTAAAATCTTATGGTTGAACATTTAGAAATGGACTACAACCAGGGTGAAAATAAGCCCTTTGGCTCGCGAAGTGGGTGTAGATTATTTGATTGATAATAGAAAATGATAAAAGTAGAAGTCACAATATTTAATTTATAATTTTAAATGTATTTTAAGTTTTGACTGACGATGTGATGGAGGTATCATTCATGATAAGCCAGCAGTAACACGAAGACAGGCTGTCACTTTAAACCTTTTTATTTTCAAATTTATCTTCCAAATAATTATTTAATATTTTGGTGGTTTGTAATTGTATCCAATCCTATCCATGGATTTGTCAGTGGTTGACTCCACACTTCAGCTGTATCTTCTTGTTATCTTCCATTGTTGAAAATTGAAGCATTCAAGGCACTTGCATTTTAATGATAAGACCAAAGGATTTATTCCCACTTAAAAGTATTCCTCTTTTTTTTTTTTGGGGGCCAAAGGGTTATTTTACATCTAAAATATGCTTTTTTTTCTAAATTCCTTTCAATAATTTTAAAAATTTTATTTATCTATTTATAGGTCATTAAAATTAATTAAGTATATTAATTATATCATTTTTTCTTCCTTTAAACTCTAAAAACTAATAATTTTTTTTAATCTAAGTTTTTAAAAACTATATTTTCCGTCTAGGTTTTTAAACTTTCAAGTTCAATTTTTTTAGCGATAATCAATGATCTTCAAACACATACTTTCTCTCTTCTATGGCTCCCTTTTTGATTGTGTATTTTCCGATACTGTATAACATCGTCGTTAACAAAGATAAATTGTCTTTGTTCAAAGATGAAGACGATGTCTTCGTCTCAATAAAGACACGTCGTCTTCATCGATGACGACGCTGAGGAGGGAGAGACACCGCATGATTGGAAAGAGGAGGTGCATGGCATAAAGAGATGTCACCTAGAGATCGTAGGTCGTTATCAAAAAATTCAATCTGAAAATCTAGAAATCTTGGGGGGAAAATGTTTGTTTTTAAAAACTTAGGTTGGGAACAATTATTAGTTTTTAGGGTTTAAGAAGAAAAATAAAATAAAATTTAAGTTTATTTTTAATATTACAGATAAAATTATGATTTTACCCTTAAAACCGTTTTTTTAACAACCAATGAGTGGGTAAATAAAATTTTTAAAATTAAACGGCAGAGGGGTGGAATTTAGAAAAAAACATACTTTAGTATTAATAAAAAGGGAGAAGGACTATTTCACCCCCAACTTTTAATGCATTCTCAACCTATTACCCACGGCAGATAAAAATCCACTTTTCTCACCTATGACCAAACTGTCATCCAATTTTTCAGTTAAGGACAGGGGCAAAATTGTTATTTATTATTTAAAACCTTAAAACTTTAAATTTTTACCATTTCTCCCTCCAGGTTTTAAAAACTAATAACTAACCCATTCTTATAGTTTAAAAAGTTTAGATTTCACCCCTAGGGTTTGCTTCCTTCTCCAGCCACCACCGACGGCCAACGCATTCGACCGATCTCCCATCTTCGACTACAAAGGACGACCCCTTGTCTCCTAAATCTGGACGACGAAGTGTTGCCCAGATTTGGATGACGAAGTGTCACCCATATATGGACAATGAAGTGTTATCCAGATCTGAAAGAATAGACGAAGGACGACGCTTCGTCGTCTCGTATGGACGATGCGATCAGTGACGAAGGACGACGCTTCGTCGTCTCGTATGGACGATGCGATCAGTGACGAAGGACGACGAAGGGTCGTCCTTCATCGTCTGGGTGGAGCGACGAAGAGATCTCTATCTCTTTGTCACACCACTGTCGTCCCATCAGGAGAAGGAGGAGGTCGGTGACGACGCCGGAGAAGACGTCGAGAGATGAAGTTGAAAAATGGGGGTGAAATGCTAGTTTTGAAAGTTATGGGGGGCAGCTGTATTTTGAAAAATATGGAAACTTTAGGTTTGGGGATGAAAATGTTAGTTTTCAAAGTTTAAAAACTTTAGGCAAGGTGAAATGTTAGTTTCTAAAACCTAAGGGGGGTGAATGGTAAAACTATCACATCAATTTTAGGATGAATTTTACAGATTAAATTTAGGGGTATTTTTGTCATTTCATCTAATAAGGGTGAAATAAATATTTTACCCTTATGCAAACAAATATCATCTATTTTAACGGCTCATAGGTGAGAAAAGTATATTTTCATCTATCGTGTGTGGCAGTTTGAGAACGCATCAAAAGTTAGGGGTGAAACAGTCTTTCTCCCTAATAAAAAAATCATTTTTAGAGGGTTTTTATAAAAATAATCCATAACTAAATCGTTACAACTTTATAGCTATAAATTAGTGCCAAATAAAATTACCCCTTTACGTAAAATTAATAAAGACCTTTTTCAAGACCTGTATATAAAGTTGTCATTGCACATATCTGAAACTGATTAACAATCTAAGTATTCCCTTTATGTCATGTTTATGTTATGAACAACATACTTTACATTATTTATTGAGTTTAGATACATATTTTTGTACGTTTTCTGTTTATAATTTGTAATTGATGAGTTTATTTTTAGTAATTATAAATTTTTTAAATTCCATAAATTTTCTTACAAATGTCATGCTTGTATTTGATTGAATTTTCATCATTTTCAATAATCTATTATGTTTCCTTTTCTCATCATTTATGTTTTACGTATCGAATCGAAATAACAATACATACAATAAAAATATCTAATTTGTTAAATAAATTATTTAAAAATTAAAAAGATATAATTGTATCATAATTTTTTATTTATTTCATCTGAGATATAAACTCTTACTCTAATTCTTAAAATTTTACTTTTTGATCATTTAAACTATATTCAAATCTCTTTCTTTTATTATTTAAACTATGTTTTACAAATTTATTTATTTATTTATTCTCATCTAATAGTGATAAATTATGTTCAAAGGTAAGTTTATGGTTCCAAATTTCCAATAAAAAAGAAAGATTCTTTGCGCGTTGTTTTAAATAAATGTCTCAATCACCACAACCGCCCCCAAATATAACTAATCAGCCTTGTTTTCAAACGTAACATCTCTATTTTCAATTACTATTGATGGATACCCACTTCTCAATATTTTATTAATATTAATTAAATTGATGGATACGGATCAAATATCTTATTCATTTTTTTTGTATGAAAAAATTTCCCAGTCCCTCATATAAGGATGGTGGAGAATTTTTATCTCCTTTTTTTTTTTTTAAATTCTTTTCTTTTTCTTTTCTCTCTCCATATTTGTAGAAAAAGTTTTTTTCATTTTTTATCATTATTATAAAAATAATTAAATATTTAAAATTATTTAGATAATTAAATATATAAAAGTTTATAAAAATATAGATAAAGGAATAAACCAATGAAAGGACAGGTTGAAGAGATATATTTTTGAGATTTTAACTATATTTATTTTTATCTCTATCATATTTTTATCATAATCCTCCTCTCATTTGGGAAGAAGCAATTGAAATCCCAATTTCATAAACCAAATTATCATCTCTATTTACTATTATTATAATAATTAATAATATAAAAAAATTATATATATAAATAATAACATATTATTATATATATTATTTTATCTCTAATTTAAAATAATTTAATCATATAATAATAATAATAATTTATTATATATATTATTTATGTATAAAATTATATACATTATTTATTTACAAAATATTACACTTAATAATAAGCTTGTCATTAATAATAATAACCTGCTGCTAAAATAATATTCTTATTTATAAATTAATTCACCCAAGTTCCCAACAGCCGAGATGCAGGACACACGTGTTAAACAAAACCCACGTCAAACATTAGGAGAAATTTGACTACAGCGTCTTTGGTCTTCTCTCCTGGATTGCACCACTCGATGTCACACCAAATCTCTAATCCACACTAACTATAATTTTATATTAATTAAGGGAAATATTATATGTATTTATTATATATATAATTTATATTTATATTTATATAATTATTACATAATTAAATATTATTTTATTTTTAAGTTAAAACTACTCAATCATATAATATAAATATATACATAATTTTATTATATTTAAAATCCTTTAATAACTGTGCTTTTTGAACAAATCAAAGAGGCCTACAATATTAAATAGATTAAAAGTACTTTCCACCCACTTGCTCCCAACTTTAACAATGAAATTTTCTTGTTTATTTTATGTGAATTTATCAATTTATAATGGTTGGTGATTGGTGAACACTAAAAATTAATAAAGTAATCAAGTGAAGGAACACTTCTTTTAAAATGGCAATACTTTCATAGAAAATCTATGATATTTGATTGAATTTTCACCATTTCTAATAATCTATTATATTTCCTTTTATCATCATTTATCTTCTACATATTCAATCAAAATAATAATACATACAATCAAAATATTTAATTTATTAAATAAATTATTTAAAAAATAAAATATATAATCATATCAAAATTTTTCATTTCATCTTATATAAGAAATTTTACTCTAATTCTTAAAATTTTATTTTTTTATCATTTAAATTATATTCAAATCTCATCATTTCGCTATTTAAACTATTTTATACGAATTTATTTATTTTTTCTGATCTCATAGTAATAAATTAAATTCAATGATACCCAACTTTCCAATAAAAAGGAAAGATTCTCTGCGCTTTGTTTTAAGTAAATGTCTTAGTCACCACAACCTTCCCCGAATATCACTAATCATCCCTATTTTCAAACGTAACATCTCAATTTTCAATAACAATTGATGGATACCCACTTCGATATATTTTATCAATATTAATTAAATTGTGCGTTCCAAACAAATAATCTCCAGGAATGACCAAGAAAACTTAGCATCAATTTGAGATTGAATCTCATTTATTTTATCTCAAAAATAATATTTAATTTTATATCATGAAATCTCCTCGTAATGATATTATTTTAAAAATATATTAAAATCCATGTGACGCTATCAAAACTAGTTGAAACATCAATCTTATATTAGAGATAACAATTGATGAATAAAAGTCGAATATCTTAATCTTTATCTTTATATAAAAAACATTTCTCCATCCCTAATACAGAGATGACGGAGAATCTTCGTCCTCTTTTTGCAGAGATTTTTTTTTTCTCTTTTCTTTCTCATTTGTGTAGGAAAATTTTTTCATATTTTTCTTTTTCTATTTTTGTTAAAGAAATATGTAAATATTTATTAAGTGTCGAGAATATTTAAAATAATTTAAATTTTTTTTAAGATAATTTAATATATAAAAGTTTATAAAAGATGTAAAAAAGAAGGTGATGGATTGACAATATATATATTTTTGACCCTAATTGCAAGAATTTTAACAATATGCATTTTTGTCCTTGTTATATTTTTATCAGAATCCTCTTTTTATTTAAGAAGAAACGGCCGAAATCTCAATTCTAAAAACTGAATTTTCATCTCTATCTAATAATATTGTAATAATTAATAATACAATAAAATTTTATATACAAATAATAATATATTTATACGTGATTATTTATTATTTTATCTCTAATTTAAAACTTTTTAATCACATAATGATATGTCATTCTTTATATAATTTTATTATATTTTCTCTCTTTAATTTAAAATGTTAATAATTTACTCCTTAATTTAAAATTTAAAAAATAATAATTTTTTTTATAAATAAATATTTAAATTTTTAAAAATTAGAGCATAGATTGTAAGTTTTCACTTAACCTGAGGTGAAACCAAGCCTTTTGGCCTTTATAAATTAATTCACCCAAGGGCCGAGATGCAGGACACACGTGTTAAACAAAACCCATGTCAAACGTTCGGAGAAATTTGACCATTGCGCGTCTTCCTCTCCCTCGTGGATTGCACCACTCATTTTCACACCAAATCTTGAATCCACATTAATTAAAATTTTACATTAATTAAATTCTTAAGCTGTCTATTCTAACCTTAATTAAATTCTCAAGCAAATTTACAAGTTTAATCCTCTATACATACATATTCAAAATCCGCTGGTAAGGGATGCTTCCTGAACAAATCAAAGACGGCTACAATATTAAACAAATTAAAAATACTTTCCGCCCACCCACATGCTCCCAACTTTAACAATGAAAATTTCTATTTAATTTTATGTCAATTTATCAATTTATAATGGTTGGTCGTAGGTGAACACCAAAAATTAATAAAATAAGTAAAATGCAGGACCATGGTGGGTTTTGCATTAACTGGTGCCTTTCCATTGGATTTGATTCTTTCATCCACCATTCTTTAAGTCCCTTGTACACCACACATGATTATTATTATTATTATTATTATTATTTGTATTTGATTCCTCAGCCTCAAATCTTATCTAATTTTGCAAATTGCATTTGACGATGAGGATATCACATGATATATGTGGAATAGGAAGCACGGTTGCCAATTGAGAATAATTTATGGAAGGTTGGCTGAAAAACAGTGGAAAAAGAGAGAAAAAATTTAAAAAACCATAAAAAAAGACAACTTTTCAAAAACCTTCAAAGAAAAAATATAACCTTTTAAATATAAATTAAAAAAAATTAATTATTTATAAAATTAAAGTGAAAAAATAGAAAAAATTAGTTTTTTTATATTATTAATTAAATAATGTTTTTATCTTTATTATTGTAATAAAAAATATATTACAAATAAATATTTAAAATTTTGAAAGTTAACAAGTGTACAATAGATTAAACATTAGGTGAAATAAGTCTTTTGACGTTTAATTTACTTCGTGCTATTTTGTATCAAAGCAAAAGTTAATCTATAGATAAACACTATTTTCGGAAATATAATTCATGCTATATTATTATTACATAGGCCAAATGACTATTCCCTATCCAAGGTTTGATGCAACCTTAACTTTCACCTATTAACTATTAAAAATTCAAACTTTTAATTTAAACTATTAAAATTAATAAATTCAGTTAATTTTAAAGGTGAGGATTTGAATTTTCGATAATTAACAAATGAGAGGTGGGTTTGTATCAAATCTTGGGTGGGACAAAGTCATTTAGCCTAGTACATATTACTGTAAATTGTTGGAAATTGATTATAAGCATGCATAGAAAAACTCATGCTTAATTTTTTAAAGTGGTGAAACATACAAAAAAGAAAATAAACACTATTTATTTATTTACATGAAAGTCAAAAAACTTTGAGTAATGTACATGTATTTCTCGTATAAAATATAGTCAAAATACGTGCAATATCATTGTTTTAATTTTGCAAGCTGCCTCGAAAATTTAATATTAATATTTTAAAAATTTTTCCAATATATATCCTACTTAATTAAACACTATTTTATTGATTTTGTGTTAGAATTATTAATATATATATATATATATATATATATATATATATATATATATATATATAATATACAATATGTATAATATAATATGTAATATTTTTTTATATATAAAATAACATAAAATAAAGTGCCAATAAGTAATATTTATGGGAACCAATGACGGTTGTCGCATGGTCGAAAAAAGGGACCATACGTGGCAATATTTTAGTTATCGGTTGATTGTTTTGGAAATGAAACAGTGGAAACTTGCCACTTAGTACTTATAAATATAATGTAAACAACCAACAAACAGCTCATAATTAAAATGTTTTGGCATTTGTTGTGCTTAAATAAACAAGTACAATGAATTATTTTGTTTGAAAATAGTAAATAATTTGTAAATATATATATATATATATATATATATATATATATATATAGTGGGTAATAACTTATCAAACAAGATAAATATCAGATTTAATAATTAATTTTATAATTATTGAATTAGATAAATCAAAATTTTGATTTTATTATGATATTAAAAAAAACTTAAATTTATATTTTATTATACATATAAACTGCTCTTTTATTGTTAAAACTACCCCTTAATTAGAGATTTATAAATGTTATTTGATATTAAAATGTATTAATTTGTAATTTATCTGAATTAGTATATCCTAATAGCAATTAAGAAAGGTGAAACACATAATAAAAATAACACCAAAAGACTCTTTCCCACTTAAGATTTATTGAAACCTTAAATTGCTATGTATTGAAAATTAAACTCTTATTTATAAATAATTAAAATTATACACATAAAATTATTATTTTACCGTAATATATTAAAAATAATTAAATTTAATTTCAATAATTATTATTTTTAATACTTAGGAGTATTACTTTGTGATTTCAATAAACCTGATGGGAATGATCCTTTTGACCTAAAAATAATCATTACAACGTATGGATGGTAAATTAAGGGAAGATTGGATATTTAGACAGACGGTAGATATTTTAGAAAACGGAATCCTCGGATGGCAAAATATTTTGGATTAAAAAAGGGCCAAACGACTATATCCCACCCAAGGTATGCATGAATCTTAAGTTTCTACCTTTTAACTATAGAAACACCAAACATCTACTCATAAGCAGTTAAAATTAATAGTAGTAAGGGTAAAATCATTATTTTTTCTATAATATTAAAAATAAACTAAAATAAAATATATTTTCCCCCATAAACTTTAAAAACTAAATTTCCCCCCAGCCTAAGTTTTAAAAAATCACAGTTTCACCCTAGAGTTTTGTTTTGAAATCTTCGACTACATCTCCGGCTCCATTGTAGACGACCTCTTCCTTCGGAAGCATCCTCTCCTTCTGGCGATCTCTTTTCTCTTATTTGGAAGCTCGATCGATATAGGAGAACCTGTGGAAGATGAAATTCGTCTTCCTAGTCGTCGTCGTTTGGGAAGATGATCGTCTTCCCAGAAAAAGATGAGACAACTCGTCGTCCTTTGGGAAGATGAGTAGTTTTAATCTGGGAAGATGATCGTCTTCTCAGATGACGAAGACGAGATAGATCGATCTCGTCTTTATCTTCTGAGAAGATGATTTCTCTTCCCAGACGACGTCTCTTTACGCTGGATGGGAGGGTGGAGTTGAAGGGGGTTATCGGTAGAAGAGAAACCGTCGAGAGGGAGAGACGACCGACGATGACATCGGAGAAAGTGAAAGGGTTTGGAAACTAAACCCTAGGGGGAAAATGCGATCTTTTCAAACTTAGCTTAGGTTAAAAATATTAGTTTTTAAACTTTTAGGGGAGAAAATGAGATTAAATTTTCAAGAGTTAGGGTTTCGTTAAATTTAACTGACCATGAGTGGGTGTTTGATATTTTCATAATTAAAAGGTGGAAACTTGATATTGCAGCATACCTTGGGTGGGACATAGTGGTTTGGCCTTAAAAAAAGAGACAAATTTGATTTTTTGGACTTGGTAATAGACAGCTATAACCAAAAAAAAAAAAAAAATCCCACTAACGTAGCTTTGCCCTAAGCACTAATGATTTGAGAAAGACAGTTGTCGTTTGAATTACTTTCTTTCTTCACAACTCATTGCCATCGTTTCTTGTCTCCGATTTATTACGAGATTAAGTAAAATAAAATAGCTAAAAATTAAAAATAAAATAAAACTAACAGAGCTTTTCAGCTTCCTTGAAACGTGGCGACTCCTACAGCTACTCGTTGATCCATCTTTTTTTACCTTTTTTCCTTTTTTTTTTCTTCTATAAATTAAAAATTAGTCTTCTCTCCGCTTCGACACTCCTAAGAGATTATAGTCGCCTTCTCAGTAATCCATTTCTGGTGATCGAATCCGACGGCCATTGTTGTTCTGCAGCTGCATCTCGATTGTCTTTTCCATTCTTTCCAGGTACTGAAGCTTGTGCATGGTGTTTGAATTTGATTCGTTATGGTTTGCGTGCGTAGTGGCTGCGAGAGCATTGATTTTTTTTTTTTCAAGTGTTGAGACTTGAGAATAAGTTTAATTTATTGTCGAAATTTGGAGATGATGTTTGTTATGGACTTGAGATTTTGAAGCTAGATGTAGTGAAATGGTCTGGAGTTTTTTTTAAAAAAATTTTTTGTTGTATATTTTTTTCTTGGAAAAGACTTCTAATTTTTCGGAGATTGTAAGCTATTTGTTTGTATTTTATTTTGAAAAGTACATCGTTTTTTTATTTAATTGAGTTGAATGAAGTGAAATATTGACTGAATATTAAAGTATCTGGGCTTTCTTCGAAGTTTTTCAAGCTATTGTTGCATGATTTTACAATTTTTAATTCAGAAGTGATTAATGAGCTGTGAGATCTAGATTACTCTTTTAGACCGTCTAAACACAAAAAACACATGCTGTATTGCACTTGAAAAACTTAAAAAAAAAAAAATGTTAGATTGAAAATTCACTTCGTGTGCTTGCGTGAGGCATTTGTTTTGACAATTTTTGATATGTAACGACTAAACTTTGGTCAACTTGCTGAGGAGACTGAGGCTGAAGAAAGAGAAGATAGTAATTACTCTGAACAGCAGTGATGGAGCCAGATTTTTGCTTGTTGAAATTAAGCCTAAAAATTGTTAAATATTGTCAGAGCTCCTCTGATTGATTGGATTTTTGTTCTGAGTATTTTAATATTTTAATACAAAGTTATGTTTTGAAGAGGGAAGTAGAATTGGTTGTTACTGAAAATTGTACAAAATTGCTTCTAATGAACTTTGTATTGTTCCTCACAGCTTCTAATGTGGGTAGTATAGAAACCTCCGATGTCTATGAAGTCCGATAGGCCATGGAAATTGCTCAGAAGAAATTCTTTCTCTGATGGGGTATGGCCGAAGGCCTTCTCTTGTTTATTATGTTTTTTTCACTTATATTTTTATTAAGTTTTAGAGAAGCTTGGTGGAATATAGATGTCTGAATAATCTTGTGATCTCGATACGTATGTGTATTTGGTATTTGGTATTTCTATTCTAAACATATAACCATTCCATTTGTGCAGGTAAAATGTGGAGTCAAGATGAAGCAAGTGCAGCTTATGGGAATTATTTGTACAGTAATGTTGTTCATTGTATATAGGACCACATATTATCAGTATAAACAAACAGAGGTATAATTGTCTCAGCAGTTATTTGATAACATGTATTCAAATCTATAAATGACGGATTTGAAACACTGCTTATATTTTCTACTGGTAAATTTTCATTCAGGAAAGTACATAATAACTTTGCAGATTGCACTAATGAATTAAATGGAATAATTGTATAATGTTTCCTAAAGTAAAACTTAATTTAACCATTATGATAATTCATTCAATTAAAGTGGCTTAGTTATGATCCGATGTGTATGTCTTGGAACTGATTTAAGTTTATGATAGTCATATATCACTGGTTTTTGTCATGGATAACCCTTAGGACATGTAACCACCTTGTTCTGATATTTGAAATTGACTCAGCTTTTTGTATGTTATGAATGCTGCTTTTGTCCTGCTGCTGAATTCTAATATATTTTCTTTCCTCCTATAATCAGATGGAATCAATATTGAATCCTTTTGACACAGTAAAGGTAAAGTGTATGGAATTAATTCAATTATTAATAAACAAGCTTTAGAAACTGATTTGATTGTATCTTATTCCATGTATGATTGAACTGTATGTATGCCCTTTCTTTTCGATGATATCCTGAAATACCTTGTTTGTTCTGATCTAGGAGTTTAGATTTTCTTCCCAGAAGTTAAAAGGTTTGCCACATGGTATCATACAAGCTAGATCAGATTTGGAGTTAAAGCCTCTATGGTCAACAAATAGTACACGGTCAAAGGTTAGATTTTGATCCTATATTGTCTGGAATGATTATAAACTTTTGGTGTTCTGTCTTAATATTGCATTTATGTATTCTTTTTATATATATGAATACATGTTTTGCAGAAATCTAATAATATCATTTCATCTATCTACATGTGTTAATTTTGCAAAGTTATCACATAGTTTACTATTTTCTGTGGCATGTGGCGGCTTTCATGTTACAGCTTCATGTTTCTGGCAATTGTAACTTACTGGCAATTCCAGTTGGTATCAAGCTGAAGGACAATGTTGATTCTATTGTGCAAAAGGTATTAAATTTTGAGATTTGAAATGCACGATATCCTATGGAGTTTAACATTCTTTGTTTAATTTCATTGAATTCAGTTTCTTCCTGAGAATTTTACCATTATTCTGTTCCACTATGATGGCAATATAAATGGATGGTGGAATCTTGACTGGAGTGATAAGGCTATACACATAGTTGCTCAAAACCAAACAAAATGGTAAGTTTGTCTAATATTTAAATATTTTCCAATGTCAAATATTGTGAATCATTAGCTGAAATTGTGTGATTGTTTCACAAATAGGTTTTGTGACTCTTGCAGTGAATTATAAACTCTCATACTGACACAGGATATAACGGTTCTAATCTTAATTTTTCTCGTTTGAAAGATGAACCATTAGGTTATGTTACCAACACAAAGGTTTAACAAAAGTTTTTTATTGGTCGTTTCTAATATGTTAATTAATGTTTCCTGTCAAAAAATTAAAGATCTTCAAATGAATGATTAATGTCATTTTTTGTTTTCTTCAGCCTAGATATGTAAAAGGTTACGTCCTGTGCTAACACATTTTTAATTTTGAATGGATTCAATTAGTCTGTCTAATATTCTCCATTGATAGTGCCAATTCTTTGCTTTGTTTGTGTCTCTTCCTTTTTTTTTTTTTTTTAATTTGGGTATATTTTGGGAGTGGCATGTTGTTCTTTTCAGGTGGTTTGCAAAACGCTTTCTGCATCCGGATGTTGTGTCCATTTATGACTACATATTTCTGTGGGATGAAGATTTGGGGGTGGAGAACTTTGATCCAGGAAGGTGCAAATAATTGTATTGTCATTTTCAATTGTTGTTTGCCTCCAAAAATCGAATATTATAGTGGGTGCATTATTGTAGTTTCACAGAGGAATTATAAGGTTCAAGGTTGAATAACTAGATTTCTGATGCTGTTTACCCCCAGATACTGAAAGATTTTGACTTTAAATTTTTGCTAGTGTAGGTCCTGGTTTTTTTAAAAGCTGAATTTCAGCCTTGAAGCTGATTTTGATGTCCCTTGTTTAGTAGCAATTGACATGATTTTGTTGTTGAAAGTCTTTCCAAATCCCAACCTCTTTTGGCTTAACTTGTTAGACTTTTTCTACCCATGAGTCAGGTATCCTAATATGCACTGTCTTTTTTGGGCTACAGCATCTCAATACATAATTTAATATACAATTTCAAGCACTTTAATGTCTTCAAAGAATGAGATTTATTACTCTGATTAATGACTCAGTGCACTTGCACTTTAATTTTTTGCTTTTGGACCATCTTTCTATCCCTATGGGGAAAGTGGAAAAGGATCTTTCAAATTCATCACATCTAGTTATATTCAGTAAAGGTTTTCTTTTTGGTTTTAAGGCTAGCTTGTATTCCCAAAACAGGAGCTATTTGATAGGTTAATGGCACCTTTTTTATTCCTTCAGATACCTAGAAATTGTGAAATCAGAAGGATTCGAGATATCACAGCCAGCTTTGGATCCAAATTCAACAAATATACATCATAAATTTACTATTCGTTCAAGAAGAAAGAAGTTTCATAGGTGATAAGATGGTACTAATAACTGTTGATAAGAATCTACATTTTAGAACTTTTAATGCTTACATGAAAAGTGTTTCTTGAATGCAGAAGAGTCTATGATTCAAAAGGCAGTGTGAAATGCACCAAGGACAGTGAGGGGCCACCTTGCACTGGGTAAGCTATTGCCCTAGGGATTCCACAGTTTTCCTTTTTCCATTCTCTGTCTTTCACTTTTTGTGGGGTAAGGGAGTGGTTGGGGTTTGTGGACCTTGTAGTATTGGGCATTGCCTTCCTAGCTTCTTGACATTATTTCTTCTTCAATACATGATACACTATGCAATACACACTTGCAATCCACCTTTCTAGTTGGTTTCAAGCATAAATGGTGATGTTAATATGTTGTAGGATTTCTTGCATCAGATTTTAGATGCTGACAAGAATTTTGTTTCTCTATTTTTTGTTATGTATTGCAGATTTGTGGAAGGTATGGCTCCAGTTTTTTCAAGATCTGCTTGGTTTTGTGCTTGGCATCTTATACAGGTAATTATATATTTGATCTCTGGACCAAATAAGATGTCATAACTTGAGCAAGCATCTGTAAGCATTTTTTAAAAAGTAGATAACGTATTTGCAAATGAGCATACTGTTAAACGTTTAATCTTGGAACCTTAATTTTTGGATCTAAGTCTTAGACCAGTGGGATATTAGATTAACAGCTTATTTTTGCTTGATTTAAGAGCAAGGGCAAGATGCAGAATTTATGGGATTTTTTTTTTATTCATCTATGATTTCTCAAATGTTTAGCTAAATTTTTAGTGATATCTGCTCTTTGTTACTTAGGGGTAGTATTATAGGGCTGCGAACAAGCCAAGCAACTTTAAGCAAATCAAGTTCAGCTCTCTAGTGGAGCTTGAATTTGATATTGATTGGTTTAGTGAGCTTGCATGCTCATGGCTCAACTTGTGTAATATATCTGTAAGACCCAAAAAGGTTCAAAATTTGTCCTTACACCCTTAAAGTCATAGTTTTTAACTTTGAATATAAGTGGTAATTGACAAACGTATAAGGTATGGGGTATAAAATTATTTTTTGAAAATTAAGGGTTAAAATATAATTTTTTTTGAGCCAAGCTTGAGATAGTCATTGTTGTCTTGAGTTTGAGCTCTATATATATGCTCGCAACTCAAGTTGAGCTAGAGCCAATCATCATCTTGTGTGCACCCTTAGGTGTTTTCACTTATAAAATTTATGTAACCTGTGTTTTTTTATTTTCATGTTTGACATTTATCAAGTCAGTATATGTATTATACGTGTATTTGGGCAGTTTCATCTCCCTAACTAAATGATAAGACGCACATTGTTAACAATTCTATAGTCACTATTCCTTTTTCCCTGTGGCCGTGTGTGTTTCTGTGGTGGAGAGCCATGTTAATTGATGCTAATGTAACATGTTATTGACTCCACCTGATTCTTGAATGACAATCCAGGAAATAGGATGGTTGTTACCATTTTGGAGACAGAAAGAGACAGTTTTGGGAAATAAGTAAATTACATTCATCCAACATTATAAGTATGCCAATTTTCGCTAACCGAAAGGAGAAATAATGTTAATGATGAGTCCATAGATTAAATTCCTGGTCTTTTCCACACGGAGGAGAAAGGGCTGCATGATCTTAAGGAGAAATTAGATCTGGTTGCCATTTTGTCTTTTGTCATATCTATTAGATGAAGCTTCCCTTCTCAATACCATCATTTAATATGATTTTTATATTCTTTTCTGTTTCCATTATAATGTCTGCTTTTTGAGTGTTACTGTTCTTTCAAATGTCATTCTCTTTTCTATTTCAATAAATTTTGACAGAGCTGTCTCTTCTTTTGTTCAGAATGATCTTGTCCATGGATGGGGAATGGATATGAAACTTGGATATTGTGCACAGGTGAGATTTCCTTAGATATCTTTGAATAAAGTTTAGCCCTATTGATTTTTTTTTCCCCTCTTTTGACTTATTTTATATGAGACCAATGATTAATGGGACTGTTACTAGATTTTCGGGTAACGATGATTTCTTCATCTCTTCCTTACCATTGTCTTGAATGAATTGAGTTTTGTTTTTCTCTGCTAATAAATTAAGTTTTTTTTTTTAAATTTATTTTGTTTTGGCTCAGTACTCGTGCTTCCTTGTTGTGCTTAAGCATTTCATGCAAAGCTTGGAAAGGCCATATTTTGCATTCTGTATTGTACGGGAGTTTTTAGGATCAAAGAACTATAAAAAATGAGTAAAAAAGGTTAAAAAGATGTATTTTATGAATTTGAGTTGTTTTCTAAAAGAGACAACTACCCTGAATAGACTGCTTATTCGCCAAAAGGCAATCATATCCCTATGCCCATAACCATTGGTATCACCAAAATGTTGGTACAGAATTACTGTAACCATCTTCACATGCATTTGTTATTGTGGTTGCTGGCATTATCAACAATTCCTATTGCTACTGCTAATAGGCCCCTAATATCATTGCCACTATCAGTGATGTCATCTTGTACCATATTTCCCACTTCAGATTTTCTCGCCTCTGGATTAAAATGCACTTAGGAATTAGAATTACTGATTTGCAGTGAAAAAATGAACAATCATTTTCCTTGCAATTTTGAAATACAAGGGTCCACCCAAATCCTTGCTTTCATAAGGTTGAAGTGAGAAACAATGTTTTTTAGATCCTTAAAGCCATCTCTTCGACATGGGAGGATATGTACTGTGATCCTTGAATGAAGTATTCTTCAAGGTCATTGGTTGTCAAATGTCATTTTTTATCTGCTCTCATTTTGTGGTATTTTGAGTTGGTGCTTTTTCTATTCTTATTAATGAAAAAATAAAGCAGTTGAAAAAATCTAGCTTATTTGATAATTTTGTGCTGATTTTCTAGTGTTATTTTTCAACACAATACAACCTGAATCAGATTATTCACTGATGATATTGGCATCATACAGGGTGATCGCACAAAAAATGTTGGTATCATTGATAGTGAGTATGTCGTTCATCAGGGCATACAAACTCTGGGTGGAGGGCCGCCTTTAAAAAAGGTCATTTCTGGTTGCTTTGCATTCTTCTTTTTGTTTTAATAGTTGTGCTCTTGTACTCCTTCGCTTTGTTACTTATATTGTTTTGTGTTTCTAGAATTCAAATTGCGTCAGATGTTGTAATGTACAAACTTTAAATTTAAAGTTACTGTCAACAAGCATAAAAACCGTATTGAAAAGCTACGTTAGGGTTTTCTGCTGCTGCCACTGGTTGAAACTAGAAATGTATCAGTTTATGTCATGCCCTGCCTTTCTGTTAACTGCTTTGTTCTATATAATTGATTTTCACATCTAAATTTAGTGATCCAAGAAAGGTACTAATTTGAAGCGTTAGATACAGGAATTGTGGTGGCAATTTTCAGTTCCTCCAAATTAACCTCATGAATTTTGTTGTATCTCGTTTGGGTAATCGTTCACCATTCTAACTCAGTTTCTCTCCAATTTACAGGCTACTAAACCTAAAGAGTTAATTAAGGTAAACTTTAAGCCACAACTATTTTCATTCATTGTTATATTTTAGTTCTATATACATTCTGATTTCATTTTTGATTGATTTTCTATCCCTATATTCAGAAAATCCATGCTGCTCCTGTTGATCCACGAGCGGAGGTAAGAAAATGAGGTTTATACTCATATTCTGATTAGAACAATGTTATCTATACACATTTTTTAAGTATACAATTATGTATACAGATGATGTCTTCTCATGTGATTAAGTGTTATTTATCTTTAATTTAAAATTATTCAATCACATATGGTACATCATCTGTGTATGCAATTGTGTATTGAAAAGTAGATAGGAGGGTGAATATGAATTGAATCAAGTTGAGTTTGAACACTTTTTGACTCGAGTTCAGCTCAAATGAAAGATAGTGCGACTCGAGTTCATCAAGCCAACATTAAGCGTGATTCAAGTTCAATTCAAACGAAAATAATTCAATTCGAATTTGGTTTGAATTTATAGTTTAAATTCATAGCTCGAGTATGTGACTTAGATTTATAGTTTGAAGTCACAATTTATTGACAAAACGACGTCGTTTAATTACAACTTAATATAATTCAAATTAAATTACAACTTAAATTCAAATTGAATCAACTCATTTATTTAGTTTATGAGTCAAACTATGTAGAACTCTTTCTAGTGTAAATTTTGTTTGATTTTAAAATGAGTTGAATTTTCTTATTGAAACTCAATTTAAATTAAAATTAAATGAATTTGAACTAAAGTAAATCGATCTGAACCAACTTTTGAGCTTGCTACACTAAGTATGTGCTCATAACTTCATTGTTCTGTTTAAGATTCTGAACTTTAAAGCCGGGACGATTTCATGAACCGTCCCTGAGGCTCCTTTCTCACCCCCCTTTATAATTTGAATGAGCAGATTCGAAGGCAATCAACGTGGGAACTTGAAATGTTTAAAAAACGGTGGAAGAAAGCCGTCGAAGACGACAAAGCCTGGGTCGATCCGTTTCAAAGAAGCGGCAGACACAGAACAGAAAGTCTTAAAGATGAATGAGTTGATCTAGTTTGGGCTCATCTTCATCGTCAATACATGTAATTTAGATTTTGTAGCTTGGCTTCGATACTTGATAATTATTTAATTTCTTTCAATATCATATTTTTCTTCTCGCATTTCACATTTTGCTCTAGCCCTTTTCCAATTCCATTTTTTAATCATCTGATTGAGTATATTAATTCCCTGTGTTTTTGGTGTAATATGAATAAATGCATGAGTAATTGGGTATGAATTGTAAATTACATTTTTTCGCTCCAAAACACTATTCTACCCCATGGCATAAAAGAAATTTCCCGCCGAACCAATGGAAGAAAGTTGTAGTAGAATATCGCTATGTTAAATTACAAATTTATCATTAATTATTTTCTTTTCAAAATTATTATTTAAACCCAAATTAATAAAAATTTCAAATAAACCCTTAAATATCATATTTATTTAAAACCCTATTTTTCTCTTTTCATTTCACATTTACTCTCTTTTCCTTTAGAGACAACCAAATCGTAGTTGTTATTCTCAGTTTTCAAGACACATCCATGATGCTTATGCGACTTCCAAATTCATTCCTAATGTTGATATCTTCATTTTCAACTCTTTATTATGATATTATAGCTACTTTCAACTCATTTGGCTAATGAAACCTTCGATTACTGAAGTTCAAAATTAATAATGCCATTCTATGATCTCCTTTCACAATATGGCTTGACCTCTCTCTATTCTTTACCATGCCTCAAACTGACATGTCTTATCATTCTTAATAGCCTTTATTTTATGGTTTGATTGATGACAATAACGATAGTAAAATTTAGTGACAACTTTTTTTTAGATACTTAAAAAAAAGTTTTCAAAAACATAAAAAATGTTAAAATGTCATATTTAAAATGTTAATGTTAAATCTTTAAAAAGTGTTATTTTCAATTTTTTTTCTAAATTTATAGGTGATTAAATTACGTATTTTGTCCCTATCTTTTCTAGGGGAAAAAAAAAATTCTTTATGCTATTGAAGGTTGAAAAGGTTTTTGGGCCGTATCTTGGGGGGACATGTGATTTATTCTAATACAAATGCCATCCGAGTTCGACAAATTTAAAGCTCTGAGTCTCAGTTTATTTGATTGCAAATCAGACAAAAGAGACCATTGACTGTGCATCAGATATTTAATTGTTTAATATCTTGTTTCTGTACCATATTTAGAGAATATAAATATTAATTAGATTATCTTTTTATGGTGGGGATTTTTGTTATCTGATTATATGATTTTTTATATATAGTTTGAATATATAGATAATATATTATTATATTTTTAATTCAAAATTATTTAATCACATAATATCATATTATGTATAAACTCAAATTATATATAAAAATGTGTATGCATAACTTTATTAAAAAAGAATCCAAATGACTATTTCTCATCTAAGGTTTGATGTAAATGTAACTTTTTATCCACTAACTATTGAAAATTTAAATATTTATTCATTTATTAAATTTTATTGTTACTGTAAGAGGTAAAATTTATTTAACAAAAATATTTAAAAAAACTAAAAATTTATCACATTTTCACCCCTAGGTTTAAAAACTAACAAATTTCCCTTACCCAAAATTTGAAAAACTTTATCTCCCCCTAAAGTTTTTCTAGATGTTGGTGCCATTCTCTTTCCCTCCCAACTTCTCTCTCAGTGACACTTTATTTTCGACTACCATTGTTCGACAAAGATGAATTGGTTATCTTCAAACGAAGATGCGATTCATTTTCATCTTCGACAAAGACGACGCATTGTCATCTTTTAAGATACAAGGACGATGTATTGTCTTCATCTGAAAACAAAATTATTTTTATCAAAGATGAAGACAAATTATCATATTCATAAAAAGACAAAAGAATATCTTCGTCTCCAACTCTCATTGGTCAAGGTTAACCAAGAATAGAAGAGGGTTGACGAAGAAGGAGAGAGAACGTTGTTGTGCCATAGCCTTTGGGCACCACCAACATCCTAGAAAAATTTTAGGGGTAAAAGTTGATTTTTCAAACCTTGGATAAAGAGAAAATTTGTTAGTTTTTAAACTTGGAGGTGAAAATGTGTAAATTTTTATAAATGATAATTTTACTTTTGATAATAACAATAAAATTTAACAGATAAATAAATATTTAAAATTTTGATAATTAATGAATAAAAAATTAGATTTGCACCAAATCTTGGATAGAAAATGGTCATTTGGCCCTAAAAAAAAAAAACACACTATGTTAAAGTAACTTATTATGTGATTACATCACAATAATTGACTACATGATACATAGAACTTTCATAATATAAAAAAAGGAACATAAGAATATTTTTAATACATTATATCATATTTTTTTAATATATATTTATAATTTTATATATAAATAATAATATATTATTATAATTTTATATATAAATAATAATATATTATTATATAATTAAATATTATTTTATTTTAAATTATTTAATTATATAAAATATATCATTATTTATATATAAAATTACGTAATTAATATTTGTTTAAATTAATAAAAAAAGAAAACATCTTTTTACATCAAAGTCAGTTAAAAACACAAGAATTTTCATAATACTAAAATTCTAACCCCCAATTCTACGCCAATATCAGCTCTTAAATAATTCAAAATCAAATATTTGACTAATAGTAATTATCGATTTACCATAATACCCTTCATGTCGTTTATGTACTCCCTTCAAATCGACATTCCGATTTTCAAAACGCGCATAAGTTTTACCATTCACAATTCCAACCACTTCATCTTGTAAACTAAAACGAAAAAAAAAAAAAAAAAAAAGCTTTCAGTTTTCTCCTCATCCAAACAGTAAGGCCTTTCAAATTCCTTGCTCAAGAAGCTTTTATTTATTTTTTTCCCCATAGTTATGTATTTTTGTTTTTAGTTAATTCTTATCTTCCTATAAAAGGGTGTGCTAACTTCTTTTCAGTTCAATCTGTCTCTGAAGACTGAAAGAAAAAAAAAACCGCTTGTGATGGCCGGACGTTACGATAGCAATCCTTTCGATGAAGAAGAAGTGAATCCTTTCGCTGTAAGCTTCGTATTCTTTTATGTATCTTTTGACTTTTTATTTCAATTTGAAGCTAGTATTTCATTATTTTTTTAGATTTTGTAAGTTTAGGGTTTTTGTTGCTGGTGATTGGTTGATTTTGTAATTGGTAAAGGTAGTGAAGTGGTTTGGTTGGTTTGAATTATTAGATCCGGTTTGTTTGTGCTGGGTGTTATGTGTGGAGCCAACGTTAGAGTGAATTAATGAATTTTAAGGTCATGTTAGTGGGTAAGTGTAGTTGGGCTATGTGTTGTTGAATTGGATCTGTTGATTTCTTTGGGGAATAAGTACTGAGCTTAGCGTCCTTTCTGGAGGGTTTTGTAATAGTGTGAAATGGTTCTGAATTGATAGTTTTTGAAAGTGGGCACAAGTTTTTCTTTGTAGTTTCTAGAGGCCTTTCATTACCACAGTTGGAGGCTTGATGAATCTGTTGTTTGATTTTTGGTTTTTGTAATTTAATTTTCATACTCCTAGCTGTTATCTTATTTTCTGTTTATGGGTTTGCTTGGTTTTAAGTCTTGAATTTTTTTATCTTTGTAAGAGCTTATCATGTCAGGAAGTTATTGAAAAGGTGTTTCTAAATTGGGAAGCTTTCATATCTATTGTGATTGAGATTTTGCTTTATAAAGCCATGTCCATTGAGAGATTGTATACCGTTCAACAAGTTAATATGATTTCATGTTCTGTAAATCTTCTTTTCTTTTAATTAGCACACATATTGGTTGTTTGGATAGATGAGAGAAAATAATATATACATGACAGGAATAAATTTACTTGTTTTATGGTACCATGTTGTATTCTAAAAGTTTCTATGGTGATGATATATATGAGACTTAAAATAAATGTGCTTAGTTAATTATAGACAGAAGCTGACTATGTGCAGTTATATGAATTATATTCAGACAGAGTTCAATGAGGGAAAAAGTTAAATTACATGGTGTACTTGCACGTTCGACTAACAGATGTCCATGTAATGTTGTTTCTGATGTTGGTAGAATAGTGATGTGATATGCATGTGAATGCTTGGCTATATTAGTTACTTAAAGATGCCTTACTTTAAATAAATTATTTTGGTGTTAAAAGAAGTATGTAGTTTTATTTTGGCAAATAAAATATGGATGCTCCTCATTAATTTCATTTTACTACCAGGACCCAGCTGTTAGGGGGAAAGCATCGGGCCAGTCAAAGTTTGGGGGAGGTGCATTTTTTACAACTGTAAGAAAATTTTTTCCCATGTATTTCTCATCGATTTTTCCCCCTTGAGTGATTATCTATGTGCCAGTGGAATTAGGACATTATTGATATCAATATAATTAGGAGAAATTGTCTGTGTTCTGTGTGTGTCCATGTGCTCCCTTGTTTTTTGTGGCGAATAAGAGAACTATTCATATTATTTGAATATCTTTTCTCATGCCATTTTCAGTCTCTCCTCCCATTCTAATGTCATTTGGTATTTGGTATTTGAGCTATTTCTTGTTCCAATTCTGCTAAATTTTCAGAATTCTGGAAGTGTTCCACCTGCAGCAAATTCAAGGCTTTCACCCCTGCCTCCTGAACCGGCTGGTTTCAATTATGATCGGGATGTACCAGTTGACATTCCTCTTGGTTCAGCTACTGTGAGACCTAATTTTCAGACTGTGGAAATGAGTTCATATTTTCTGTAATGAGCTATTATTAATCTTGATGTCAATACCTCTAATAGTCTATTTTAAATGTAGGACTTGAAGAAGAAAGAGAAGGAACTTCAAGCTAAAGAGGCTGAGTTAAAAAGACGGGAGCAGGTATTTGTTATTGGTGGAATTTTAAATATTGTATTCTGATATATATGATTGACTCATGGTGCTACAAAGTGAAATTGTTATTTTTTAATTTTGGGTCAAGCATACTATAAAGTCATGGGTGGCAGTTGTGGTCCCCCAAGTTTTTATTGAATCCATTATTTTAGTCATCTTTTCCCCCTTTTTGTTTATAAAACCCATGAATCTGTAGAGAGTCTGAATACCCATTAGATAATCTAACAATTTTCTTTTTTGAAACACCATGTTTTCTTTGAATGTCAGGAAATACATTATGGATATAATTTACATCTAGATGGTATACTTATTCTGACAATGGATAAACACATTTTAGGGGTCCCACATTGGAGATTTGTCAAACAGGCAATTGTATGCGCATGTGATTCTTTTGCTGCACAATTAATGTGTTTGTTATATAAACTAAATAAAGTCATTGTTGAGCCTACTCTGTCATATCAACCAAAGCTGACCACTATATGCTATAAATATAGTATCTAAAGTGTGCAATGCATTTCCTTGGTAATATTGGAGTGAACTGGTACTAAAATGGAAAGAATCTTTTGGATTTAGGGATAAAGTAATATGTTCTCACGAGATTCTTAACTACGCCTTAATGCGACCAAATGTTGTTGCTACATTAAACACCTTTTCTTCTTTATTGTGTCAACAGTAACAACCTCTGTTAAGTCTCAGGCCATGATGCTCTGTTTTATTATTTCTATCCATGTCTCTTTGGCCTAACATGTTAACACCTAAATGTTGTCCAAAGGTGTTGCAATACTGTCAAACTGATTGTGTTACTTTTATACTAGTACTGATTCATCATCTAGTTGAGCTGGTGCAACTAGAATTCCCCTAATCTCTGTTTTTGTTATTTTGCAGGAGGTAAGACGGAAAGAAGAAGCTGCAGCACGAGGTAATTTGATTTGATTGTTTATATTCTGATAACCTAATGACATGTAGGCTTCCCACTGGTTTTTGAATGGGATATTTCCTACCCCATTGAGATCTGAAATGTCAGTTGGTTCTGCTGTCCTTTGGTAAAAGCCAATCTGTTTTTTATTGTGACTGTTTAAACACCAAAAAATTTGACTTATCAGTATAGAGGTCAATTGATATATCATTACCCATACCATTTGTTTCCTATCAATAAATCACTATATAATCACCCTATGTCAGGGGTAAACTATAATGCTTCCAAGTTGGCTCTTGATTTGCTGTGTCAAATGTCATGGACGTCTTTTTTTAAAGATTAATCATCTTCTTAGTTCTGCATGTAATCATAACTTTCCTTTCTCCTTTCTGTTATGCAGCCGGAATTGTACTTGAGGAGAAAAATTGGCCACCAGTTTTCCCAATTATTCATCATGATATTGCAAATGAAATACCAATCCATCTACAAAGGTTGCAGTATGTCGCATTTGCTACATTTTTAGGTATGTCAATTTTTTGCTGGCATTTGTGGATAGAAAAAGTGATTCCAAATATTTTCAGGGTGTATGTGTGAACCTGGTGCATGTTCTGTAAAATATTGAATTTGTTGTATGATTAATTGCATTGATTGTTCTGTTGTAGTGTGACCGTCAAAGATTCTCTTTTCATAGAAATATGCTTTATGTTGTGGAAGATGGCCCTTGTTCAGTGATAATTATTATTATTTTTTATGTAGGATTGGTTCTGTGTCTTTTCTGGAATGTCATAGCTGTTACTACAGCATGGATCAAAGGCGAAGGTTAGCTTACTTTCATGACCCAGTGTGAAGCTTCCCGAGGATAAAATTCTTTTTTCTAAAGCATGGATTTTGCCTCTTTTATTTTTAATTTTTTTTGTAGGGGTAAAAATATGGTTCCTTGCCATTATTTACTTCATAGCTGGGGTTCCTGGTGCCTATGTGCTGTGGTATCGTCCTCTGTATCGTGCTTTTAGGTACGTGAAATTTTTTTCCCTCAAGTTTTCATTTGTTTTCTATTCTAAAAATAAGTCCCATGTCCCAATTTGTGTTGCTTAGCCTACAAAGCAAAGTCTGTTTGTGAAGCTCAGAAATCATGTTGGATTCTTACAAAGAAGTACTGTATGCTTAGTTGGGATCATGGGAGTGGCAACTGCCATAATATTGTTTCTAATATTATGTAATCATTGTGTTCTGTCTTTGCTGTTGGCTTGTCACTTTCACTAAAAAATGGTTAAAATGTTTATTCTGTTTAAATGGCTTTATCTTCTGTGCTAGAATATTGGTATATATTTTAGTTGGAATGGCAATAGGTGAACCGTGCATACTGTCTCAACCTGAAATGAATGGGCAATGGACTTAAAATGCCAATAATTTGAACTTGTATAGTTGTTGATAAACTTGCTCTTACGTTAATTCTCTCTGATATTTGCTGATGTGTTCACATTATGCACCTTCTGCAGGAATGAAAGTGCTTTGAAGTTTGGATGGTTTTTCCTGTTTTATTTGGTAATTTCGTTTGTACCACTAATTATAGTTCCGCCTAGCGACTAGCAAGTGGAAGTTGCCTAATTATTTTTTTCCCTGCTCTCAGCTCCACATTGGCTTTTGCATAGTTGCTGCAGTTGCTCCTCCTATATTTTTCAAAGGAAAATCTCTCACGTAAGTTACTCTTTAGTGCTTGAGGGTGTTGTCAAAACCTAAAATGAGTTACAATCTTCATTATATGAACGAGGTTCTCTATTTACGGATGATGATTTTCTTACTGGATGGAACAGGGGTATTCTGGCTGCAATAGATGTTCTAGGCGACCATGCTTTGGTTGGGGTGAGAGTCTTTAGCCTAGATTTATATTTTCAGATAAGCTAACTGATATGAATTGGAAATAACAAGTTTCTTCCCTCTACTATTTATCTGTTTACCAAATCTATAGAATGTGGCTATGAACATGATAATGTACAGAATAGTGCTTACATAGCTGAGGGTTAATTATATAATTTTTTTTTTCTCATATAGATATTCTACTTCGTTGGATTTGGATTATTCGTCATTGAAACACTGGTCAGCATTTCAGTCCTTCAGGTCCGTTTGTAGCTTAATTCCTCCTTAGCCTAGTTCTGGTAAAACTCACGCTATGTGCAGTGCACACATATATTTAGCTTGTTTAGCATCTGTATTTTTTTGTAATTTGCAGCAAGTATACTTGTATTTCCGTGGAAGTGGTAAAGCTGCTGAGATGAAACGTGAGGCTGCACGAGGAGCAATGAGGGCTGCTCTATGATAATACACCCAGAAGGGTAACGCATCGATAATCTCATCTGTGGATTTAGGTTGTACATGCCGTTAGCCATGGATAGTATGAAGATTTGGTGATTGCTTGAGTCCGGCTTTTGTTACTCCTGTATTCTTAAAAACTTTTATTTTGAGTGCAACTTTTTTGTATATGTTGTGCACTGGAGGCATTTATTAACACGAGGCTTTGTTGAGATTCACTATTATAAGTCCCATATGAGTTCCATCTTTATTTTGAGAGCTTTATTTGATAATTCTTATATTTATAATTTTATTTTTTAAAATGGAAACATGTCCTTGCTGATATAATGTTCAGGTTTTGGCGAATTGTTAACAGACCCCTAATTAATTATTCTGATGGTTTATTGAATAACAAACAAAGCAGTGGACTCGCCATCTTCAAAAATGAATAAAATTGCGTGAATAAATAAATTATGTAAATTTATTTATACATATTAAGATAGTAATTTGTGATTGGTTGAAATGATTATTTATTTATTTTTATTTTAAAATTACTCTATTAAAATTTAGACAATTTGAATGGATAAATGCTACCCGTTACTCTTCATAAATAGAGTCATATTAGGCATGTAAGGTTATTAATTTATTTATATATTATCATCTCATTTTGTAATAATATATTAGTAAGATTTATTTGTTTATACAAATAATAATATATGTTATCACCCTCTTTGTATTAATATGTTAATAAAATTTGTATGTACACATAACTTTGTTTTTGTTTTATACTTAGAGAATGTCCCGTGATAATATAATTATATATCAACTTTTAAATTGGTTAAATGTAAAATAAATAAATAAATAAATAAATAAAAATATATTCAATAAAACTATATGTATAAATAATAAATATAATTATATATACAAACGATAACATATCATGAAACAATACATAATTATATGGTAACATGTAACTATTTGTGTGTAAAATTATTATAATTATTATGTATATAATACTATTTAAATATATTATCAAATTGAGAGACATACCAGAGTGGTTTTCCGACAAAGCTATCTACTATCTTCCATCATTTCTTTCTCTCTATCAAAAATGCATTTCAACAAAACACCCTTTAACCTCCATAATTATTCACAAAATTCTTCAAAAGACTTTGTGCTTAAAATCCTTAGATTGGAATCTTTGAACTTTCCAAACATTAAATTTACCCCATTTCATCATCTTAGACTTAGCAACTATTTCCTTCATGATCAAACATGGGCTCTCTCATTTTTATTCATCTCTACATATATAATTATATCATATTATAAAGATAATAAATACCTTCAACCATAGATCCACGACCTAGAGAAAAAGAGAGGGTTACAGGATAACCCATAAAACATAACATAATATAGTTTATAATATATATATATATATATATATATATATATATATAATATATAATAAAAGTGATGCATATAATATGCATTCATAAAGCCACTAGTAGTATTTCTAGAAACTATAGCTAAGACCACCACTCTTTGCTCAGCAATAAGCAATGCATTTCTTCTTACAGTCCGTGGTGCACCCGCCGCCGCCACCTCCGCCTCCGTACCCCTTTCCAGATCGGCTGTACGACGTAAAACACTTTGATGGACACGTCAGCTTCTTCATGTAACATGGACCCTTCACTTTACACACCACACTGGTCCTAATGGCACCATTCTTTGAGTGCCCTCCGTTCGGATCTCCATAGCCGGCACCATACCCGCCGCCAAATATCCCATTTCCAAACCCAGGTATGCTGAAGCCAGATCCAGGGGGTAATATCCCACCTAGCCCACCGTCGTTTCCACCACCTTTGTTGTTTTGGGAGCGCTTGGGTGGAGCTGAAAACGGGTCGGATGATCCAGGTCGGGTTGCCATGCAAAGTGAAGTGGTGATGAGCAAAATGGCTAAGAGAAAGGTAGTTTTGGAGCTCATTGTTGAATGTGAAATTCTGGATGAAATTCTGGATTTTGATAAGCAGAAAGTAGAAAGTGTTAAGTTTATGAATGCAATTTATAAAGAAAGAAATGAAAGAGAGGACAGATAAGAGAGGGCCACAATGAATGTAGGGTAGGTTGGATGCAATAAAGGCCCTATCTTTCGAGAAAATTTATCTCAATCCAGCTTTGAGAGTCAAACTAAATACTCAAATAATAATGTATTATAATATGATTGAATATTATTTTATTTTTAATTAAAAATTATTTAAATATATAATAATATATTATCTATATACCCAATTAAATATATAAAACCAAAATACTTATAATTTATATAGTTGTATGCATAGTAATGATAGTGAAATGTTTGGTGTTGGTGACTTTAAGAAAGCATTAAATTTAAGTTTGGGATTAGGAATTTGGACCATTTGTTAGTCCAATGGCAAGTTCTTCCTCTATTCTAGGATCCGAATTTATATGGTAATTGATTTGAGAACATCTTCTTGACTAAAACATGATAAGCGAATTGAATATAGTAAAAATACCAAATTGGAATCTCAATTTTGTACTTATAAAACATTATCCATTCCATTTTCGGTATATATTTATATGTATCATCACATGATTGAATATTTTTGAATTAAAGATAAAGTAATACCCAATTATATGATAACATATATAAATTTATATATCTAAAATAAATATCTAATTTTTTAAATATCATGATTATATTATTCAGTAGAATAAGTAGCAATGAAGTCAAAGATAGATATTTATTAATGAAATAGAAGTGTAAAAGGAAATTGGAAATAGAAGGCATTGTCGTTTTTGAAGGAAAATCAGAGGGTTAAGAGTGGAGGAGAAGATGAAGGCATAAATGTTCCAACCTCCCAACGGCGAGCTCATTAATGTGATTTCTGGGTCAAAATTATTATGCACATCTACATTAATTCTGACACCACCAAGTTCTTCTGATGCTTCTGAAGTCCAAACCAAACCAAACTCCAAATAATTAAATTAATAGCAATAATAAAAATATTAAACAATAAAATAGTAGGTTTTCATATATAAAAAATATAGATTTAAATATTTTTTTTAGTAATATATTAAAATTAAAAATTTAACTTATTAAAACGAATAATTATAAAATCAAAAATTTATCTGATCTAATATAATTAACTTAATACTAAAAAAAGCCTAATTTAAATAAAATTTCTGGATTAAAAAAATATTAGATAATTATATCTACCTCATTTTAATGAGTTAAATGCCACTTGCTTCGTACTTGTAAGACTTTTCAGGTTAAACGAATCTAGATGGCTTCCAGAGTGGTGCTGCCTTCATACAAGCATCCACAAAAACCCTATAATTTTATTATAAGTAATATATATATATATATATATATATATATATATATATATATATATATATGCACACACGCGCGTGCGCACACACACACTCACATGGGAGAACAATTATTTCCCACATGAAAAAGTAAAAAAACCATAAATTCCCACCTTTCATCAATTATTTCCCACATGAAAAAATAAAAAACTATAAATTCCCGCCTTTCATTAAATTTTACTTGTAAATTTTATCTTATTTTAAGATAAAAATAACAAAAATATAAATAATGTTTGTTATTGCTGATTACCAATTTATTATCATTCTATAATAAAATCACAAAATATATATATATATATTTTTACCTCTCTATTAGAGTTCACCACTCGCAGTCATTCCACTTTCACCATGAATCCATAGCAAACAAAAATCAAATCAATATTGATTTCTTCTTTCTCTTCACACCCCACCATTTTAAAATCTTTCATTCTTCTTCCTCTTCACACCCCACCATTTTAAAATCTTTCTTTCTTCTTCCTCTTCATCCCACTCCATCCCAAAATCACATGTTGCCACATCCATTGTCATTGTTACGTTGCAATTCGATACCTATAATCTCTTTTTTGTTGACTCTTTTTCATTATCATTGTATATGTTTTCTTTTACATCTATATCTCACTCTCCCTCTTTAGATGCCGTCTGCGATTTAATAAATTTTCTTTTAGACTATTTGTTTTAATTGATAATTGAAACTGATTTTTCTCTTTGATTGACTGTTTAACTAGATATTTCTCCGTACATAAATCTTCATTCAATGCTTAGCAAGATTTGAAAACGTCCAAGTAACATTAAGTCAAACTGTTTTAATAAAACTTAATTGCTACGAGGCAGCCAAAATCTGAGACAATGAGTTTCACTTAACTCTTGCAAATCACAATCAAAAGATCTCCATTAACAGTATGGCAAGGACAAGGGAACCAACCTGTTCCGCAACTTGTTGTCAAGAGAACCCATCAAAATTTAAAGGAAAGGACCGACCATTAATTAATTCCATCCATGAAACTTAGGCCAAAAGAGTTATTCCCACCCAAGGCTTGGTGAAATCCCAAACTCACACTTGTTATATTTTAAAAACTTAAATATATATTATTTTACTAAAATTTATTGTTAGATAAAGAGTAAAATTTTTATTTAGTTAAAAATATTTAAAAAAAATAAAAATTTACCATATCCCTCTTTTTATGTTTAAAAATCTAATAATTTTTTTTTTATGTAAAGTTTAAAAAATGATTATTTATCTCTTAGGAATTTTTTTTTCACTAGGGATGACACATTTTTACTATTAATTTTAATAGTAAATTTTAATATAGCAGTAAATATTTAAATTATTAAAAATTATGGGTGTGAATTGTGATTTCACCAGACCTTGGGTGGGAAAAGGACTTTTGACCGTGAAATAAACTTATATATGGATTTATTCATGACGTATGCTTCCTTGCTGGCAAAACTTTAAGTTCAAGACCTAGCCAGCCACCTTTTTCAGGATTTTGTCAGACAACATTTTATCACAATATAGTCAAGGCTCTTTACTAAGTTTAGGTGGGGATATTTATGCAAGTTCAGAGAAACATGTGGCATCATATTGATAGTGATAAATTTACATTAATTATTATAAAATTGATTTTTTTTAATAATTAATTGAAAACATTACTAGAAGGTGTTAAAGAATATACGCCTAATTACACAGAATGGTTGTGTTTCTGTTGGTTAGTTTGCAGCAAACTTTTTAATGAGTCCAGTTCCACAACCTAACTAGTTACTAAATTCATGATTCAATGGACAAAAACTGTACCTCCGCACCACAAGTTTTAAAACCCTATCCAATTTCGTTAAATAAGTAAATTTCAAAATACAATGATTATATCTATAACTACTGTATTAAATAATTTACGGTTTCGCTTTTGTTATATCATTTCATTATTCAGTTTCAAATTGATCACAAAGAGGTCATTTCGCTTCATCACGTAAGCTATCCTTTGGGGTCTTTGGACCATTATTTTAATTTGATCAATCCTCTCTTTACTAAAATCGGAAAGGTTTTGAGCTTATTCTATCCCAAGTTAACTAATAATTAGATACTCAATTATATGATGATATATCATCTATGTATTTAAAAGTGTGTGTACATAACATTGCTAAAAAAACCTACTGATTTTGCATGCACTGAAGCCTATCCTTCCCAACCATCAACATTCATTATAATAGAAAAGTGGTTTGTTCTTATTGGTGTTTATAGACTAGAGGAGTCCCAGCTAGCATCAACAGCACTGATGATTTTTTCATGAAGTTTGGCACCAGCACAAGCAATTATACCTCTATCAAGCCCCTCTACATATATGCCCCTTGAGAAGTCCAGTGGATGTCCTCCAGCATCAGTTACCACACCTCCAGCTTCTTCAATGATAACAACACCAGCTGCATGATCCCATATCTTCTCCTTGTATCCACACCTTGCAAACTTCATAAATATTTCAGCATCCCCACGAGCTATGGCTGCATACTTCACCATGCTGTACACACGCAATGGTTGCTTCCTGCAGCCGATAAATTTACATATTAGTAAAACAATGAAAAAGGGAATGGTGAACAATGCCATAGTACCACAAATTCTTGGAAGGAGACTAAAGGAAAAATGGTATGCACCTAAGACCAACACTGTGAGCTAGTCCTGCTGTGAAGGAGTGACTTGAATTTGACTTCTCAACCGGTTCACAGAAAGTTGCCAATGCTGGATTCTCAATGGAGGAAACTTTAACTGGCCTTGCAGAGTTTAGCAACACTAGCTTCTTATTTCCTAGGATCAAAGGCTGAATCCAAGCCCCTCCACTACCTCTCCTAGCATACATTACACAACCTTTGTCCCACGACTCAGATGTCAGTGGGGTCAATTTAGATATGATTCTGTGATAGCGGTGATGATAACTCAGCCATTCTTTCCTCATTGGGTAGTTAGGGCAGCCAAGAACTCCAACCACAGGTTCTCCATTTTCAATCAATGCTAAAGCAATAGCATATTGATCTCCTCGTACAAACCCCAATGTGCCATCAACAGGATCAAGTGCCCAAAATCTTCCTTCAGGGCCCCCATTTGAGTTGCATCGACTGATTGCTTCAAGCACCTCTGAGGTCCTAAGGGGAATGACTGGACCTTGGAACCCAAATCGGGGTGCTTCAACTAAACAGTTATTCACGGTTTTCACCACTGCTTCTAACAGGCCAGCTGCCTCAGCTGTGGACAGACTTTGGACATCTTCTTCAGCAACAATTGACACATTTTTACTCCCAAATGACTCTGAAAGTAGCCAGCTAACAATCGCTTGAACACTCCAATCTGTTTTCAATTTTCACCAGGTGACCGAGATATCAGCCAAAAATATGATTATTTTGCAAAGTTGTAAGGATAATCAGTTATGCCAAATGAAATATCCAATTTTTAGTGTTCTACGAATAACAAATCACACTTAAACCAACATAAAATCAACGTTCAGATGCTTAAAAATTTAGTATAATAACTTGCAAAGCAACAGAAAATTTGATCCAAGTACATGGTCATTCAGTCATCGCTTTCTCACTTTTTCTTTACATGTTTGTACTTCACAACCTATATTTTATAAATCAGTGATAATCAAATAGATCCTATCCTGATTAATACTATCAAGTAGATAATTCCTCAGTGAGATGGGTTTAAGAACATGATCTGAAACCTTATCAAGCCACGCTAACGGTGTTTTTTGAAAAAAAAAAGAAGATTACAACGAAACTAAATGTGTTAAGCGATAAGTCAGACATGGCTTTAACTTTTCTAAGTAAACAAGTGCATTGATCAGTCTAACAAATGACGCCTGACAACAGAGAGCAAATTCAACAAGTTCTTCCCCTGAAGAAGCTGAGCATGTAGCTCTACTGCGAGCACAAGTACCATGGCATAGTTAAAGAAATAAAAAAGAGAGTGTTGTTCACTGGATAAAGTAGGATGATGTAGCATAAATATCACATAGGTTCTAACATCCAAAATCATATCAGTTAGCAGCAAACAGCTATGTTAAACAAGAATGTCTGATTAGCTCTAATAATGTTGGAACAGTAAACTTGGAGCAATATTTAGCATGTAAACAAAACATGTATTTGTCATAAAAAGATTGATCCAAGTTGAGATGCATGAGCCCAATGATAAAATATCCTCCAATCCAATTCTGGAGAACTCAAATAGCCAAAATGATTGATAGATATGCAGCTCATAACTCGTGACCAGATAGATCTAAACCAATTCTACATGAATAAATGATGCAGCTTACGAGACTGAGTTCTTAGTTTTATCTTAAACTAAATTGCTGTAACCCTCCACATTATGTATGATAGTGTATACTAGAATCTGTACAGAAATTCGAGCCCAACTTAGGCACAGAAGTCCATAGTTCCAGCTTGAAATCCAATGCTTTCTAAATGTTTAGCAGTGAAATGGTTCTACATACATAGAAAGGCAGTTGCGACTACAAGAATATACACATTCTGACATATAGAAATGATGCGTGACAGCATAATTAATGAAAATTGTACATAATCCAGCCATCGATCTATTATCCATGTACAACATCTACCAACAGCCTAACGATATAAACTATTATTCTCAACAAGTGCTTGCAATATTAATAATATCTTCAATGAAAAGCATACGTAAACACTTCAAAAACATTGAAGGAAAAAAACATTTTTCTCCTGTTTCTGGCATTGTATTTCAAACAGCTAAAGTTGGATATATATGGCTGCATAAAAACTGCATTTTACAGGTTTTGCAAATCAAAAAAGTCACGCCATACCTCCATGAACGAGTGGATGGAGTTATCCTCAATATTTTAGATAGATGGGCTGTCTTGCGTTATTGCTCCGGTAGTCAAACAGAGAGATTCAACAGTTCTTCCCACCCAAGGAGAAGAACCAATATTCTTAGCTCAATGTGTTCATTTTAGCCACAAATTATTCAACCTTTATCAATATTGTTAATTCTAGGAATTAATATCCAGTAGAAAGTCAAGAACTGATAGACAATAATAACAATTCAATGAAACAATACTGAACCAACCATAAAGAACAATTCTGAACCAAAACAATGCCATTACACACTGCAACAAGCACAACAACAAATACCCAGTTCAAAACACAACAACTGAAAATAATTGAAACAGGAAACGAATAGTGAGATAAACCTGCAACTGTGACAGGAGAATTATCATCCTTAGAGTGGACCTGATTACTACTCTTAGAAATCAAATTTTCCTGCACTTTTTGACAAAGAAAGCAAGCCATTTGCACAGCTCTCACAGCAACATCCAATTCTTTAGAGTACTTAGCCTCTAAAGACTTGTCAAGACTAAGATTTCCCTGCTGCTGCTCCTCCATAATCGAAGAAGAAACATAATAGTTAGTATCAAACTTGGATAAAGAAACACTGTGGGGTGTTTTGCTTTTGTACTGGGTGTTTCTAGTGATATGTTGGCAATTGAATAAGAAAGAGAAGGTGTGAAACTTTCCATGGTGTGGAGTCAATAATCGTCTTGTTGTTCGGATGAATGGCCGTTGGGTTACAAGACTTGAACAATTCAAAGGCATCTTAATTGACAAGCAAATGAAAATTGGCTCTGTGTTTGTGTGGTTCCCGATGATTGTTGTCGCTGTAACCGTGAAAGGGAATATATTTATACCGAAAGGAAATCCAACACAACAAGGAGTTGGAGTTGGAGTCCATGTTGGTGAAAGCACCTGACCCATTGTTGTCTCTTTCTGTGCTTTCAATTTATTCGAAAGAGAATTTAATTAAAATTTTAAAATATTATTGATAATAAAGAGACTTAAATTTTGTTCAACGTGATGTTCATTTGGCAAGCTCCTGGTTTAAACGTGTAACAATGGCCTTGTTAACTTGGGTTGGGTTGGGCCTCATTCCCCAACATAAAATGCCCCTAATTGCCTTACCCAACACTAGCCTTGGCTTACCATCAAAAACTTTCTTGGTGGGTTAGCTGATTTTCTTTAAAGCCCAAAAGATTTTGTTAAAGCACATTGGCGCTTGATATATAATTATATGATTTGATGTAATTTTATTATAATTTAAAATTATTTAATTATATAATAATATATTGTTTAAATATCTAATCAAATACTCAGTATTAGATAAAATATTTTTATTGTTTTTTAAAGGAATCAAATTTTGATTTCACTTCATATACTTTTTAAAAATCTTGTTTGTCTAAGACCAAAAAACTAAGTTCTTTTTTGTATGAAAATGCAATGATAAATGAAAGAAAATTATTATATTTATAATTTTATATATAAAAAATATATATATATTATCACATGATTATATAATTTTAAATTAAAGATAAAATAATATTCGATTATGTAATAATATATTATTATTTTGGCATATTATTTTATTATAAAGGAAAAATTTTAATTTTTGTTTCTTTCATACCTGAGTACTTGGATTTATTCCAATTGCCTGAATCTTGGAATTTTGTCAACTAAGTGGGTCATTTTGATGTTGAATATGACATTGACCCCATCCGCATCCATTCTTAATAAATATCAAAGACCAATGCCTTTCTCTCTCTCTCTTAATCTCAGCTCTCAAGCAAACATAAAGCCCAGATTCAATGCACTCTAATTTCTCTTTCAAACTCAAGTCTGCAAGTCTTGCAGGCAGTTGGCCAAGACTTATTGGCTACCTAAGATTCTTCCTATTCAAAACCTTAAAAAAGAATTCCCCCGTGTGAGCAATAAAATTATTATATCATACTTTAGCACCATTGTCAAAAAAGTAGAGCATCTCCATCTAGTCCTTATCTTCTTCTTCACTTAATCAATTTAAATCAGTGAATTATTAAGTGACACATGGCTTTCAGCAAGGGCAAATTATCATGTCAATCTTTATATAAAGCGACTTGTCTTAAAACTTTTAAAGTCCTACAAAGCAAACACCAACTCGTTGGACACTCTCTGTCGCACTCACTCTGTTTCTTTCTTTCTTGTGATTCCTCAAACAGATTCTGAAAATGGCAAGTAGAAGGAATACTGTGATGAACAATGGCGGTGTTAATTCCTCCCGGAGATTTTCTTCAGGGCGTTTGATTCCAAAGAGGGGTCAAGTTAAGATGGGGATTGTGTTGGGGTTGGCTCACTCTTTTGCTTCCATCTTCTCTCTCAATAGCAGATGTAAAAGTACCAGGCTTTCCCAGTAATTAAACCCAGAAGAATAAATTTTGATACCAGTGAGGGAGATGGTGAATTGGAGGGTACTTTTGTTCTTCTGGAGGGAAGAAGATCCATGAAACTTGGAATTTTTTGTTGTTTATGTAATGTTTAGAGTGTAACTTCTAGTGTTTGTACATAGGAAAATTTGAAACTTAGTGCAATCAATTCGGCATTACTCTTGTTTAGTATCTCATCGATGTCTGCTAGTATTTATATCGAATTCATATGTAGAATGGGCAATCTCCAATGATGTTTGGGTTTAAGAGAAATATTAATCGGAAAACAGCAACTGGGGAAGTGTAAAAATTAAAATGAATTACTAAATGACAACTCAAGAGTCGCTGGAGTGGTGTGAAAGTTGGGATTGTCAAAAAGAGGTAATGGGTATAAGATTTAGTAATTAACTTAATTAGTATTATAGTTATAAGATCAATTACAAAAGTTGGGATTTAACCTATACAATATATTTGTTACAACTGTAAAAAAAAAATTATTCAAAAAGGGTTTTTCAAAAAAAAAGAAAAGAAAACTGCCAAGATAAAGAATAAAAATACCATAACCAGATGACATAGACGCTGATGTTGTCCTGTATCAACCACTATAGCCCAAGGGTGGGCATCTCTCGGCAGCCGGGTAGCATAGGAAACTCTATGTATTTAAAAAAGAATGTTGAACAAGTGGGCATAAAAAAGAAAGAAGCCATGGGAATGCATGAGCAAAGGGATGGAAAGGCTGGTGTTTTATTAAAATTGACAATGAAAAGTTGAAGCGGTGGGGGGCTATTCCTTTATAAACAATCTAACTAAAACATTACATGAAGAATCTATTCCCTCCTTGACATAATCTCAGCACATAAAAACCTTATAAAACAAAAGAGGTTCATTCATGGAACAAACTTTTCAGTAGGGGTGTTCAAAATTATTCAATAATCCAATCTAACCAATTTTTGAACTAAAAATTGAATTGAAAAATAGATTATTTGAAAAATTGGTTTGGATAACGATTCAAAAAAATAGAAAACCCGTTTTTTCAGTTCAATTATCAGTTTATCTAATTTTCAAAATTAGTTAACTAAATCGAATTGATTTTTAAAAATTTGAATAAAATAACAATAAAATATTGAACATACTTTTTAAAAAAATTAGGAAAAAATAAAATATGATAACTTTTTTAAAATTTAGTTCAACAACTAATTAATAAAAAATTCTACTCGATTTAAAATCAGTTAATTTTTAAATCAATTCGATTTCATTCATAAGTTTTTTTAAACTAAAAATTTAGCTTAATTTAATTCAAAAAATTGGTAAATTGGTTCGATCTCCAACTTATCGAGTACATTGAATCAACCCATAATATTCATTGAATCCTACAACAGATCTATTCAACAAAATCTTCCAAGTATAAACCTCCCATCCATATCTATTTAAGATATTATAAACCACATTTTCCATTTTCCTTTAAAACCATATTTTTTAACATTAATAAATCAACAAAATCAATGGATCTCCCACAACATATTCGAAATAATCAGCCACCTGGAACTAAATTTGAATACAGCTCCCTAATCATGAAGAAACAGATTAAGCCACACATTAGTATTAATCATTTTCTTTAAAGAAATTGCAGCGTGATTTTTATGCCAAATTCAAACTCAAATGACTAATTTGTCCTTTACTTATATTGATTTGTTGAAAACCTAACCCATTCTTTTGATCATGGAAATCAACTGATAAATTTTTTTATTTTTATTTTAAAACTTTAGATAGAATAAAAGATTTTGTAATGTAAAAATTTTTAAGTATTGATTTAATAATATTATTGAAACTAAATAACATTAATTAAAGGTGCTTTTTTATCCTATTTCTGTCCGAGGATATAAATATAACAATAATGTTACTAACAACTAAAATAAATAATATTATTTTATTAATAAATTATATATATACATATTTAATATATAATTACATATATAAATAATATATAATTAAAATAAAATAATATTTAATCACAATAATATATTATTTATACATTAAAAATATATATTAAAAATACACTTGCCCTTTTGATACAACAGTAAAGACCCATATGTTAGGCCCAACAACTACAAGATTATAAAACATATGAATTATTGTTTTAAAAATCGAATCAAATTGACACTGATTGAATCGAAAACCAGTCTTATGTTCGATCTGAATAACATTAAAAACTGACTTACTTGTTAATTCAGTCAAATCCGATGAACTGATCAAAACTGACAAAACCGGATTTAACCAAAATTTAAGGTATTTTTAAAATTTTTAATTATTTTTAAGTAATTTAATTATTTTATATTAGACTACATTAATATTTAAAAGTCTGTAAGGAAAATATAAAATCGAAAATAAAATTAAAAAGAAGAAAAAAGACATCTCATATATATTGAAATATCATATATAAATTATAACTTACAAAATTATATTTTTTTTCCTGTATCATGAGATAAAGAGATTTTTTTCATTTAATTGTTTTATTAAAATCAAGTGAGTAATTATCATCACTTAGAAATGATATGTTTTAATAATCATAAGTCTGATTATCTTGATTGATCTTTTTATAAATTTTTAAATAAAATTTATTGATTACTTTGATATTATTTAAAAAATTAAATTAAATTTAATAATAAATTAAACTGATCAATTATCAATTGAATCACAAATTAGTGAAATAACTAATTCGATCATCGATTTGTTTTTAAAAACATTGATACGAACACAACTAAGCTCGGGAGTGGAATCTCAAGGTCAAAATCGTCAACTCTCGTCAAACAAACAGCCTACAAAATTAGTGATATATTCCACTGCAATTACCATTTTAACCATAACTCGTTTCATAAAACAATCCATCAACTCTCTCGAGCAACGCAGAAAGCTTTCAGAAAACGAATTCGGCAACTCTCTCTCTCTCACTCTTTCTGATTATTGAAAAAGGCAGGCTTAAGAGTTACAACGAAGACATGGCTGGTGCAAGAAGTGCTATAATTAACGGTGGAAATTTCCCTCAAAGGTTATCTAGTGGCCGTCCAATCCCCAAGAGGGGTCAAGTAAAGGTGGCAATTCTGGTGGGTTTAGCTCACTCACTGGCTTCAATCTTCTCCCACACCAGTCGCCGATTATGACAGTTAACTTTAGATTTTGTTGAGTAGTTGAATCTTGACAAAGTTTTTACTGGTTTATTGCAGAGAAAAGGAAATTTTGTTTTGCATTAGCTGTAATTGGCTTGTTTCTTGCATTGATTTTGAAATATGAAGAAGAACCCTCCCAGATCCTTGCTTACACAAAAAATTACTTTCCAAGACCCACCAATAAGTGTATAATTATCTGTAAAAAATAAAGCTATGAAGAGCTGACTAATGTGCCCAAAAGAAAGCAATTTTTAAATGGCATGTAGATCTTGGTTTCAACTTATCCAATCCTAGAGTTGTCTCTGCCGAAAACTAGAGTAGTTGCCCAGTTAACTGCAACATAAAACCTGTTCCTCCAACTGACAACGCGTGTCAGATATGCAGAGCGCCAAATAAACCAGCTCATAAATCCTGCAAGTGATATGCCTTTTGCATCCTGCAAATTCTCCCAGGTGCTTATCGCTTAGAACAGTTGAGTAGATTGAGGAGGATTCAACATCAAAAGCTTAAAACATTTACCTTTGATTGGCGTAGATCCACCAAGGCCTTGTAGCGGCCAACCGACGCCATGCTTCCAAGATGCTTGTACACAAAAGGGTCTCCCAGAGAAACGCTCTGCGCACTGAATGCCTTGCCCCCATTTTGCTTTCCTATCTTCTTGTTAAATAATTCCATCAAATATTTGCCTTGCCTTTCAGCAACCTGTTTCAAAATTACACACAAGTTAGCAACCTGGCTCAAACATTACAGACTTCGGCATCATTCTCTGAAATGTCCTATTGATAGTGCTTTCTCATTAAGATTTGATATGCTTATAATAATGTGATAAACAAATTGTTTCTCTATTAAATTACTGAATTGCAGGAAAGCATTGCCTTAACAAGATCAGTCATTATCGAACAGTGAACACTTTCATAGTCTCTTCATGTTCTAGAGTTTTACCAATCATTGGCTCTGTTCAACTCAATCACATATAATTTGCCAATAACAGAAGTCCTCGCAGTTTTAGGGAAAAATAAGGATTAACACAACTTGTGACTTCTATGGTGTATCATTCAATACCTAAGAGAGATCAGAGTGTCATAAGAGGTAAGAATTTGTTAGAGCAGAGGGGATCTGACCTGTGCTAGAGCTGGAAGCACTGGCCTCCCTGTCTGTTCAAGAAAACCAGCACAATCTCCAAGTGCAAATACATCTTGCACAGATGGCACTCTCAACCATTCATCGACACCAATTCTGTATCACTCAATAAGATTAGACCATCCAGATTAGATACAGAGAAGAAAAATGAAAAGATGGAAATCCAAAAGACAATGCCGCTTCTTATACCTCCCACCAGGTGACTTGGGAAGATTTAGCGATTTCACAAACTCAGAGGGACCAACACCTGTAGACCAGACCAGGAGGCCGTATGGAACAACAGTCCCATCATTTAGAACTATCTTTTCGGGATGCACCTCTTTTACAACACCTTTCACGAGGCGAACACCAGACTGGTACAAAATTCCATGTCAGTGATAAATGAAAGAATTATATTGAAACATTCTCCAGCATACAGAAAGCAGTTTAAATTACCTTATATAAGTGATTTGTTGCATACTGCCGCAGGCTGATATCAAAGGATGATAAAATTTCATTTGCCTGTCCAATAAAAGCATTGGTAAACTTAATTGGTAATGACATGATAACTCATCTATCTAAAATTATGAAGAGTTCTCAGTACCTCAATGAGGGTAACTTCGACATAACTTTTGACGTGAGCATACTGCTCCTGGACATCTTTCATGATGAAATCACTTAATTCACCACTAAACTCTACCCCTGTTGGGCCACCACCAATGACAACACAGTGTAAAAGGCGATTCTTCTCTTCTTCAGATATGCCTGTGATAATAAATTGAATTTCAAGATCACAAACAGAGTCATACAAGAAAGCTAAAACTTCAGTAATGACACAATCAAAAAGGACAGCGTCACTTTGTCTCCAAGGCTATCAAAGAGAACAAGTTAAGAAAACCTTGATGCTGAAAGCTCACCTGGATTTTGCGAAAGCATGAGGTTCAAGAGAAGCTTCCTCCTTATTTGTTGGGCATGATGTACTTCACGAAGGAAAAATGCGTTTTCCTTCACCCCCTTGATGCCGAAAGTTAAAGGTTCAGCTCCAGCAGCAATTACAAGTTTGTCATATGCAACTTTAAAGTAGTGAGGCTCATGAGATGATCCTCCATTGCTGACAGTCTCACAGTAAACCTATAAGAAAATATAAGATCAAGTCAGAATGTAAAATAAAACAGGTTAGACATCCATGTCAACTAGAGACTCACGGTATAGATACTTTCACAAATCAGTTAATTCTCATAACCATGCCTTAATTAAATATCATAACAGGGGACAGTTGATCTTATACTATATTATTATTGATGCTTCCATGGCAGTTTGAAGCACCTCATGTGACATGCAGTGAATATAATATCTGCCAATGACATCAATCATTGACATAACAGTTTATAGTTATATTCATGGTAATTGAAATATATCCTTCAAAGTGGAAGTCAAAAGTTAAGCAGAAAGATAAAAAATAACAATAATTAAGCTAAACATAAGTGCGGTTGAAGAAGTCACTCACTTCATGTTTGCCAGTGTCGATGCCAGTGCAGGAAGCCAGATAAAAGTATGAATTGGGTTCTGTCCCCAATGAAGTCTGTATCCGATTAACTGGCTCAGCTACAGAGCGAAATTCCAGGGTTCCAACACAAGTTGAAGCAAGCAAAGGAGTGAAGACCATGTGATTCCTTGGAGATATGCAAACAACATCATAAATTTTGGTATCAAGTCCTTTAAGGAACCGGCATGCACCCCATCCTGTACCAAGGACAACCACCCTTGGCTTTTCACCTGGCTTCGTCGCTTCTAGTCCTCCATACCTTGGTTCTTCCTCATATTCTGATTCAGACGACTCCACAATTCTCTCTGCATTTTGAAATTGAAAATGTGGGGTTGTCCTTATTCCTCTGCTCCAATACCCCAAGGAACTTGCCATCCTAATGTTGGGTAAGTATGATACGTTGCCATGAGGTGATACATTTTCAAAAGAAGGTAAGGAGTTATATGTGGATACTCCCTCGCAGAACGTATAATTCTGAAGTGGGTAACCGCCGATGCTACCTCCTGACCTTCTTAAGCCACTCCTAGCTATTCTAGCCAATGCCATATCGAGAGTGTAGAAGTCCCAACAGCTTTAGGATGCTAGTACAATTTAGAAGCTATCACCTATTGAACCTGAAACAAAGGAGATGACAGAAGTAAGATGAAAAGAGCCACTATTGGAACAGGAGGAGCCCAGGGCAAAAGTTAAATAGAGAAGCCAATTCAAACACTCGAAATTTTGTGGACAAATGAAGACAACAAGCAACGTTGTAGGACACCACTAATAGTGCAAATCTGGCAAAAAGACAGTTTGTTGAAGCATCAAAACAATTGATTCCATGACAACTGGACAAGAAAAGTCATAGTCAACTTTGGTTTCTGCGCCATGTGAAGCCACATACAAAGAGAAAAGTCTTGTAGATCTCTAGAATGAATGAAATTATGATTTTACATCGGAATTTCCCAGCAATTATATTCCTAACATTGGTTTTACAAATTCAGAGCTAGTTCCAAACAACACGAATAAGGGCTTCTATTTCTAGGACATTGCTTGATCATTTGATGAAATTATGCCTACCGCTAGAATCGTTGTTCACCATGTCCATTCCTTTAAGGCAAAACCTTAGACTTCAAGATCTAGATTTCTAAGATATATAGAGAATCTAGCGGCTGGCTGGACGATGTATATATTTTGTTAAAGCACATCGCGACTGGATATATAATTATATAATTTGATATAATTTTATTATAATTTAAAATTATTTAATTATATAATAATATATTATTTAGATATCTAATCAAATACTCAATATTAGATAAAACAATTTTATTGTTTTTTAAAGGAATCAAATTTTAATTTCACTTCATATATTTTTTAAAAATCTTGTTTGCCTAACACCAAATAACTAACTTTTTTTTGGTATGAAAATGCAATGATAGATGAAGAAAACTATTACATCTATAATTTTGTATATAAAAAATAATATATTATCATATGATTATATAATTTTAAATTAAAGATAAAATAATATTTGATTATATGATAATATATTATTATTTAGGTATATTATTTTATTATAAAGGAAAAGATTTTAATTTTTGTTTCTTTCATACTTGAGTACTTGGATTTATTCCAATTGCTTGAATCTTGGAATTTTGTGTCAAATCCAACATCATATTTTCTCAATTAAGTGGGTCATTTTGATGTTGAATATGACATTGAACCCATCCGCATCCATTCTTAATAAATATCAAAGACCAATAATGCCTTGCTCTCTCTCTCTCTCTCTCTCAATCTCAACTCTCAAGCAAACATAAAGCCCAGATTCAATGCACTCTAATTTCTCTTTCAAACTCAAGTGTGCAAGTCTTGCAGGCATTTGGCCAAGACTTATTGGCTACCTAAGATTCTTCCTATTCAAAACCTCAAAAAAGAATTCCCCCGTGTGAGCAATAAAACTATTATATCATACTTTAGCACCATTGTCAAAATAGTAGAGCATCTCCATCTAGTCCTTATCTTCTTCTTCACTTAATCAATTTAAATCAGTGAATTATTAAGTGACATATGGCTTTCAGCAAGGGCAAATTATCATGTCAATCTTTATATAAAGCGACTTGTCTTAAAACTTTAAAGTCCTACAAAGCAAACACCAACTCATCGGACACTCTCTGTCTCACTCACTCTATTTCTTTCTTTCTAGTGATTCCTCAAACAGATTCTGAAAATGGCAAGTAGGAGGAATACTGTGATGAACAATGGCGGTGTTTATTCCTCCCAGAGATTTTCTTCAGGGCGTTTGATTCCAAAAAGGGGGTCAAGTTAAGATGGGGATTGTGTTGGGGTTGGCTCACTCTTTTCCTTCCATCTTCTCTCTCAATAGCAGATGTAAAAGTACCAGGCTTTCTCAGTAATTAAACCCAGAAGCGTAAATTTTGATACCAGTGAGGGAGATGGTGAATTGGAGGGTACTTTTGTTCTTCTGGAGGGAAGAAGATCCATGAAACTTGGAATTTTTTGTTGTTTATGTAATGTTTAGAGTGTAACTTCTAGTGTTTGTGCGTAGTAAAATTTGAAACTTAGTGCAATCAATTCGCCATCTCATCAATGTCTTCTAGGATTTTTATCGAATTCATATGTGGAATGGGCAATCACCAATGATGTTTAGGTTTAATAGAAATATTAATTGGAAAACAGCAATTGGGGAAGTGTAAAGTTTAAAATGAATTACTAAATGATATTTCAAGAGTAGTTGGAGTGGTGTGAAGTTGGGATTCTCAAAAAGAGGTAATGGGTATAAGATCTAGTAATTAACTTAATTAGTATTATAATTATACGATTGATGACAAAATTTGGGATTTAACCTATACAATATATTCATTACAACTCTAAAAAAAAAAAGGGTTTTTCACAAAAAAAAAAAAGAAAACTGGCAAGATTAAGAATAAAAATAACATAAGCAGATCACATAGACGCTGATGTCGTCCTGTATCAACCACTATAGCCCAAGGGTGGGCATCTCTTGGCAGCCGGGTAGCATAGGAAACTCCATGTATTTAAAAAAGAAAGTTGAACAAGTGGGCATCAAAAAGAAAGAAGCAATGGGAATGCATGAGCAAAGGGATGGAAAGGCTGGTGTTTTATTAAAGACTAGTTTTAATTGACAATGAAAAGTTGAATTGAAGTTGAAGCGGTGGGGGGCTATTCTTTTATAAACAGTCTAGATATAACATTACATGAAGAATCTATTCCCTCCTTGACATAATCTAAGAACCTAAAAACTTCACAAAACAAAAGAGGTTCATTCATGGAACTTACCAAGTACATTGAATCAACCACAATATTCATTGAATCAAACAAGATTTTGTCAATAAAATCTTCCCAAGTATAATAAGCCTCCCATCCAAAGCTATTTAAGATATTATAAAACCATATTCTCCATTTTCTTTTAAACCCATATATTTTTTTTATCATAGACTTATGATTAATAAATAAATAAAAAGTAATATTATATAAATAATTTATACATAAATAATAATATATTATTATATAATTAGATAATTAAAAATTAAAAATAAAATAATATTTAATTATATGATAATATATCATTATTTATATATATAATTTTATTGATATATAAAATTAACGGGTCTCCGACAACATGTGTGAAAGAATCATCAACTACTGGGACACTTGGAAATATAGTTGAATGCAGGTAGCTAATTATGAAAAAACAGATAAAGCTACACATTATTATTATTGATCATTTTCTTAAAGAAATTGCCACGTGATTTTTATGCCAAATCCAAACCCCGCCACCACTAACAATTCCTTTTCTTTTTCAAATTTTCTACATGCTCAAATGACTAACTTGTCCTTTAATTATATTAATTGTTGCAAAATCTAAATCATTCTTTTGTTAATGGAATTCAACAGATTAAATTTTATTTTAATTCAAAAACTGTAGATAGAATGAAAGATTTTGTAATGTAAACTTTTCAACTACTTATTTAATAATATTATTGAAATTTAATAACATTAATTAAAGGGCCTATATTAGTCTAATGAAATAAATATAACAATAATATTACTGGCCATGGAAATAAAATAAAATAATATCAATTTTAATAAAATTATGTAAACTTATTTTAAGTTTTTAGTATATATCATCAAATAATTAAATAATTTTAAGGATAAAATAATATTTAATCAAATAATTAAGTAATATTTAATCACATTATTTTATATTATATATATATATATATATTTAAAAATAAATAAATATATAATATTATTCTATTATTTTGTTTATAAAATTTTTATATATATATATTTTTTTTTACATAATTAAATATACAAATAATATATTATTATATAATTAAATAATTTTAAATTAAAAATAAAATATTACTTAATTATATAATAATATATTATTTACATATTAAATTATATATTTAAAGGTATATAAATATATAGGTGTACCGCCATTGCAAGGTCCAACAACTTCAAAATTATAAAACATACGAGCACAACTAAGCTTGGGGATTTCAGGGTCAAAATCGTGAACTCTCTTCAAACAAACAGTCTACAAAATTAGTAATATATTCCGCTGCAATTACCATTTTACCCATCCCGCCCTTTATAAAGCCAAGCCACCAACCCTCCCAAGCAACGCAAAACGCTCTCAGAAAACGAATTCAGCAGCCCTTTCTCTCACTCTATCCGGATCTTGAAAAAGGCAGGCTTAAGAGTTACAAAGAAGACATGGCTGGTGCAAGAAGTGCTATGATCAACGGTGGAAATTTCCCTCATAGGTTATCTAGTGGCCGTCCAATCCCCAAGAGGGGTCAAGTTAAGGTGGCAATTCTGGTGGGTTTAGCTCACACTGTGGCTTCAATCTTCTGCCACACCAGTCGCCGATCATGAGAATTAACTTGACATTTTGTTTAGAGTATTTGAGTTTGTAGAAAGTTCGCACTGGTTTATTGAAGACAAAAGGAAATTTTGTTTTGCATTAGCTGTAATTGGCTTGTTTCTTGCATTGTTTTTGGAATATAAAGAAAGGAGTCTTTATTCAGAACCGTTCCAGATCCTTGCTTACACAAAAAATTACTTTCCAAGACCCACCAATAAGTATATAATTGTCCTATACAAAAATAAAGCTATGAAGAGCTAACTAATGTGCCCAAAGGAAAGCAATTTTCAGATGACATGTAGATCTTGGTTTCAACTTATCCGATCCTAGAGTTATCTCTGCCGAAAACTAGAGTTGTTGCCCAGTTAACTGCAACATAAAACCTGTTCCTCCAACTGACAACCCGTGTCAGATATGCAGAGCGCCAAATAAACCAGCTCACAAATCCTGCAAGTGATATGCCTTTTGCATCCTGCAAAGTAACCCAGATTTTCATTGCTTAGAACCGTTAGTACTATGAGGATTCAACATCAAATGCCTAAAACATTTACCTTTGATTGGCGTAGATCCACCAAGGCTTTGTAGCGGCCAACCGATGCCATGCTTCCAAGGTGCTTGTACACAAAAGGGTCCCCCAGAGGAATGTTCTGCGCACTCAATGCCTTGCCCTCATTTTGCTTTCCTATCTTGTTAAATAATTCCATCAAATATTTGCCTTGCCTTTCAGCAACCTGTTTCAAAATTACACACAAGTTAGCAACCTGGCTCAAACATTACAGACTTCGGCATCATTCTCTGAAATGTCCTATTGATAGTGCTTTCTCATTAAGATTTGATGTGCTTATAATAATGTGATAAACAAATTGTTTCTCTATTAAATTACTGAATTGCAGGAAAGCACTGCCTTAACAAGATCAGTCATTATCGAACAGTGAACACTTTCATAGTCTCTTCATGTTCTAGAGTTTTACCAATCATTGGCTCTGTTCAACTCAATCACATATAATTTGCCAATAACAGAAGTCCTCGCAGTTTTAAGGAAAAATAAGGATTAACACAACTTGTGACTTCTATGGTGTATCATTCAATACCTAAGAGAGATCAGAGTGTCATAGGAGGTAAGAATTTGTTAGAGCAGAGGGGATCTGACCTGTGCTAGAGCTGGAAGCACTGGCCTCCCTGTCTGTTCCAGAAAACCAGCACAATCTCCAAGTGCAAATACATCTTGCACAGATGGCACTCTCAACCATTCATCGACACCAATTCTGTATCATTCAATAAGATTAGACTATCCAGATTAGATACAGAGAAGGAAAATGAAAAGATGGAAGTGCAAAAGACAATGCCGCTTCTTATACCTCCCACCAGGTGACTTGGGAAGATTTAGCGATTTCACAAACTCAGAGGGACCAACACCTGTAGACCAGACCAGGAGGCCGTATGGAACAACAGTCCCATCATTTAGAACTATCTTTTCGGGATGCACCTCTTTTACAACACCTTTCACGAGGCAAACACCAGACTGGTACAAAATTCCATGTCAGTGATAAATAAAAGAATTATATTGAAACATTCTCCAGCATACAGAAAGCAGTTTAAATTACCTTATAAAAGTGATTTGTTGCATACTGCCGCAGGCTGATATCAAAGGATGATAAAATTTCATTTGCCTGTCCAATAGAAGCATTGGTAAACTTAATTGGTAATGACATGATAACTCATCTATCTAAAATTATGAAGAGTTCTCAGTACCTCAATGAGGGTAACTTTGATATAACTTTTGACGTGAGCATACTGCTCCTGGACATCTTTCATGATGAAATCACTCAATTCACCACTAAACTCTACCCCTGTTGGGCCACCACCAATGACAACACAGTGTAAAAGGCGATTCTTCTCTTCTTCTGATATGCCTGTGATAATAAATTGAATTTCAAGATCACAAACAGAGTCATACAAGAAAGCTAAAACTTCAGTAATGACACAATCAAAAAGGACAGCGTCACTTTGTCTCCAAGGCTATCAAAGAGAACAAGTTAAGAAAACCTTGATGCTGAAAGCTCACCTGGATTTTGCGAAAGCATGAGGTTCAAGAGAAGCTTCCTCCTTATTTGTTGGGCATGATGTACTTCACGAAGGAAAAATGCGTTTTCCTTCACCCCCTTGATGCCGAAAGTTAAAGGTTCAGCTCCAGCAGCAATTACAAGTTTGTCATATGCAACTTTAAAGTAGTGAGGCTCATGAGATGATCCTCCATTGCTGACAGTCTCACAGTAAACCTATAAGAAAATATAAGATCAAGTCAGAATGTAAAATAAAACAGGTTAGACATCCATGTCAACTAGAGACTCACGGTATAGATACTTTCACAAATCAGTTAATTCTCATAACCATGCTTTAATTAAATATCATAACAGGGGACAGTTGATCTTATACTATATTATTATTGATGCTTCCATGGCAGTTTGAAGCACCTCATGTGACATGCAGTGAATATAATATCTGCCAATGGCATCAATCATTGACATAACAGTTTATAGTTATATTCATGGTAACTGAAATATATCCTTCAAAGTGGAAGTAAAAAGTTAAGCAGAAGGATAAAAAATAAGAATAATTAAGCTAAACATAAGTGCGGTTGAAGAACTCACTCACTTCATGTTTGTCAGTGTCGATGCCAGTGCAGGAAGCCAGATAAAAGTATGAATTGGGTTGTGTCCCCAATGAAGTCTGTATCCGACTAACTGGCTCAGCTACAGAGCGAAATTCCAGGGTTCCAACACAAGTTGAAGCAAGCAAAGGAGTGAAGACCATGTGATTCCTTGGAGATATGCAAACAACATCATAAATTTTGGTATCAAGTCCTTTAAGGAACCGGCATGCACCCCATCCTGTACCAAGGACAACCACCCTTGGCTTTTCACCTGGCTTCGTCGCTTCTAGTCCTCCATACCTTGGTTGTTCCTCATATTCTGATTCAGACTCCTCCACAATTCTCTCTGCATTTTGAAATTGAAAATGTGGGGTTGTCCTTACTCCTCTGCTCCAATACCCCAAGGAACTTGCCATCCTAATGTTGGGTAAGTATGATACGTTGCCATGAGGTGATACATTTTCAAAAGAAGGTAAGGAGTTATATGTGGATACTCCCTCGCAGAGCGTATAATTCTGAAGTTGGTAACCGCCGATGCTACCTCCTGACCTTCTTAAGCCACTCCTAGCTATTCTAGCCAATGCCATATCGAGAGTGTAGAAGTCCCAACAGCTTTAGGATGCTAGTAAAATTTAGAAGCTATCACCTATTGAACCTGACACAAAGGAGATGACAGAAGTAAGATGAAAGGAGCCACTATTGGAACAGGAGGAGCCCAGGGCAAAAGTTAAATAGAGAGGCCAATTCAAACACTCGAAATTTTGTGGACAAATGAAGACAACAAGCAACGTTGTAGGACACCACTAATAGTGCAAATCTGGTAAAAAGACGTTTGTTGAAGCATCAAAACAATTGATTCCATGACAACTACCAAATACGTTTAGGCATGTTATGATTTTACATCGGAATTTCCCAGCAATTATATTCCTAACATTGGTTTTACAAATTCAGAGCTAGTTCCAAACAACACGAATATGGGCTTCTATTTCTAGGACATTGCTTGATCATTTTGATGAAATTATGCCTACCGCTAGAATCGTTGTTCACTATGTCCATTCCCTTAAGGCAAAACCTTAGACTTCAAGATCTAGATTTCTAAGATATATAGAGAATCTAGTGGCTGGCTGGACCATGTATATATTTTTTCCATGACAGTATTGATTTTCCAAAGGAAATTGTTAGCAAAAGTGAACTCAGCTGTCCTATAAAATGGCGGCAACTCTCATTAGAATATTCATTTTGTTCAAACACCAAGCTATAAAACAGGAACAAGTATTCTTATAATTTAGTAACACATTATTTTATCTATAAAATCATATAGAAGCTTGAAACTAATTAAAAAAAAAATGACAAACAGGTAGAAGGCCGATCACGAAAACAAAAATCCACACAGAACTCAGAACCCGGTTCTTTCAAACAATCAAGCTCAAATATTTAAGAATTAAACAATCTCTTGCTTCACATAATTTTCATTATATATAAAAAAACAAAATAAGAAAGCAAACAATAATAAATCAGCTAAACATCACATGCATGTTATAGCAAGAACAAATATGGAAACAACAAAAATGAAGGATTTTGGGGGAAGAAAGTTGAAGAACATTACTGTTTAAGAACGAAATGTAGTTTCTTATTTGTTTAATGTTGAATAATGGTGAGCGTTTCCCAGATCTCTGGAGCAGCAGCTTACTTTAACACAAGGGCGACGCGTTAAAAAATACGAAAAGGTCTAGAAAGCAAGCTGCGAGTAGGTGGCCAACTTGGACCGCAAGAAACCTGTGGGAAGGCGTTCTCCCATATTCACTCATTCAGCATGTTCAATTTTTCCTGGGGAAAGCGAGGTTCCAGGAAGCAAGCGTGTTGCAGCATATTCTGCTGCATGCTTAGGAGTTGGTCCCACCTTTTAAATGTGAAAATTGATGTAGGGACACAAAGACACTTCTAGCCCTGATACACCGACTTTGTTAATG